>NW_027466473.1:20507500-21010000 GCF_050575085.1 Anarhichas minor | reverse complement strand
ATACTGCACATATGTGCAATCAATGTTATGTTTATGCTTTGGACAGAAAGGTCATATCACATACACTATTATGAAATGATACACTGCTCTCAGGTCCTTTTGGTTTGGACAGCTGCAAACTAGCGGAGAACACATGCAGTATGGAAATGTAGAGTGGTTTTGTTAAAGCAGCGGCAGGACGACTGTAAAACACGGAATTCATTGTCTTAAGGGATTAAAAAGCATCTCATGGACTGAGAAAGATTTGTTTACCGTTAGGAATAAATGAAATGTTGACAAAGATAATGAAATGTCTCGGTAACATTTCTAATATTTATTTTCTGTCAAAAAAGTGATAAGTCATAGTATTGGTATTGTAGGTGTAAAAATGTTTAAAAAAAAAAAGTATAGTAATTACAACTAAATATCCTGGCTCACCGGCCCGTGACCCCTGACCTTTAACCTCAGTCTGTCTATAACTCAGGTCTCTAAGAGTTGTCGGAGACGTGAAGGTTGAAAGAGATCTGTGATCGATACATCGTCAATATTTCAACTGGACTGAAACTGCTCCAAACATGTTGACGCTAAAGAAACGAGATCTGGTGTGAAACTACCAAAGTTCATTCACTCACACACACACACACACACAGAAATAACCACTCAGAAGACAGTATTTGAGGTTTTTTTGTCCGTTTTGTGTTTTTTTTTTCTTTATTAAGGAAAAGCATAATTACTACAAATTACAAATAACACTAATAGCGAATCACATCAGCCTACAAAGCAGATATTATGAATATTAAATGTTATAATACAAGATCTTATTCAAGTATTTTACATTTTATATATTTTTTTTGTTCCTTTTTTTCATCTTTTTTTGCCTCATGACAAGCCTAGGATATAGTAATGCAATGAACTATCTTAATGGTTCATATACAGTTATTTCTTATTCATATGGCTTTATGGAATTTTGTCTTTTTTTTTTTCAGTCTCCAGACATCCAAAACCAGCCATATTCCTCTGAGCAACATCACAAAGCCTAGTTGGTCTCTCTCTCGTATCCTTCCCCCTCCCCTCCTACGTCCTTCATTCATCTCCTCAATGTCCGGCCCGCTGGCCTTGTCCGTGTGAAAGTGACGAGCGGAGGTGCGGCGCCCCCTAGAGTTTGTCTGGACAGCTAGCAGCAGTTCTGTGCTGACAAGAGAAGGCCGAAAATTCCCAAAGCACCTGAATCCCCTCCAATTGTCCGGTGACAGGCGACGACCACGTCAGAGGGAGGGATCATGTGACTGTCATATGACCCCTCCTAGTGGCAGACTGTCATGTCTGCATACACACACACACAACCCCCCACCCACCCCATTCAAAGGCTCCGCTGGTTTTGGGAAACAAGGTTTCCTCTTTTTTTTTATGTCTTTAAACCTCCAGTAAACACGTCGATGCATCAACTGTGAGCCTCTGAAACGGATCCAAATCTCCCTGAAGATAACGCAACGAAACATTAAAAGAAAAATAGAAAACGTAAAAGAAAAAACAGGTACAGCTTTGCATTTTCATGTGTCCAACAATTGTGGATTTAGAGGAAGAAGGTGAAACACTGAACCCGGACTCTGCTGGAACATCAGCCAACGAGGCTGAAGGACGATTACAAAAAGGACCAAGACGTCCGATACAGTTTGATCTAAAACACAATGTCAGGCGTCTTTCTAAACTCTTCGTTCCTCAAATGCATTTAAACTTTTTAACTCGTGGGAAAGAGATCGATTATAGTGATTCATCAATCGGGAGCCAAAGGAAACATTGAAGTGGGTCATTTCACTAAACATCTGGAGATCCAGATGTGTATTAAGACTCAAGAATTTCTTTTTTTAATAGAGTTTTCTGAACTTCCTTCTTACATTCTAACTCCAAAACCAAACAACTTCTATGAGTTTTTAGACTTTGCAAACAAAGTTCTGAGGCTGAAGATTTAATAATTAGTTTGTTGCTGGAAATTTCATTTTGGCGAAAAACATCGTAACTAAAAGAAAATGATTTGATTGCAATCTGAAACACTCTTAAGCTCACAGATTTAGTGTTTATACTGAATAGCCATCGACGTCCTGATGCCAATTTTCCCTTTTGTGTTTCTGAAAGATCCAGATGTTCTTAAAACAGCCCGACACAAACCCAGCCCCCATCATAACAACGCTAGAAACACTGCAAATTGAAATTAAAAAGCATTAAAAGATAATCATGAGACCATTAAAGAGAAAGAAAAGAAAAGAAAACGTTAAAGAGTACGTTCACTTGTAAGGCAAATATATATAATCTGTTCTATAAACAATAAAACAAGTAGCAGGGAGCTGAGATCGTCTCTCTCCAGCCGTCACATTCACATTTACATTAGTGGAGGAACAAAGAGTCACTCTTCTGTTTGATATCATCGAGCTGGACAAAGATTGAAATCGTCCGCACAGTCAACTGTAGGAAGCGTGACGACAGAACAAGAGTCCAGTTCGGATTTTGTTTGTTTTTTTCACAGCGAGGCAAGACATCAAGCTGTGCGCGTGTGTGTGTGTGTTTTGTGTTCGACTTGCTCACACTGCTACATCTGTACCTGCGTGCGACCACACCAGTCAGTGTTCATGCCTGTAACTGGTGTGTGTGTGTGTGTGTGTGTGTGTGTGTGTCCGTGGGTGGAACAGGAAGAGGTGGCGAGCGTCCGAGGCGAGCTTCGGTTAATCACTGAAGCCGAGTCCGAGTCTCCCCCCCCTCCCCTCCCCCCGTAAGCCTCTCCACCCAGAGCACCTGCGACAGAGCTTTTGACGGCCCCCCTTTAAATCACCATCGCTTCTTCAAGTAATCCAGATTTAGATGATTCCAGTCCCGTGTCGTCGCGGATGGATGGATGTCAATAACGGATGGATGAACGGATGGATGCGGCTCGTCTGACGGGGGAAGAGAAGGCGGCGAGGAAGTCAGGAAGCACCCGAAAAAAAAAAGGGAGATCGCCGGTGATTCTCCCTTCACAACTCTCCACCCCAGTGTTTGTTGTTGTTGTTGTTTTGGGGCGGGAGAAAGAGGGGGGGGGGGGGAGCACACAAAAGCCACGACTTGCAAAAACACAGGGAAGAAGAATTACATGACTTGTAACAGACCGGATGACACTTGGAAGACAGAAAAAGTGACGGAGTGGAGTGAGCAAGCCGGGGGGGGGGGGGACAGTTTGGCAGAGACAGCCCCACCTAGTGGCCTCTGCCGGGAACAAACGGTGACCAGATAAATGGATGATTCCAATGCTGTACAACGGCCAACAAGGTGGCGGCACAAGACAGAAGCAGTAAAACCATTAAAATAAGGCAACTTTCAATGATCGTGTCCGTACTGAAGTCTTTTCTTTTTCCTCGTTTTTTATCATTTGGTTCTTTTAATAATTTCCCCCTCAATGTTCAGCCGTAAAGTAAATCTAATATATTTTAGTTAATTTTTAGCCCCTCGACAGAGCGCTGGGGGCTTTGCGGGTGGAAATATCAGTCGCTCGGTTTCAAACCACTTTGGTCCGGTTGGATGCAAGGAGCAGCTCGGCCTCTCCGGCTCGGCTTTTTTCAGACGCTCAATCTTGTTCAAACTATTTCCAAAGTCTGCGATCTCTCTCCACATGCCGAGCAAAATAATAATCGTAAATCTGAGATCAGGGGGAGGAGTCAAACGTCTTTCAGCCAGCAGGACAGCGGCGATCGGAGAGAGCGGGTCCGCGTGGAAATGTAAGAAACTAAAAAAATAAAAGAAGAATTTCCAGGGTAGTAAATCACCACTGAACCGTCCACCGAGTGGACTGGCAATGATTTATAAAGAAAAATAAAATAAAGTGTTTGACACCCTTCTCCATTCATTGTCTCATCAAGACAAGGTATTTTTCTCTCAAAATCAGAACTAATTAATAAACCGTAGCCGTATTAATTATTTGTCTTCCTTATTTCTCATTCAGAAGTCGTTGTAGGGGTGTAAAAAAACTATTCTCATGCTTGAGTGAAGAACTGGACGCCCCCCCCCCCCCCCCCCCCCCCCCCCATGTGGCGCAGAGAGAACCGGCGACTAGCAGACGTGGTTGAGTTGATCCATGTGGGCCGGCGTGTTTCTTGGGCATTACTTCAGTGTCTTGGCATCTGGTGCGGGGTCAGCGGCAGCGGCGGCGGCGGTGGGGGCTTTCTGGCTGACGGGTTTGGCATCATCCTTGGCTGCGGGGCCCGGGGCGACGGGAGCGGGGCCGGGCCCGGGGCCCGAGCTGGCCTGGCTGTGGGGCCGGCTGGTGGGCTGAGAGGGGTGCCGGCGGCGACCATCCCCGCTGGACGAGTGTCTCCTGCGGCCTCCTTCCTCCATCGGCGGCTGGAGGCAGAAACAACCAGGGCGGAGGTTAGAGCGAGAGACGTTTTCAAAGCACAGCTTTCAGAAACAAAAACACAGTCGGCTCCATCTACTAAACTAATGTGGCGTCCACACAGCAGTAGATGGCTTAGCTTCCATGCTAACCGCCATCTAAGTCACTGTAGGTAACACACACACACCGACTATGGATATGGATACATGTAAATATTCATGTAGCAACGACGATCATGCAGAAACCTCCGTCAGGTCATGCTGGTAAACGCTGTTTGAAGCTTTGATGCTTAAACACAGGTACTGCTACAGTGTCTTTGAGTACCATGATAAGTGCTCTATCAATAAAATGTATTATTATTATTACTACTATTACTCAATAAGCTGAGGCATCTTTTCAGGGTTGCTTTTACAAACCCCAATAGGTTATTCCACTCACGTCAATCCTGAAGTCTTCCAGACGTTTAAACTTGCTCAGGCACTCCTGCAGCTTGGGGTCTATCTGCAGGGTCTTGGTTTTGGCGTATTTAAGGAAGGCCCAGAACTTCTCCAGTCCATAAAGCTGGCCTGAGGAGAGACGGAAAGATGCTTTACCAGAAAACTCTGACATTTAAAACACCATTTAAAACACCATAGAATTGCATTGTTATTTATTTCTCCTCTGATCTGTGCACACTGTGTGCCGTACATAGCGCAGGATTTCTCACCAGCCTCGTAGTCTTTCATCGTCTCCTCCTGGAAATCCTTAAAGATGTCCGGCCTGAACTTCCTCTCTAGACCGTAGCTGTAGTACCTGAACAGGCACTCCAATCCGTACCTGCAACACACACACGCAACAAGTTAAACTTATTATTATGAATCTAGAGCTCACTGGTAATACTGACTTTTAGTCTAAAGACAGGACATATGTTGTTTTGATAACACAACTAAATATAAAATCCTGAGAGATCAGCGGTCGAGGCTCTCGTACCTGTATCCTTCTTTCCCGTCCTCGACCACCAGCTGTCTGAACTCCTCGTACATCTTCCTGTTGAAGTGATCGCGCAGGAAAAACGACCAGAAGCGGAAGAGTGTGTTCATCTCCTGTGATTGGCCGATTCCCAGACGTTTTCGCTCTGTGATTGGTGGAGAGGAGAGCGAGAGCGAGAGCGATAAGGTTTACTCAAAAATACAAGACGGACAAAAAAACAACAAGACATCCAGTATGGGTTCACAATACTGCAGAATAGATTTCCACTGATGTGAAGGAACAGAAGAAATGGTAAAGTAGAAGTAACCGTGTGTGTGTGTGTGTGTGTACCATTGAGGCAGCGCCGGCGGTACTTGTGGTAGACGTGTTGCGTGAAGCCGTTCTCCTTGAGCAGCTCGTGTGACGGGTGCTGGAACTTGGGGAGGGACTGAGGCGTGCAGCCAACGTTACCCAGGGCGGGGGTGCCCTCCGATGGGCTGGCAGTAGAGCTGGGGAGGGAGGAACGGTGGAGAGACACAATCAAATACTAGAAGTACTTCGGTGACATTAGTCCCAAAACCCGGTATCAAACGGTGCTAAACTATTAAAGACCAGACAGAGGAGTGATGACTGCGATCTTTATGGACTTTACTCAGGATTTATTTTATTGAAATTTTGTATTTGTTTCCAGTGAATGCAAACATTACTGTTGCTGCTCTGGAAACATTTAGCTATAATTAAAAAAATAAGTATCGATAAAGAACTGAGCCGATAGTATTGATACCCATCCCTAATGGGCAAGATAAAGGTCTCTTTAATGGGTCGCATTTAATCCCTTAAAGACCAAAGTTAAGTCCTAAATGTAGTTTTTGCTGCTACACATCACTGATCAAAAGGGTTTATTGAAATATCTCAAAGTGACGATCGATTTTCCACTTTTTAAAATCCATTTAATTCCAGTTAGAATAAAAAAAATACACTTTCATCACCGATTAAAATGAAATATCGGAGGAGTTGTCAAAAGATAAACAGTATTACTAATTACCGTATTGACAACAGTATCAGCCATGTTCTTTTCTGTAATCGTGTAACGTCCATTCAGAGAGCGAGAGCGAGAGCGAGAGAGGTCTCACCTGACGGAGGCCGTACGGGAGCGATGCTCTCTGGAGTCCATCACCCAGCCGACGTGACACTCCATGGGCGGGTTGGAGCTGTGTCGGGTCTTCCTCTTCCTGGGCGTCTGAGAGGATGCAGAGATACGTCACATGTTTAGTCTACACGTTTAGTCAGTGTGGTTTCTTTATCACCGAAAACCTTCAACCCATGGACCCCTTCGGCGGCCATCTTACCTTTGCGTCTACGGGTCGACTCTCCTTCACCACCGGGTAGAAGCGCGGCGTCATGGTCTGGTCCTTCCGGTGAGGCGTGCGGGGCGTGCGGGGCGTCCGGGCACTGCGGTAGTTGGGCGAGTCAGGCACGGTAGTCGGGAGCGAGCGAGCTATCGAGGAGGGCTCGGGGGCCCCGAAGAGTTTGTTCGCCAAAGCGTCTGTGGGGACTGAAGACGAGAGGGGAAGATATGGGTAACTAACTACTTTAAGACGAGGGCTGTCCTACACCAGAGGAATTCTTTGACTCTTCGATTAGTTGATTTAAATCAACAGATCTGTAAAAGTTTAAACATGGATTTATGTCTTTTTAAGATCCTTTTAATGCACGTTAGGATAAAAAAAACATTTGTTATTACTGAATAAACTGAATGAGCGAAATCCTTCTTCTTCTTCTACAGACTCTAAACACAGTATTGTACTGTATTGTCTCTGGAATCTATGTTTAAAAAAAGTCACACAAGAGATATTATTTTTGAGTGGAGAATAACACAGGCTAAGTGTTGCATTATGGGTAGTTTTTAAGTCTCAAAAGGACAGCAAGTTAATGATTAAATATCCAGATTTCACAAGAAACCCACAAATACCAGAGAAAGGTCAGAAAAAAATGCAGTTATTTGTGTCCTGTTGTTTTGTGATTAATCTCTGTATCCTGTGTAGGGTCAGTTTTAACTTCACCTCATGTCCTCTGTAAAGACAGAACGTCGATGTAAATACATCGTGTGAGTGTGTTTCATATCCGTGTCCTTACTCTGCTGGGGTTTGGGGGGCCCTGGAGGGACTTCCTGCTTGGGGTCGACCGGGGGTTCAGGGGTCAGGCAGTCAAACTCTTCGCGGCTGATCAGGTGGACCTTCTTGAAGTTCTCCACCTCTTGCTGTAAAACGGAGAAAAACAGGCGTTAATATGACGACAAAATATATACATTGAGAGTAAATAAAAAATAAAACAACAATCTGGGACAAACGTTCAACGCGTGGATTCTCTACGGACCTGATCTGCAGTAATCTGGACATTGAGATGCAGCAGCAGAACATGGCTGCCAGAAACAACCTTTTCACCTTCATGTCTCTGACTGTTCTGACTCGAGTGAAACAACCAGCCGAGTTACAGCTACACACAGAACCCTGAAGCTTCCACCAGCGGAGATGACAGATAACCAAACCGTCGCTGCTCGTCCTCCAACAGCAGCAGCTCAATTTAAAACCTCCCCGTAGACCGACGACGAGTCTGTATCACTGCCCTCGCACTCACACTGTCATTCCATCGAGCATCCTCAGATCTTTCAGCGTCCATCTTTGCCTCCCCCCCTGCGGCCCGTCGGCTACGATCCCTCAGGCCGAGGCCTCGTGCGTGGGGTGCATTTATAAACACGCGTCCCCCTGTTCCACACGCAGCTGGATGTGTGCCGGAGAGCACGTGAAGGTCCCCACAATGAGTTCAACAATGCTACAATGGCAACAAAAACCAAAACAAACAAAACTCTCTTCTGTGTCGGGTTTCCAGCTCTGAATCTACTCATCTGGTTTTGGGCAGAAACACCTCCAATCTGACAAAGAAGAACGTGACTGGAGTTGGGCTCTTCTGACAGCTTCCACGTAGCTGTCAGAAGAGCCCGACTCCAGTCACGTTTCACTAAAGGTTGTTTTGTTTTAAGGGGGATCATGTGATCCCAAAACTCTCCACTAACACTCGGATACTGTAGGCGAGTCTTCATTATGTAATACATGGTGATGGTTCATGATGTTTGTTAAGACAAATTGTTTTCTGATCCACTAACATCTAAAAAGGACTTCATCTATTGGAAATGTTATCAGTTTACATGAAGCAAACCGTTTAAACCGTTCATCTACGAGTATAAATAGGTTATAGTCTAAAAGTAGGGTGTATTTTGATAGAAAGGGTTAATATTGGCGTGATTAAAGATCATGTTTTCATCAGCTGGGATGAGGTGTCTCACCGTTACGACGTTATGTTGGCATTTAAGAAGAGGAGCGGCTGTTTGACTTATGCGAGTTAACTGAAGGAGAAAATGATATGCAATTAGTTTTGTATCCTCCTTTTTGTTTCCTTTGTAAACACGAAAGACAAATTTATTTTGGTAGAAGTTAAAATGATTAAAAACAGAAGTGTGTTTTCTCAACGGTGGTCCAGCAGTCTGGTTATTTTATCTCATTGTTGGAGCTATGGCTGAAGCTATGTGTAACATTTAATCAATATTATAATCATCCATTCTCAGACTGTATTAAAGCAACTTACTGTCATATAACGGTTCATATCATATCTTAGGAAAAAATACTCGTTTTTCACCAGAAATGTGTCAATTTACACTCGTTACACGCATACGGTCTTTTCACAGGAAACTCACTTAGGAATATATTTAGGAAACGTATGCTAATTTCAGCAAACCGAGCAACGTTCGAACCATGAAGACAAGAGCTCACCTTGATGGTGGCGTACTCGGGCTCGTACGTGTCGTCCCACAGGTCCCGCTCGTAGTAGAACAGCCCGTCGCTGATCACCTTCACCAGCTCGTTGGTCAGCTTGGAGCGCGACGTGTGGTGTCCCGTGCGGTCTCCCCCCGGGTGCTTCCTCAGGTAGGGCGGCGTCTGCGTCACGATCAGGATCTTGTTGACGTCGTGGTCGTCGATCTCGCCGTCCGTCTCCTCGTCCGACCAGTCTGTGAAGGTGTTGCGCCGCCCGTCCATCTGCAGCATCTCCTCGTCGAACATGAAGTCGAGCTCCTCGGGTTCGTCCGGCTCCGCTCCGTCCTGAAAGAAACAAAAGAAAGAAATTATTAGAAGATCGCCGTGTTTGACTACTCGACAATTACCCAATTCAATTAGGGGAAATTATCAACAATAGTTGTGTTGTAGGTCAATTAATCATTTCTCTTCCTCACCTTATTCCCTGTGGTAGCCGGGGAGGGCGAGGAGCCGGGCTGAGGCACCGGGGAGCGAATCGAGTCGTCCTTTTCCTTCTGCTGCTGCAACGAGGGGGCCTTCATCAGCCAACCAGCACCAACCACGGAGGAGGAGGAGGAGGAGGAAGGGGAGGAAGGAAGAGGAGGAAGGAAGAGGAAGAGCGAGGAGGAATACCAACATGACAAGTTAAGTATAAGATGGGGACTGTCGTTTTCTTGTGCAAAAATAAAACATAAAATAGGCAAAAAGACTTCTTTACATGTTCTATCATGAAAATATATTTATCAGAAACAGGATTTTATTTGAATCTATTTTGTTTCTGCAGTGACACATTTTAAAATGTAATGATGAAGTCAATAATATTCTATTTAAAGGCACTTTTCTCTGACTTCCTAGTAAGTGGCCCACAATGCATCACGGTCAATGTAAAACGTAATGATCCAATGATCACATGGGGATGAGTCACCTTCTCTGCGCTGATCTTGGGTCTGGCCGGGGAGGGTCTGGGCCTCTTCTTGACCTCGATCCAGCACTCAGAGTCCAGGTCAGGGAGGCTGGCGGAGAGGCCCTTGGGCATCGTCTTGAGGTTGGAGATGTCTAGTTCGGTCTTGCCGCGCTGCTTGGCCGGCGTGGACGACCTGGGAGAGCCTGCAGCACACACACAGAGAGAACATTTTATATTGACTTGTTTTCAAAAGCAGTACACAAAATAAGGCAGAAAATCCAGAAAAAGTCCACTTTTCTCCTCATAGTTTTGACCCATTAACAGCAGATCAGACGGTTCACCTCTGGGCTCCTCGGTCGGCTGCCTCGGGACAAACTCGGGGCAGTTGATGAGCTGGGAGAAATCCGTGTGGGTTTGGTTGAGCATGGCCAGGCCCGGCAGAGGCCACTTCTCCGGGTCCACCTTCCGGCGGATCTTCATGTCGATCACTTCCACTTCCTCGCTGTTCTTCAAAGCCTGAGGGGAGAGAGGACGGGCCGGTTAGTCTGTGCGATAACACGGTTCTTGGACCGTCTCTGCGTAAAGGATCTCACTGACGTCAAAGGACATGAAGTGGTGTGTTTATGTTGTGTTAGTCTAACGGCTGGGAGGTGATTCAATATGGTAATTTATCATCCTTCAATGGAATCATATCGTTATTAAATCATACATTTAGATCTTGGGAAACATAATTATGTTGTCTAAGTTGATAATAACAAATTTCTTAAATCTGATCAAACTATTGTCTGATTATTAGTATTTGTGTGCACGCACGTTAAAGCCAGTGTCTAAGCTGGAAATATGTATTTAAAAGTGTGATATAAATCGTCAACGAGATATTAAATGATCCACACGGTGGAGGATGAAAGTAGTTCCCCGAAAACCACAAGTTGTTTCTAAAAGTTTTCTTCTTGAAGAAGGTGACTTTGGTGTTGTTGGTTTGCTTCAGTGCTGAGATCAGAGTTGTGAAAGTTCTCCTCATTGATTATTCAGAGAAGAGACATGAAGATCTCATCACGTCTACAGCACGTCTGCAGCTTCAGTCGGATCCGTGTTTCTACTTTTATTGGGTTTAACAAAACAGCCTTCAGGCCTCGTGTTGACGTCATTTTGGCTTCTCATCACTTCACTTCCCCCCCAAATCTTGACTCCAATCAAACCAGTTTTGACTCCATTGTCGCCACATTGTCGTCTCCCATCATGCTTACCTCCATGATGAGGTGGACGTCGGTGGTGAGAGCCTGAACTCTGTGGAAACTGGCGACGAGTCCGATGGGCAGGAAGCCCCCCTGGTCCATCTTCCTCCGCAGGAAGAAGTCTCGCTCCAGGTTGTCCAGACTGAAGTAGTACTCACTACAGGGGGGTGGGGGTGGGGGGGGCAGAGAAACAAGGAAACGTATCAGCTGTTTGTTGCCGTTCCTTCACGGACTGAGACGCAAGTGAGATGAACGAATGTAAAAACACTGGAAACATTGTTGCATTGTTTTTTAATCGTGTGCCACATTGAACCGAATACCTTCCGAGGAACCACTAACCCGAACCAGAATATCTGACGGGGTCTCAAAGTCTCCGAGTAACTTGAGACAGGCGAACTGAAGGGGGCACCGAGCGCACACGAGGAAACAGTTACGCTCCTTCTGTTGGGTGCCAAAAAAAACTACTGTCTCAACACAGTGAAGTGTGTTGCTCCGCCAAACTGTGACTGCAGACCTGTTGTGGTTGGGTATGGGGCAGGATTTAAGAGTCATTTATTATCGTCTCCCTTTGTTGCTTCAGTGCT
Organism: Anarhichas minor; assembly: GCF_050575085.1. Taxonomy (NCBI): domain Eukaryota; kingdom Metazoa; phylum Chordata; class Actinopteri; order Perciformes; family Anarhichadidae; genus Anarhichas; species Anarhichas minor. The sequence continues at coordinate 20,998,145 of NW_027466473.1, read as the reverse complement.
GAGATCAGAGTTGTGAACGTTCTCCTCATTGATTATTCAGAGAAGAGACATGAAGATCTCATCACGTCTACAGCTTAGAGATCTCACCCTGCACCACAGACGGAGACACCAGGCCTTATATTCGATGCCATGAAGAAGAAGAAGCTGAACTCACATCTGCCTCTTGATGTAGTCCTTCAGCAGGTCGTGGTCGGCGGAGTAAAGGTCGCTGCTGCTCATGTTGTCGTAGTAGTAAGTCACCGTGTTGCCAAACTTCTGGGCGGAGGGTCCGTCCTTCGAGTCGTAGGACTTGTAGCCGTAGTGGTAGTCATAGTGGCCTTGACGGGACAGAAACAGAGAATTGGAACTGGTTAGTATTTGATGTTGGGAGTTAACCTCATGTATTATATTATACCACATTATGATGAATATAGCCGGGGGCATTTACACTCTGAATTGAGTTGCAAGTAGATAAATTATATCAATTTATTAAGCTTTGAGTCCAAACTTTCATTTGTTGAAACTTTTCACTCCTGTTTCACAAAAACAACAGCACAATTATGGCCAAAATCAGTTCAAATGTGATTCAAAGTTGCGGGAGAGACAGAATTAAACTGCAATCTGCAATCAAATTACCCCTTTCAGTACGGAGCAGAATATAAAATCTACACTAAGATATACAACAATCATCTACAATGGACAACGAATGGTATTCTAAAAAGTATAGAAGATCTATTACATGAAATACGCCTCCTGGATGATGCTCGAGGTTAAATTATATTAAGAAAAACATAAAAAATGTCATGAAGAAATGACATTAAAAGAGCAACTGTAGCCACTGAAAGATGTGTGTGTATATTCTAGTTTGCGGGAACACACAAACATGCGAGAGCCGACTAAACACACAAAGACAAAGTTCATCTGCTCAGCATCAACTCTGACCGTTTCTTCAGCGCTGCTGAGAGTCAACAACGGGTCCTCGAGGAGGCAGGAGGACGGAAAACTGGACCTAACAAGACGGTCACACTCGTTTCATCCTCCGGGGTTTCAATCTTTGTTTTCTCTCACTTTCCTCTTATAAAATCTTAAAAAAAGGTAGCAGTGCTCTCTCTACTTCAGTCTGTCGAAGGAGGGTAAGGAAGGGATGTGTATGAAAAGAGTGAATAGCAGAGAGAGAGAGCGAGAGAGCTGCCAAAACCAACAGGCCTTGGGGGGCAAACCTGCTAGTCCAACGGGTCTTTTCCTCATTCCTAAACTCACTGGTTGTTATTGCACTCTTTTGGGGGGTTTTCACTGAAGCCTCAGTGGGGCCAGTTTAGGGTAACCTCCACCCGGTTTGAGAGCAGAAAGAAAAACCTGTAAAACGTTCTGTAAAGATCGTCCGGACACTATCAAGTTGAGCCTTTATAGCACTCTCTTGTCTGTTCGCTAATTATGGAGCAACAGTCTGGAGTTGATGAGCTATATCTTGTTTGTTTAACCCTTTAAAAAAGACGGTCGTTTGCATAATCCCGTTTAAATTTTGCTCTAAAATAAAAAAAATCATAACAGCTAGAGCGTTGGTTCTTTTTGCTTCCGTCATTACTTTACATCACGTGTGTTACGTAACATAATGAATCTATCGACACCTTTAAAATAAGCATTCGGTTTCTAAAAGTTTTCTTCTTGAAGAAGGTGACTTTGGTGTTGTTGGTTTACTTCAGTGCTGAGATCAGAGTTGTGAAAGTTCTCCTCATTGATTATTCAGAGAAGAGACATGAAGATCTCATCACGTCTACAGCACGTCTGCAGCTTCAGCTTCAGTCGGATCCGTGTTTCTACTTTTACACAACAGGAGCTTTTATTTTGTGATTAAGTCGCACATGAATATATTTTGTTCGAACTGCTGTTTTAATCATGAATGCTTTACAATATTACACCGCCAAAAATACAGTGTTTCCCGATATTTCTAAGCTTTTGTGCTGCAACTAAAAGCAGTCAAAAAACACACTACAGTGTTCAATAACACCGAGGCTCGATAGACTGAACCAGAACCTTGACGAAGGAAGCGCAGACCAGATCCAGTCCTTCCATTCTTACCTTTCACAATAAAAGCCCAAGACATATACACAATGTGTAACTGTGTATCAGAGATTCACTCAGAGATTTTGACTAAAGGGAAACTTATTAGAATATCTTACAGTAGCTTGAGGCTACACAACAGTTTACCTCAGAGCGACTGCATGAAGCCGCTCTGAGTCAATAGGATCCATGTCGTCCTCTGCCTGCAAGAATCTATTCAAACCTTTTCTTGATAAAGTCGAGCAACTTTTGCAATCCCGCAATGCTGCCAGTATAAATGGTTTTGATGAGGAGAAATTCAGTATTACGCATTATTGTGTCTTTATATTCGGTATGTAAAGGCAACATTGTGTCATTTGACGTTCGTGTAGCACAAACTCCGAACCTTTTATTGAAAAAGTGTTTCAACTATTGCAAATTTGCATGTATCAATATCCCTACATTAACATTTTGCATTTCTGTGTCGTTTATTCAGTACACCCCAGTTGTGTAAAAGGCCTTTTTTGTGCTTATAAGACCGTGTTGCCTTTTTATCTTGTGCATCAGTTTGCATATACTGTCTCAATGACTACTGGTGAGGAACTGATACTAAAAAGGGTTTCCGGTGGTGACACAGTGCTTTTTTTTTCTCTCTCTCTCTCTCTCTCTCTCTCTCTCTCTCTCTCTCTCTCTCTCTCTCTCTCTCTCTCTCTCTCTCTCTCTCTCTCTCTCTCTCTCTCTCTCTCTCTCTCTCTCTCTCTCTCTCTCTCTCTCTCTCTCTCTCTCTCTCTCTCTCTCTCTCTCTCTCTCTCTCTCTCTCTCTCTAAATCCTCACCAGTGCCAGTATTGTTAAAGGAAACAAAAAAAGAGGCCGATGATAATAAAAAAATAGTTCTATTTTTAAAACTTTTCAGAAAACTTCACATTAATTTCTATGCTCGTCTTTCTATTGGAGGAAACACACACGTACCTCTGCCACCTCGGCCTCGCCCCCGGCCTCTTCCTCTTCCACGCCCGCGACCCCTGAACCCTCCGCGGAACGGCGCTCCCTCGCTCTTCACGCTGGACACCTCGTCGTGGTCGTCGCGCCACTCCCGCTCGTACTTTTGACTGTGCCAGTCTGCTGGGGGGGGGGGGAGAACCAACACACCTTCCCGTTAGCACACAAACACACCATCACACTGAACAAGTGGGGACAAAACTAATATATAAAGGGAATTTGCAGGATTATTACCGTTACTTTTAACTTGAAATCTCACACAAACCAACAGATCCAACGTCCTCTTGGACGGCCACACATTTAACTTCCTCAGTGAATATAAGAAACACGTTCTTCATACTGTACATTCAAACAGCGGAGCTATCAAAGCAGAAGTAGATTAGTAGGAGCTCGTCTGTCCACATCCTGCTGCCGAGTCATGCACGCCGTCTCCTCCGGCTAAATGCAGTAATGATAGCTCGACAGCTACAGATGTAGCAACACAGACGCACATCCGGTAAAGCCGCCGTCACAAGTTGAACAGCGTAACTGCTGCTGATAACTCGTGGTATGTAAAGTTCAACGTTAAAGCAGCTTGGTGGGATTTCTTTGCCTGACCTCTGAGGTCGTTCCTGGCGTTGGGAGGCAGGCGGGGGTTTTCGTTCTGCCTGCTGTTGTTCCTGGAGGCCGAGCGCTCCCGGGGACCCTCCGACTTCACCTCGATCATCAGGGGAACCCACTTCTGCTTGTTTCCTGTTCGGTACGAGACGGAGAGGCGGCGCAGTTAGAAAACATTTTGTCATTTAGGCCTGAAATCAGCTTTAAAGTCTGTCATTGTGGTTTTAGTAACTAAGATTTCTTCACGATTACGACGATTTGTCGTTTTTTTATGCTGAATTACTCATTTTGAAGAAATGTATAAACGCATATCTTTTTGTGTGATTCTTTGTGGAGAAAGTTTTACAGATCGGTCATTAATTAAATCAAATAAATGAATAGTCAACTAAAGAATCGTGTGTTGGTCAACTTAAGAATTTCTTTGGTTGAGGACTGAAAGACGTCTGCTAAAACCTTTCTACTCACTACTGAAGAAATAAACAAACAAAGTAAACCTTCACTGGAATGAACTGTGATCGTTACTGCTGATTATTTTATTGGTGAACCAGTCTGCTGCAGTACCTCAGGCAGCCTGCAGGCAGCATCAGCGATCTGCTGTTTAGAGCAACATCTGGCTGTGTGTGTGTGTATGGCTGAGTGTGTGTGTGTGTGAGTGTGTGTGGCCGAGTGTGTGTATGGCTGAGTGTGTGTGTGTGTGTGTGTGTGTGTGTGTGTGTGTGTGTGTGTGTGTGTGTGTGGCCGAGTGTGTGACAGATAACAGATGCAATGGGGGAGAGGAAATGCCAGTTTTAGGAGACGTGGCCCTGTATCTGCTGACTGAGTAGGTAAGAGGAGGGGGGAGAGATTAGAAGGTGTAAAATACTCATTGAATAAATATCAAAAGCAGCTCACTACACTTCACATTCTGAGGATCTTTTGACAGCAGCAACGTAGGAGATCAGCTCGTGGAACAGGACGATGACGGAGCAAAATGTTGGAGCGACATTGTTGATCGATAGAGCAGTTACTCAAAGTGCTTACTACTTAACGTCACATAACAGCCCGACGTCCTAAATCCTAGAGTCAGTCAGGGGAGGGGCTGTTCATTTAGGGTTTAAATGGGGCTTAATGTGACTAGCATGAGTGTGTTGTTGGTTTGCTTCAGTGCTGAGATCAGAGTTGTGAAAGTTCTCCTCATTGATTATTCAGAGAAGAGACATGAAGATCTCATCACGTCTACAGCACGTCTGCAGGTTCACACACACGCAAGCAGGTTTGGTTAAATTGAAACCAGTGTGGTTTAAGTGTGGTCCATTAAGACTGAACAAGGCCTTTGCCTGTTTGGATGCTAACATTAGCACATGCCCTAACATGTTCAGCAGCTATCGATTTTTGCCATTTTTCCACGTTCACCTTTTTTCTTGGGTCCGTTCTTCTGGGAGTCGTCGTCTCCGTTCTTCTCCTCTCCGGAGTCGTCCGACTTGGCCTTCAGGTTCTCCTTGCTCTCCTCGTTGCTCTCCCTCTTCTCCTTCGACTCCTTCTTGACTGCCGCCGCCGCCGTCGTCGTCGTCGCCATCTTCTTCGGAGCCTGAAGAGAGAAAAAACAACAAAAGAAACGAGTTCAGACGTTTAGAGAAAGAGCAGCAGAAACCGTTCGCTCCCATCAAAAGGAGACTGAAGACCTATTCAAACAAAATAAAGAGTTACGGTAACTTGGTTATTTCCTGATTCAGCAAAGTGGAATCTGAAAATATTAAGTTGGTTAAACACGCACAAGATAACAGTCAAATAATAGACTGTTTGCTTAACCTCTCCACTGAACAGTGACCGCTCAATCCTAGCAGGCAACATCTAAAGCTATGCTAGTTATGTCAAACTCTGGAGCTCTGCTGAGAGAGACCTTTGGTATCCAAAGAGTCTGAAGGACGCCTGAGATATGTAGCTTTAGCATCAGTCACAATGACATCCGGTATGTAGCCTACAAAATGCACATTTAAGAAACTTAAAACGAGTCAGCTGAACAGAGTTAACGTCAGATTAATTAGCTAGCTTGCTACAGGCGATAAAAGCAACTCGCGGTTGTCGTTTCAGCCAGCTAGAGGAGGGGCTGTTTCATCTACGTCTGGGAAATCAACTGGTTGTTTAAAAAAAAATTACAATTAAAAAGTTTCGATTAAATCTGCATAGCAACAGTACCGAGGGAAAGGACGACTGGATGTTTTCTAGATGGTTAGCGTAGATTTGTAAGAACCGTTGGAGCAACAACCTTACTGTTGATTGATAGAGCGATTACTCAAAGTCACACAACAGCCCTACGTCCTAAATCCTAGGGTCAGTCAGGGGAGGGGCTGTTCATTTAGGGTTTAAATGGGGCTTAATGTGACTAGCATGAGGGTGTTGTTGGTTTGCTTCAGTGCTGAGATCAGAGTTGTGAAAGTTCTCCTCATTGATTATTCAGAGAAGAGACATGAAGATCTCATCACGTCTACAGCACGTCTGCAGCTTCAGTCACACACACACAAGCAGGTTTGGTTATATTAATTTAAATATAACACTTAGACTGGATATTAAATATTAAAATATATTGAATTGAGGAATGTGCAGCGGAGATCTATCCAAACCTTTACGATTCGAGGACGATCCCTAAACTTCACCGTCTCATGAGAATTTAGCAATTCGAGGGTTGCCGTCTAGACACGACCGAAAAATACCAGCATTCATTCACATATTCAACAATACACAAGCTAACTAGAGGGATAAACTGATATTAGTACATAGAAATGTTTTGCATTCAGAATGAGAGCTTTTATATTCAAATCAAACAGTTTGAGATGCATCCATTCAGGGAACAATGAGGTCTTTGCATGTGGTTTAGACGTTTCTTTAGTCCGCTCTCATCACAATGTCCGAGTTCAACCGCTGTCCTCCAACCAAGCCTGAGCTAACCACGCAGTAACGAACACAGTCCACCATACACGCACCGCCTTATCTTCTTCTCACAGAGCCGATACCGGAGTTTATTCAAATAAAAACAGAGCTCGGCTACGACAGCTCAGCTATCAGCGACTCACACGCAGATATCTGCAAAGGTTGCAAAAAAGGAGGCATGCAAAGCGTTTGACTCGGGAGGTTTCGACACATTTCAAGCCCCAAAACCATCGCGCGCGCGCACACACACACACACACACACACACACACACACACACACACACACACACACACACACACACACACACACACACACACACACACACACACACACACACACACACACACACACACACACACACACACACACACACACACACACACACACACACACACACACACACACACACACACACACACACACACACACACACACACACACACACACACACACACTTCAAGGTATCATATCGCTAAACAATCTAATCACACTGAACTCCAAAGATCCACTACAAACAGGCACCGTAGTTCTTAACAACAGTTTGTCTCACCATACATAAAAGCAGCAAAGGAGGCACGAGCAACTGTCACGAAAATAATGACCTTTATGAAATGTACCAATTTTAAAAAGGATTGTGATTGTGGAGAAATGGATTTAGAAGCCGAAGGAGCACATTTCCAAATCAAACTAAAAGCAAGCGTTGTACTTCTGATCTTTGCCCTCTTTACTGTTGGTCGCCTGCGGGGCTAATAGTGTGTGAAACGACGTGCTGGGGCTTTTAATTTAAAGCTCTTAAATACTTTCCACCCGAGAGGGAAAAGGAGGATCCACCCGAGGCTACATATCAATGGAACCAACAATTACATGTTGTGTTGTTTATGTATATTATTCACAACACTGTTTGGATTGTCCCTTTCGGACGAGGAATGAGCGGCGTTGCTGGCTTCTGTTAAAGTGATGGCTTTCTGTCGTCGGTGACGGTTTTGTGAATGTTTGTTGAATTTGGGAATTATGGGACAGATAGAGACAGATCCACAGTGCATGCCTGATACTTAGATACACCAGCTTCATTGTTTGTTAAATAGTGACTCTCGCTGCCTATTTATAATGTCTGACTTAATCTAATTCATAAGTGATCACATGCTGAATGTTACGTGGTTTTCTGGACCGTCAAAACTAAACTAAATGGTTTAAGTGCCGTTTGTTTTCCCCTCTTTCAGCCCACGACGAGGGGAATGAATCATTTCATCAGACTGATTAGAAATGAAAATCTTTCTATAATTTGCCATCACATTTGCATAACTAAGTGCTTTCTTTAGAGTAGCAGGAGGATGCTGTTGTGGCACAAACATTTACATTAAACAGGGTGGAGGAGGAGTTGTATTTTGAAACTGTTTTTCTTGTGTCTGAAACTCAAGTTTTGTGTTTGCTTTGCAATATATTGATATGCTGATATTGCGATAGGACACTAGATATCGTCTTACATTCTAAATATTGTAATATCGTATAATAGTCCATTTCTTGTTTTAGTCATCAAATCCACATCACTGATTATTTATCAAAAATCTCCACGTGTAAATATTGATTTATTATCCATTTAGCAACCGACTCTGACATCGTTTGACGTCCCTTTCTTTGTGTGGTGTTGACTTTTTAGCTGTTCTTTGTTGTTTGAACTTGTTCGGGGTTTCACAGGCTGCAGGTTGAACTTACAGTGAATCTCCACGAGTCTCTGACCTGCCTGACAGTCGGCGGGCAGGACTCGGTCCGTGTCACTGCCTCGATCTGAACAGAGGGAGGGAAGAGCAGTTTAGAGAAGACAATGAGGTGGACCGTGATGCACACACACACACACACACACTATGAAGAACAATGTACAAACAACTGGCATGGAAGTGGTTAAAAATGGACATGAGTGTGGAGTCTTAAACCTTCAATGTTTGGGGACTTTTTCAGGCCCTAAAGTTAATTTACAAGTCCTTCTAAGCCCCTGACATTATAATCTGGTTATTTTCAAATGCTTGCCTCTTTAAAAGCTCTTCTGTGTTGTTGTGTGCTCCAACAACAACACCAGGGCCATACGCTTCATCCTGCTGCCATCAAACACAATGAAAATGCCAAATGGATGGTGCACACACTGTGGATAATAAGAAGCATCTGCTGCGTCTACAGTCCACTGAGCTCCCTCTGGGTTTCTACAAAGTAGATCCCACATCATCTCAGCGGCTAAATGGCTAATGCTGTGTCACTAAATGAAGACGGGCACGCATTGTTGTTGCGCTTTATCGCTTTGGATTCTGCACAAATGGGAATACGGGACGATTACTTTCAGTGAGGACAGAGAGGTGTGAAATGAGCCGTTCAGAGCAGACGCCTGTGTTTAAAGCTCAGGTGTGTTCTCTGAATCAATGAAGACGTGTGGCGCAGAGGAAATGGCAACAGTAATGCTGAGATCAGAGGGATGCTGATTCATTCAGGAAGCCACTGACGGTGCTTCTGCGACGGTAAATTTCATCACCGAAAGTGAAAGACTCTCGGACACGACGGCTGTGGTGTGTAAACCACCAAACAACGCAAGAAAACCACCGCTATGCTGACAAACTTCTCACTCAGGACACAAAACAGACGAGATGGGGTGAAGACAACTCAACACACACAAGCAGAAGCAACACACACGGTGCTTGTGTGACGTTCTTCCAGGAGGATTGTAGGCAAAGAGGGGCTCTTACTTATTAAGGTTGCACATTCTAAGCGTACAAACCACTGAAATACCCGTCTGATCATCGGTGCAGAAGGCAATGGTTTTATTGTAAAGACAATTTCTACAACTTCTAATTTATTGGTGTAGATCGTGCTTAATTTGCATCTCAGTTCACCAGCAGTGTACGAAAGTTCTGTTTTGTTGTTTAAAAAAATAAAATTGGAAAAAAGCTAATTTTACTTCCATGAGTTTAGGAAATGACATTGTATTAAAATAGACTTAATAAATTAAAACATCTTCTTTAAAAGCATCACTTCACCGTTAGCATAATTGTTTTCATTTTCTAATTATTTTCTCGATTCATCACTTCATCTATAAAATGTGAGAAAATAGTGTCCAAGGTTTCGTAAATGTCTTGATTTGTCCGATCAGTCTAAAACCCAAAGTTATTAAATTTACCATCAAAGACGACATTTAAGAGGTTGCAAACTGTAAAACCACCAAAATAATAATAAGACACAAAAATCAATCAAATAGTTGTTGCAGCTTTAATTATAACAGCAACAGCCCGTGGTGTTCGTTCAGCAGACCAAACTCAAAAATATTCAATTTACAAAGATAAAAACAGAGAAAATCAACACATCATCATATCCGAGTCGCTGACAATGACCAACACGGTGGTCAAAAGTGATTTTCTGTTGATAAACTAGTCTATAAGCTGCGTATCGCTTAAATTTCTGCTCCCAACACAAAACTGTTTGTGGTGCTTTAAAAGGCACATGCGCAAAATTAATTTAAAAGTTACAGAAATCAATGTTTTATTGCATGAAATCTGCAATCAAAAAGCCTAACCCTTTATCAAATGTTAATGTCTGTTTCCCAGCCTGCATAATCAAAGAATTCAGCCTCTGATTTACAGCTTTAAATGTTACGTGGTGCACAGTGAACTCCAGCCCCCTAAGAATAGCACTAGCAGCACTGATCCAAGGGGGGGGGTTTACTGAAGGGGGGGATCCCTAAAAGGACATCCCTTCCCAGGCCTTGGTCACCGTCTCCTAACTCCTCCCACCCATGATTCCTTGCCACCGGAGCCACCGGTTATTCCTGGCTCTTGGTGATGTGACTCACATTGTAGTGCCTCCCCTGCCTCCCTCTCTCCCCCTCCCTCTCTCCCTCAGACCTGGGGAGGTTACCGGGATCGTTCTCCTCCGCTGACACACTATCGCCCCGAGATCAGAAATAGAAAACGATGGATTACTGCTGCTACTGTAAGGCGACACAAATTGGACGCATCCCATGTCGGACCAACAGCATAAGTTAAGAGGGTAAGGGGGTCAGTACGTTGTGTGCTGGAGGTCTAGACTGTATATGTAGAGCTTGTAGCAAAACATGTTGAAGGCCGAAGACCTCTTTTGATTTCACGTGTTTCCTCATCTCAACCTGAGGCTCTGAACGTTGGTCCGGCTACTTTAGATCTCGTCTTTGGAGGAAAATGCTTGAGTCACATTTAAGTCTTTCTTATTCTTCTCAGTCTTGTTTTTGTCGACGACGACGACGACTCAAAACATTCTCGTCAAAACGTTTTCTCATTTAATTTTGTCAGCTATTTCTATTATTTAGTCTTAGTCCTGTGTTTTAAATCAGTTGATATTGAATATTATAGTCAATATAGTCCAGACAAAACAATCATTTTGTAATTTTTGTGAAACTTATTTCCTTACCTGATGAAAAACAAACAAACACAGGTTGAGTAATTACGTGTGCAGCTTTGTAGGGATGAGCTTTTAAAGCGAAAACTATTCGCTCATACTTCGAAGACAGCCATCTTTGTTTTGCCTCCCTAAATGTCCATGGTGGTGAGCATAGACAACTCAACCCCCTTAAAAAAAACAAGATAAACATCCAGTCTTGAGGACACAAAGTCAGGCCAACAGAAGCAGACTGCTTTGTCTGAAAGTGCTTCTTAGCTGCTGTGTAATTACAGCCACAACCACTGAAATACCCATTATATAAAGCTACACAAGCCGAGCGGCTTCCTCCGATTGGTTGCTGAAGATTATAATTTTGGACTAGTGAGATTCTCTTTGTATAGAACACCTCACTCTGTGTTGACACCCGTGTTGATTTAGTCTTTTAAAGCTCCTTTCCTCCGGTAACCACTAAAAACCAGGTAGCTTTCTACCTCTACCTGCTCGCAGTAATCACTTCCTGACATCATATCAACACACGTCTCGTTTGAACTTAAATCTGTATGAAAGCACCAAGTCATGCATCCAATACAGTCACGTTATTACTGCCGACGTATTAGGTCAAAATTATCAGAATTTATTCTGTTACGAAACAAAAATTCCAGGTATGAAAAGTAAAGCAAATGCTGCATGTCTTAAATTTGCATTCTCTCTAGTGTCCACCAGGGGGCGACTCCTCTGGTTGTATAGAAGTCTGTGAGAAAATGACTACTTCTCTCTTGATTTATTACCTCAGTAAACATTGTAAACATGAGTTTATGGTCTCAATCTCTAGTTTCAAGTCTTCTTCAATACAGCATGATGTTAATTTAGTAAATTATGGTCCAATTAGAATCAAATAGAGCATAAAGCAGGGTATGCTTTAGGGCGGGGCTTACTGTGATTGACAGGTCGCTACCGCAGCTTTTTTCCAGTCTGTGAGTTGTCCATGTTTTTGTCTTACAACTTTAACCCTTTCACGGTGTGTTATCAGTTCATGAAAGTTAATTGAAAGCTTTTCGGTCGCATACAAATGTCTTAGTCAGCATTTGATAGTACTTAGCTCCACCCTCTCGTGTCACTTCTGGTTGCAAAAAAACCAAGATGGCGACGGCCACACGATGGTGATGCTGAAAAACTGCCAAACTCGAGGCTTCAAAACTAAAACTGCAGTCCACAAACCGACGGGTGTCATCGCGGTGACTGTTAACACTTCCTATATAAAGTCTATGGCGTCCGGTTGGTATTGGTTCCTATTGTCCAATCACTTAAAGACACAGTGAAACAAAAAATACATTTTCGCGTCCCCGTCCGGCTGGCACAACAGAGAAGAAGCAGTAGTTCGCAGTAACATTCTCAGATCTCAGGCTCCTTTAACACCACTGAAACAAACTTGTATAAAAGAAAGATGCGCAAGTAAACATGAGAATCAAAAAAAAGGAGCTCGAGACATGGCAGCCCTCTTCTGCGCCATCTAACAAAGATCAGCAGTTGTGAAACCCTTCAGTGTTCAAAGAAGCTCACAGACGACGCCCTTTTCTAACCGACCTGCGACTCATCGCTTTTCAAAAACAAACAACACCCACCTGCATGTCTTTAGTTGCGATCTCTCCGGGTGTTGGCCAGCTGTTGGCGTCGCCAAAATCTCCAACCTGAGCAAAAAAAAAGTGAAATACAACAAAGCAGAATTAGCAGGAGAGCCAAAGAGAACTGGTACACTGAGATGTTAGAGCAGGTTAGTGATGAAGAGGAGACTAGAGTCAGAGCTGCACACTACTACTTCTACAGAGAAAAAGCTTGTGAGTGAGTGCAAACAAAAGATTATCAGCAGTAACACTCAAATTCTCATTGGTGTTAACCCAAAACAAACAGATTAGATTAACAAATGAATGTATATTCAAATGTCTGTATGACCTCTTGGTGAAAACCTGTTCTGCATGGCATGAAAGCAAAACACACTATGTGTTAGGTAAAACATTTTATTTCACAGCTAGAAAACACAACTTATGCTACATCCAAACTACTACGTTTCCATTTTAAAACGCGTGTTTATAACGGTGTTATCAGCCCTACGGTCCGTCTGAAGTCACTGCTCGTGGCTTTGAGGAAGGTGACGGACACTTTCCTTATTAATGCTTATTTTGTTCTGCACAACTATTGTGAAGTCCACACAGAAACTGTAAACGAACAAAAGCATAAATGTTCTCCAGTACGACAGAGACTTCAGCCATCGGCAGAGCTACGAGTGTGAGAACGACACCGAGAAGAAACGAGTGAGAGACGTGTGCCGACTATATTTATTGACCCATAATCTAGTAAACTTTGATTTGTAAGTTTTCATTTTAAAGTAAATTAAGTAAAGTAAAAGCTTCTAAATCTTTCCACAAAATGTATCCGTTTGAGTTTATAGAGGAAGCGCTTAAGTATCAAGCACTACCGTTTATCATTAAAGGACACTCCAATCTACTTCCTGTTTACACCGGCACCCGCATGCCCGGTATACGTGAATAGTCACGTGATATTCTTTTTCAGGCTTGCTAGTGTGGACGGTATTCCTTACACAAACGATGCTGTAACGCCTGTGTGGACGGAGATCGTTTTTAGTTTTAAAATCCCCGGTTTTGAATGAATACGTAGTGGTGTGGACATGGCCACAATCACCATAAGCCATTTGTTGCCTGTGATGTGTCAATTTCTGTCGTTTGTTTCTGCAACGCAGCACTTAACGGCAGGGCGTCATAAATAGTTTCTGGTCAAGGTGTTGTAAACAACCCTGGAGTGTAGCAGCCTGCATTCCGAGGTAGGAAGTTGTGAATGAAACGCTTTGGGGAGAGTCTGTCTGGTGCATCTGCAGGGCTAGTGGCTCACCAGGAACTCACATTTGCATTCCAGGAAGTGTGAAGAGAGGTTTGTACACAGCCTGAGGCGCTCCGACTGCACACATCTCCACTGAGCTCTGAAGAAGCTCTCAACTAACCAAGATGTTCCGTAATATGATTTGTTAGACTGAAATAGCATTTCCTTTTATTTGTTATTAAAGGACCGTTGACTTCATTCCTACATGTTTGATCAGAATTTCTCTCTTTAAAAACGACCAAATAGTTCTTCAATAAAAATAATGATCCCTTAAAATCATCAATATAATGTAAAAAAAAATAAAAAAAGTGATTGTAATTCTATATTACAAAAGCAATTTCAATACTTTGCATGTTGACAAGAAGAAGCTTCGATTATGACTCATCAAATTGGGCTGACGTTGAAATTGGGGAACTCTTCTCTTTCTAATTTATTCTGCCTTCAGTATTCAACCCCAGAAGCTCCGTACTTTAAGGTGCTTTGTTAGCACTGCTAGTTCCAATGAATTCTTTACATTCTTCAATGGATAATCTCATTATTGTTGCTATTAAGCAGTATTTTCTCTCACACACACACACACACACACACACACACACACACACCGTTACCTTTCCTCCACGTCTGGGTTTCGGGGGGTTCCCCGCTCGCACCACCTTGGCCGGGCCGGTAGACTCTGTGGAAACACACATGAAGACGGTCGACATTACAACCGGCTCTGCAAACATCAACACAGAAAATGACGACTAAACACAACAGAGTTTGTCGCAGTTAAATTTGTCTCAGTCTTATCTACCTGTTGCAGGTATGCTCTTAAAAAATCATCTGCCTTTCTTTGGCTCTTTCCTCAGATCTCCGTTACGTAACATTCAGCTGTGGCTTCAGATAAACTGAACTGAAACCGCAGAAGCCAGTGCATCATTGTTTTCTGCCCCGTCATTATTAGAACCAGGTATCATTTGAAAACAACAAAGCTCAGAACCTGCAGAACCACCAAAAAAACACAATCAGATTTGGAGCACAGTGACTCAACACTGGGAACACTGGGAAACTCATGAAGCAGACGTCCAGGGATCACAGACACATCAGTGCAGCCAAACGGCAGAAACTGAGCAAGTAAACCAGTTGGATGGATGACAAATATGCATTCATGGAAGCAATTCACAATGTAATTCCATAAAAAGTGATTTATCGATTCATTATTTAGTCGATAAATTGAGTACAACGCTGGTCACAGCTCCCAGAGATCATCAAATGAATCGTTTTGTTTGACCAACGATCCAAAAACCAAAAGTGACAAAAAAACAGAAAATATTATCCTTTAAACATTAAACCATTTGTGGTTAAATGAATCCTGTCAGCACTAACATTTTCCCCGTTTGCATGTTTGTGTATAATTTGGCCTGGCAGCTAACGTTTGCACCCGTTAAACATACACCGTAGTGTTTATTTAACTCATTCCTGTTAGCCACCAATGTAGCATCTGCTAATCTTCTCAAGCCAAACACACTTGCTCAGTTCCACAGAAGATTGTTTTAAAAAGGTTCATCTTGGTATGCGAGCAAACACCAATCAGTCATCTTGAGTTAGACCACAGCGGGATAAAATGAAGCTAGAAAAAGATTCCTAAACACAGTTTTCCTCATGAAAACAATGAATAATTGAGCAGTCCTGGTCGTTCCTCCGTATTCAATTGTCGCTCATGAATCTTCATTAAAAACAAAACAAACCTCCTGCAGTCAGAGATCTTTGGACAGCTCACCGGGAGACTTCGCTGAGCCGGTTTGGCCAGAGAGAAAAACTCAGTAAGCTCCTTGAGGAGAATGATGTCGAGGGACGACGCCAGAAAGACAACGAGAGGAGGGAATAGAATCCTCTGGTGGATTACCAACTATCACCAACCAACACGTACCAGGGAGTCTCTACAAACATAACCAGCACAGGTTTCAAGTTTGTGCGGCAAAACAGGAACATTTTCAACAGAGAAACGTTTAAGAGAAGCCACTCTTCAGCACAGACTCTGGAGCTACAAAAAGCTTTTTTCTCCACAGTTGTACCTCCATTAAATGTAAAGCAGCTCCACTTCAGAGACTCGTAACTTCTCGTTACCAACGGTCTGAACCTGTCGTCGTCCTTTGACTCGTCAGATATGCGACGCATGTCGTTTCCCCTTACACGACTTCTGAACTTTAAACTTACAACTGTTTGTTTAGTTTTCCCTTGAAGCTTCCTGACGCGATTGTTTTGGACTTTGCTTCGTTTTCGTTAAACTGTGTCTTGTGTCCTCCGGAGATTTTTTAACAGACGCTTTTTTGCTGGCAGGAAGATTTTTTCCAAACAGTACAAAGTTCGAGGAAAGAATCACAGAGAGGAGATAACAATCTGATGACAATCATATAAACTGAGCCCACAACAGGGTGAGGTGTTACTGTTACAACACTAAGACATACCGTATATCTAGATCATATGAAAGGATTAGTCTTCAACATGACGGAAAGTTCTCTCCACAGGTCTGTGCACAGTGCTGCTTCGCTCGCCCTTTAGACGGTCCTACTCTGAAGACTAGAAAAGGAAATGAGAATATTGTGTAAAACTAAATCACAGCTGAGGTTCAAAGACGGACAGTGATGGTGAAATATTTACAACTCATCCGACTTTAAATAAGTAAATAAGTGCGTGATCATTAATTACACCACTCATCAAAGCCAGAAACAGAAATGGTCGTTGTACTGGAACAAATCGGTTGTTACAAATGTTTACGTCAGGAGACAAGAACCAAATCTAAGCTTCAAATTAACCGACATATTTTAATCCAAATCACTTCATTCACGTCTCGTTTAAAACCCGTAGAAAACGTTAAATTCTGCGCAACCATGAATGAAAAATGCATTTAGTTCAATATGTAAAGCATGTGGAGCTCACATTGTTTTCAATATTGCAACAGTTGTGGACACGTGATGAAAATTTGTATAGATTACATTTTCCCCCATTTTGTAAAATAAAGTCAGCTCACTTTTTTAAAATGATTCATAGCTTTATAACCGTTATTCTGCACAGAAGACATGTTTGAGTTCTCTCTACCAGCCATGACTGTGCTGCTTCCACAGAGGTGAAGGAACGAGGCCACGTTGAGTAAAATGGGACCGGAGCAAAATAAAAACTGCTCGTCCATGATGCAGTTTCGCACATTATTTTGCAGAAGCAGTCGTCTTGCCATGACTGCTGCTAATCGCTCCTTTAAATCTGGTCTATAAAAATAGTTTTATTACATAGTGAACTAAATCAAACACTGAAATGGCTGAAGTTCTCAACCTGCCTACAGTTTACTGTGGAATAATAAAAGCTTCTTATGAAACGGTGACGTTTCCAGCGGTTAACTCAACGGCTCACAAAACGTTAGCCCAGCAGTCAGCTGATTATCCTAAATCACCAACGACCGGTTCAACAAAACTCCAGACCCAGATTCAGGATCACAGCCGGGGTTCAGACGGTTTTCTACAAACATCACCTGTCGAATTAAGATAAACCTTAAAACCAGCCAGGGAGACGACAACCACAACAAATGTATCCGTTACTATTCAAACTCATCAGCTAAATGTGTCATTTTAATTTGAATAATGCAGGAGAATTATGGGATAGACACGTCAGCTTTAAACGCAGTGAATCAGTACAGTAACCGCATTAATGTTTATTAATAATCACCTGTATAGGAAGGTTTAGCCCATGTTCCAACCTTCCACCAAAACACTCTTTATTTTATAAACACCCTGTTGCAACAGAATAAAACAAATGACAGAAAACATCCCAAATATCTGATAATGCTTCAAGCATTCTTCACCTTCCACTGACTTGCGACACAAACGTTTGTTGAGCGACCTATGACCCTCTTTAGAGGGAGTTGTACACCATCGGTGGAACTACGTGACCCATATGTGGGTCACCTAAACTCTTCACAGAATGGCACAAACTCCCGGTCGCCTCTAAGCCGCCTGACGTAGAAACTTTAGCCGGCGTGACAACTCGGTTGCTAAATTAAGCCGAGGAATTCCTCAAGTATTTATCTGCTTACTACGCACTGAAAGAGTGAACAACTTTAGTCTGAAAGTTTGCAAATGTCACACTGCTGCTGCTTATAAAAGCATGACGGAGCATGTTTCACAACACACACACACACACTGATGTGTTACCATCAGACTTGTCCAACAGAGCTTATCACTGCGGCCTTTTTTAATGCCTATAAGTGGGGCAATTGATCAAGTCTTTCTGCTTAGTCATCATTAAAGAGCACTTTGACAGGCTTTCAGAGCAACTGTCAGGAAGGAGATTATCGTTTCTACATCATTTCCATATAATAATTTTAATTTATAGTGTTGCAGACCTGAAAATGTTCATCTCACTCATTTAATCAGCTTTAAAACACTTTTTAATGGGTGAATTGTGATGAAATTAGTTTCAGCCATTCACGGCACCCTTGCGATGAATTACAGTAAATTTGGAGATTATCTGATTTTGTTTGTGACCAAATATAATTTTAATTTGTCACATACATTAAATACATGACATTTGACTTGGGGGTTCAGTGTCTGGTTAAAAAGGACACTTTGACATGCTGACGGGGAATCAAACCGCCAACCTCGAGCTTAAAGGACGACCACAGTCGCCACAAATACCTGCAGAACTAACAACATCCCCATCGGTCTGAGCTGGTCTTGTTATGTTAGCATGCTAACACACCAAGCTAAGATGGTGGACGTGGTTAACATGAAACATGCTAACCATTAGCCTGTTAGCATTTAGCTTGAGCACGACCTCACAGAGCCGCTGTCATGACTGTAGACTTGTTTAATTAGACAAAAAGATAAATGAAAAGACGGAATAACAATATGGAGATTACGATACCACCATTCAAATATTATTATTGCGTTGTCACATTAGTAGTTGCACAAAGCAAGTTTTTATGAGTTATTACTTATTAAGAAAGCAGGTTATATAAACATGAAGTACTTCCTCTGATTTAGAGATAAAATATGTGAAATTGATCCCAAAAATAAGGGACCGTGACATTCCGACATTTTACAGACCAAATAATCGTCATTCGCAGTGAAGCGGTTAGTCTTTGGTCGGTTCGTATAATCCAGTTTGCTTCAGATCCTTTGAAACAACTGAACACAGAAACGCCATCATCGTGTTCGAAAGTGACCATTAATTGAATTTTGACGTCCGTCGACGTCCGCAACCGAGTGGACAGACGGCGTTTGTTCCACGATGAACGGCAGGTTGTTTTTATTTGAATCAGCTGATCCAAGCACTCCTAACCCCGGCGACGCGTCACTCACAGGGCCGCTCAGTGTTCGCTGCATATCAGATGATAGTTGAAGGTCAGAGGAGAGCCTCTCAAAAGGCCAACACTGTGAAGCTGCTGCAGGCAGTCACACAGTCAGCAGTGCGTTCAGAGAACACGGAAGCATTTAAACGCCTTTTAAGATTTTGACTTTTTCATGTAATTCATGCGATGATTTATTGCAGTTTGCCCCTTTTGATGCTGCCGTGATCCCTCAACCTTTTTATGATATTTAGTACTTCCAACGCTTCACACTTTATTGAAAAAATGACTTTCTACTGCAGCAGCTAATCAATAAAATAGAATAACTGGAGATCACACGTGGGATCTCAACACCCATCTTCAAACCCGACATTCATTTTGATCTCGACTACAAGTCTGAAGTTTACCGACTGCCTCTTCCACGGCTAATCGCCCACAGACATAAAAATACACATCTTTATAATCTAGATGTTACTCGATGCTTTGACGATATCGTCCTCGTTACGTTCATGCCAATAAAAACAAGAATCGGCAACTCGCAAGGACAAAACGACACCAGCTGGCAATCAAGAAGTATTTAGGACCTTTGCCGACGTTTTGACCAAAAGTATCTGCTTCTAGATTTGGTTACTGGTTCCCAAAAACGTCCCGGCTCTCTGGGGCTCAATTTATACTCAGATTGTGACGGATTAAAACCTGTATTCACTCACTGTACAATTTTCAATAGCCAGTAAACAATAGCCAGTAAATTGCAACGCAACATTCAACTTATTTTGAGATTGTGTACAACAACAAATCCTCGCTATTCTGCATTGGAGACTTAACAAATTAGAAATATGCCTCCATTAGTAAAAATGAATCAAGTCAATTACTTTCTCTCACACACACACCTTTTACTGCTGATCTTTATGATTTTTAAGAGACTATTTGCCCAAAACAGGTGTGAGTCCACCTTGAGAACAGACTGGACCGGTAGGAGTGACGGAGCGTTATCACAGCGTTGTGTGCTCAACTGTACAAGAGCGCTGCTGATAAGTTAGATTCTCTACAACTCAAGGACAGGTCGTGTGTGGGTGTGTGTGTGTGTGTGTGTGCGCGTGTGTGTGTGGGTGTGTTACGGAGACGTATGTCTAAATATCATGGAACAAAAAACAACAACTAGTGAAGACATATGGAGGAGGAGGAGATGGGAACAACAGGAGTGCTGAGGACTTTTACTGAATCTGCATCTAATTTATCAGCGAGATGAGTCAGAATCGAGGAAATACACGAATCCTTCAGACAAAACACTTTGCTTGTATTATTTTTTCCATATTTCCTCCTAACCCTCCCATACAATCACCTGAAATGTCAAAACTAAAATACATTATGGTGAAGGTGTTGAAGTCCCTGCTAATATATCTTTATTATATAACATTTCTCTAAAAACCTGGAAGAGACAAATCACAATATCATTCTGAGACAAAGAAGAATCATACAGCGCTAAATTAATCTCCCCACACACAAACAAATGTGACTACCTGGTTTGACCTGTAACTGTATCGCTGCGTTGAAATTCTGAATTAACTAAACAAACGGCAGGACGGAGCCGGATCAGCTGTACCTGAAACATGACCCGGCGAGCCAGTACGTGTACACACACACACACACACACACACACGCAAATAAACTAAATCCAAATAATAAATGTGTTTGTGTACTTAACTTGAGGAGAATGAAATGCGTGTTGATTTGATTTATTATCTACACTATTTGTTTTGAAGTCATTTATATGTAACTGTATGTTCTGTTGGATTTTGGTAAAATACTGAGCGACTTGAAACGCTGACACAGGAAACGAAGCATTCATCCTTTACCTGCTTTTCCCTAATCACCAGTTTATCCAACACACAGTAGTGTGTAGTGACTCATCTCTCTCTCTCTCCTCTGTCTGTTCATCCCTTCTTCTTTAGAACTCGCTCTCTTCTCTCTCTCCTCTGTTTATTCTCTACCTCTTTCTTCATAGCACGCCTGAGGCCAACATTAACATTAGACCCCCACCAGTATTAACTAAACGTTACCGCTCCAATCCCTGGTTTTTAAAGCTCTATATGAGATCATTTTGCACATCAAAATGCTTTACAGCTTCCTTATAATTTAGATTTTTTAAAAGCAGCTGCAGGTTTTCACAGCGGTTCAAACGCTCTCCATCACATGTCCATTTACCGTTATCTCCAAGTCCTCCACACAACACACACACACACACACACTCCTCAGGTGGAGTCCAGAGACAGATTCCCGCAGCACGCGCCGGTGACGATAACCTGCTCCAGAGCCCCACGGGGTATCGCTGGCGGAGCCTATAAATAAACCGTGTGCCACGTCGGCTCTGCAGTCTTAGACAAACACAGCGGTGGTGAAACCGAGCCGGTCCTCAGCCAGATGTTTTTTTTATTGGCCCTGGCGAGCGAGTTTGTTCTACTCCCACATGTGTTGCATCATCATTCTGAGGTCATATCGTATTTTTAAGATTAATTTATTGGAAGTGAGTGTGGTGGGGTTTCCCAGTTACTGGGGCAAGTTAAAGGGGGGGGGGGGGGGGGGCACTCTGATCGCTTCCTCACAGATACTCAATAAAACATTCACAGTGTCTGAACAGGGAAAACCCTGCACACAGCTCCCCCAAAAAAGGCACTTGAGACGAGCTAAGATTACAGGAAACTGTGAAAATCATCGTATAAAAGGTCACTTATTTGTCACACTGAAAAGTTGAATCAGTGTGACACTTAAATCAGCATCGTCTGCTGGCCGCTTGCAGCAGAGCAGAGCGATGACAGCAGAGGGAAGCCTCTCTGCAAGAACCAAATATGGAGGAAACGACAGTGGAGGGCGTACGCAGGCGCACACACACACACACACACACACACACACACACACACACACACACACACACACACACACACACACACACACACACACACACACACACACACACACACACACACACACACACACACACACACACACACACACACACACACACACACACACACACACACACACACACACACACAGTGTGGTGACATCAGCTCTTGCAGAGTAAAACAGCTCAAACAGCAGAGAGCACACGCGCACACAAAGGTTAAACCCAAGCCATGAAACAAGAGAACACGTCTCGTAGAAGAAGCGCACCGCTACCAGAGTTCTGCTAACTGTGTGTGACAAATACACAATGTTTCTTGTAGCTTCTTGTCTTCTTCACTGTGAAACGTTCAATAAATCTGATATCGGAGAGAGCGAAACTTGGTCCCAAACCGGAGAGATTCAGTTACAAACTACAAAAAGTGCTGCGAAATGAACTTTTGGGACATTTAAAGAAAACAGCTTTCTCTGTAGTCGCAGCACAAGACTGCTCCAAATGTGGCAGACCATCACAGGTCAGTGCAGTGACGGCCAGCTATACCCGGCTCCTGTCTACCCTCTACCTAGAGGAAACGGAAACAAAACCGATCGGCTTGTCGAACCATCTACGAGATAAAATGGAGAGAGGTACTCTAGCAATTTGCTCCAATTGGACAAGTTTCAATTGTTCTCTGGTGTCGGCTAGTTTTGGTCACGGTTCATGTGTTCTGGTCTTCTGGAGAAGACAACAAACATTTGAGAGACATGAGAATATCCGGGAAGACGCCGACAGAAACAGATAATGGGAGTTAAATGTTCGCTACATCAGCATTTATTCGGCAAAGGAGGAGCTTCCGTAATCCATTTGGCGCATCAGCTCTTTTTTAGACAAAAGGCAAAAACCACCATAAAACCCTTTTTCCCCCACAATCGGGGAAGGTTTTATCAAATGTTGCCGCATATTTTTCTAATACAGCTAATGACTGATCTGCTACTGTATTCAACCAACCAACCCCGAGTCACAGCAGGGAAACACTCCACATAGTGCAGCTTGGAGAAGACATTAGTGGACACATGTTTCTCTTCATGGCCCCACCTGCTCATTAATACACATTTCCAGGGAAGCCTTTGGCTACATGGGGCTTAAGTCACACCGCTAACTGGACGATGCTAACGGACTACACCCTGAGAGGACGCCTGCTCTGCCCAGCCTCCACAGAGGGGATGTGGCCGCTATCACCGAGTCCAGACACAGATAAAGACGCTGGGGTTGGACGAATTAAGAGAAGTGCTGCCCTGAAACAAATGACAGAGTGTGTGTGTGTGAGAGGTGTAGAGCGAGTACAACACACACAATCTAGCTTAGCATCTCCACTCTTGAGTTGACAGTCTCAGCCTCCTTTTTCACTAATGTTGCTCATTCATATTTATCATCATTTAAGCATCATTAGTCAAAAACTAAAGATTCATTCAGTCCATTAGTCATTTCTATTTCCTTTTTTAATGCTGAATGACTTATTTCCAAGACCTTGTGAGCTCATCTGTAATATCTAAAGCTGCAATTGACAATTGTTTTCATTATCAATAAAGGTGTTGATTTGAATTAATTAAGAAAAAAAAAACAAGTTCTTGAATTTACAACAACAAAGAGGGCTCGACAAAGAGGACAAACGCGTCGAGGCGTCCGTGCTCATTTTGAAACAGCAACTCCGAAGCAGAAGCGAGCGCTGCAGGAATGTGAAGCAGCTCCGAAACATCTCGCACACTTCAGTCCTTCAAATTCACACAACTTTATTTACAGCCAGCAGGAAAAGCCAAACGCACGGAGGGGAGGCTCGTCAAAAGAAAGAAAACCTTGTCACACTTTACTTTAACCCCCAAATGTCACGTCACCCAAAGTGTGATGGCTTCATTCAACAGTCTCTGTTGGCTTCACATTTGCATGTGTTAATTAAGGTTTCTGTATCGTGCTAACGGTATGCTAATACACCAAATACACCCACATTTACATTTATTCAATTGCCAGACCAGACCAGTCTATTTCAGAGCAGTGAATCCTAATTTCAAAAGGTTTGTCATAAGTTTTTTAGACAATAAATTGTACTAATATCAGCCACAAACATGCATAACTGGTTGGGCAATAATTTCTAATGTTTTTATCAAAATGCAAGAATGTTGGAAGGACGGTTAGATTCTCAGTCAAGGCGATGACGATCGATGTGTTCACATGACGTCGGCACTTCTTACAGGAGCCACTTTACACGCCTTCTGAGGCTGTAGAACCCCTCGAGTGCTCGTGCACTCATTCAGCCATTGTTACAGTAAAAGTACAATAACAAGCTGGAAGACTGTGTGCTCAATGAACGTCCACACGCACTGAACTCTGAATCCGTGCCCGTCATGTGTTGCGAGTAAATGAAGGAAAGACGACGCTCAGTAATAAAGGAAATAAAGCAAACACAAAGTTTAGTTTGGGTTCATGCAGAACTTCATTCAGAAAATGGATGAAAACACCCACATGTGCTCTAATAATTAACAAATATCTGTTCCATTGAGTGTATATTTATTTTCTAAATCAGTCCCTACAATAACAGCACGTTTTGCAATCATTGCCCTATAACTTTATGATGATCTATTAGTCATGCAATCCTGCAAAATGATGAGTCTGAAGTGTTTAAGTGTATGTTTCAGTGAAGAGGCATGTGTTTGGGAAGTACTGAGCGTTTAGCTGGATAAATGAGACTTTAATTATACTGACTGAGTCGCATAATATTAATAATTTAGCTGTTGCTAAATGCAACAATGGTTCTACAAAATGCTCATTTTGTGGATGATGTGTCCCTTTAACGGGTCAGTTAGCGGGACGCTAACTTGCTTAAACAAAGTGGCTGCATTTTGCTGGGAATTAAGAGTCAATTTTGTGTACTGGGCCGTCTGATCAATCGTACAATGTGTTACTCAGTATGTTCTTGTTTGTGAACTGCATTTGTTTTATACCAAACCTGCTGTTAGAATCATCTGAAACTAACGTTTGCATTGGTTTTCTTTGCAGCCTGGACGTTTCACCGTGTCGACTGGCTGAATGACTGAAACATTTAAGAGGGCCTGCTTATGAAAACATACTGGTTCTCTTGTTCTGTGGTGACCGATTGAAACAAGGCGGGCAACAGCACTGCTAACATTTAGCACTAATTCACCATTAAAACTCCCCCTGGGCGCCAAAACACACCGGTGACTTTAGGCCGTTCAGAGGAACTGAGCCCACTTGTCTCGGAGATTGACTCAAATTCTGGACCATAAATATTTAACATATACTGAAGTTGTGCTGAACTATAGATTTACTTGAACGCGTGAACAATAAAGTCAGACTAAAAGGACCCATCGGGTCACATGATGCATTAATTCACGTTTACCCGACGGCCTCGCTGTCCGTCTCTACATGTCTGCAACGAGTCCCGATATTGAGAGCAACATACAAAGCAACATAATGTACATGATGTTCACCGCTGCACAAACAGGTTCACATGACAAATCACAGACTGAGGAGCCTTTCAGCTGAATGCCAGAAGTTTAAATGTCAGACCAGTGTTGACGCTGCAGTCAGAGCTTCCCCTGTAGCGCTGCAGTTAAACCGGATTTTCACCTGCGGAGATTTAAGATGCGTGTTCTCTTGACAGACAGGTGGGATAAGAAGTAGTGTAGCCAAGCAGCATTGAGTCTGTGGCCAGTGCTTCGGACAGGCCCGGCCTGAGGAACATTGTTGTGTTTTTTTTAATGACAGTATCAATGCAGCCACACACCCTGGAGAGGAGACGGTCGCGGGCATGTTTACTACCAATATCACCAGCAACCAAACTAGGTGAGGCTACTTCTCGAAGCTATTTTGAGCGGTAACAAGTTCAGACTTCGTCACAGTTATTTGAAAAAGCCTCAAATCATTTCTCAGAATAATGTCCTCTTTGGAAAGTTAAGAGTATCAAAAGGTCAGGGTGAAGAGAATATCATGTCACCAAAATCATTTGATTACTTGGTGAGAAGGTGATGAGTTGATGTACTACAGGTTTTATGATATTGCTGTCAATTTATTCCAATTTATCTTCGGGGAAAAAAGAACTTCACAAAGGTGAAAGTTCAGCAATCCAATAGCAAAATATTAAGTCACCTCTGAAGAGACTATAACAACACATGAAAGCGTTATTTCCCCCCCAAACCAACAGTAACACCAGTCTGTAGTAGGATATCTGAGGCACTGCTTATTCGAAATCCAAAATCCATTTAGGATCACTCCCACTGTGATCCTAAAGCGAGCTGCCCGGGCCGTGGAAATACGTTTCCAGCCATTCAGCTGGTGTTCTTATCCTGGACACGAGTTCAGGGTCTTGTTGAAGGACACACTGAGTACACACTGCAGATTAGAGAGCAGTCTACCTGTTCAAGAGACACGACTTCTAGGACGATAACTTTGCCAGGAAACTGCCACCGTCTTCGTAAAATAAACATTTGCCACATTTGACACTAAGAGCTCAATTTCACAATACAGACACACATATTTGCTTTTTTTTGTCCTGTGAAATGTAAAGTTTTACTTTGCGTCTCCACAAATTATACAAATTTAACCTGAGAAGGAGCCAACTATGTCATCAATCCAACTTACAATCAGCAACTAGCCGATGTTAGTCTTTGAATCCAACATAAAAGGGGACACTACAGTCCGGTTATCTCAACCTCTGGCTCCCAGCCCGGCTTACTTGCTGATGTGACAGCTTTTGGAGCACATCCACCCCAACCCACGCACGGCTAGAATTCAGGGTGCAGGCTGTACCCTGAATTCTAAAGTCTACATCAGTAACAGGCGGCACAAACAAGCCGGCTGGTCAAACGAAATGACAATACAAATCGCTGACAGATTCAGTATGACCTGACCGTGCAACTGCAAAGCACACTGGCCCAGGAATCCAAAGCGCACACACACACACACGGCTGAGAGACAAGAAACCACGTTGCCCTACTTCATAGCAGATAATGGAGCTGTGTCCACGAGCATCACCAATAACCACTCCACACAATCGATTAGCTTATTTGATAACATGACTTTTATTGTAGAACACCCATGTATGTATGTATGTATGTATATATATATATATATATATATATATATATATATATATATATATATATATATATATATTTTCGCCTAAACCAGTGACATCATGCAGAAGCCATGATGACTCTAGTCTACCTCAGCCTGTTAGCTCTCATGCTAACCATCGCTAGCTGGGTGGGCAAGCAGACATTAGCCGGTTTTTTTTTCGCGCTGACAACAGATACACGACGTGACAGCCCGGTTATTAACCACAAAACAGGCTGCCCCACACGAGACAACCTCACACGATGCGCGGCCACACGCGGAGTTTGCACGGATCGAGCGCAGTTAGGTCGAGTGTTAGCTAGTTAGCTTAGCTTGCAGCGCCCATGCCTTTCTCTCGGGGAACACGTGGAGTGAACACGTGACACCCCACAACAAGGCTGCTCATTTTTTAAAAGAGATTAAACGAGCAGATGTTTCACCTTTGGGGTCGTGTTTTCAGTGTGGAGAAGCGATCTTTAAAGTCGCTTTTAAAAGCCTGGCTTTGTTTTATGTAAATGCACAGTAGCAACATGGAAGCTACGCTAACATGCGAGTGGGAAGGGCTACACGACGCACTAGGCCAAAGAGGACTCTGTGTGCTATTGTTAGCCGGCTAAAGCTAGCTTACTTAACACAGCCAGCCAAGCTCGTGGCTTTTTTCCCCTTCTTCTTGTGATTGATGAAATGCGAGACGTGGGCGGATGTCTCACTAATGTGTGGCGAAAAACCTAACCCAAAAAACAAACATGTAAACAGTAGTGAGGACCGGTTCTTTTTAGTATTCGGCAAACACAGAGGAGAGTGTGTCAGCTAAGCGTTGACTGGGTGGAAGTAGACGACACACACACACACACACACACAGAGGAAGGACATGGTGATCAAGCAGGCTGAACATGAGGACATGCATGTCCTAAAAGTTAAGTCACTGCAGCCAAGCATGCACGGTGACACTGGTCAAATCATCACCCTCCCCCCCCCCCCCAAAAAAATACACCAAAACGTGGATGCACACATGTTTGCCTGGTGTGATGACATGATCACAGCAACTTTACAGCCATTGCACGACAACACAGCGTGCAGAGAACAAGCACAATCATCTTAAGTACACGTTGAACTGGAGAAGCACAGACACACATAAGCAAAGTTTATATTGTTGGGGTGCAGACACTTGTCCCGTGTCATGTGACAAGTATGTTTGGCATTTTTAGAAAGATCATTTTGGTGCATTTTCACTTGTATTTAAAAAGGGTGTAATAATCCCTTGTGCACACCCATGGCCCCACAACTCCAGGAATAGCCTTCACTAGGAGGAGGAGGAGGGGGCTTTCACTCCAAATATATCCAGCTCGCAGGGAGCAACAAGAGGGCGACCACAGACTGGGCTTGTTTATGCACTTTTTTAGTATTAATTAAATGCTATCTGACCCCCTTCCTCCTCCTCCTCGTGACAGCTGCTCGGTCATCTCGTGTGACCACACCTGGACGGACAGACACTGGAAACGCAACACTGACAGCCACTTAAAAAACATGAAAGGGAGGGTACGAACCGTGGTGTGCTTGTCCATTCACGCTGACCACGGTCACCACCGCATTCATTTTCCTAGTCCACGGGTTCACCTTGGGCGGGGGAGCTTCAGTAAACTCCTTTCGGCCTTTAACACCGTCCTCGTTTTGCTTATCCTCTTCCTCTGTCGCCTCGTTGGAGGTCCGCTCCTCCGCGTCCTCGGTGGTGGTCCCTCCCTGCTGCCTGGGGCTGCTGCCGCCGCTCCCCGGCTTTGCGACACCCGTCTGCCGGCTCTTGGCACCGTCGTCGCCCCGTGCGTCCTCGCCTCTCCGCCGTGCGCCCTCGCCGCTCCGTGCGTCCTCCTCCGGCATCACTTCTCCGTGCTCCTTCGCCAACAGCGGGTTGCCCGGCATGAGAGCCTCCACCTGAGTGGCCATTTCCACACACCGCCGTCTTTCTTCCCCCTTCAGGATTACCAGCCCTCTTCTCCCCCCCCCCCACCCCCCTCCTCCGGGCCCGAATTCGCCTTCAATTTCAAAAGGAAATGTGAAGTTGTTCCGGCGGAGTCTGCCGCTCCTCTGTCGCTCCTTAGACCAAAAAGATCTCCAGCCTAAGACGCAGAGTAGTCGGCAATAAAAACATGTATACAAAATAAAGAAACGTGTCCCAGGGCCTCGCAGGATTACAACCGTATCTCCACCACTAGCAGCAATATGGATGATCCCCACCACGCGATACAGGGGTACGCGCACGTACGGTGTACTGGGCGGATGGGGGAGTAGCCACGTAAAGCCGGGAGCGCGCTTTGGTTTCAGGTCGAGATGCTGCTTTCAAGTGCTTCCTCGACGAAATCCACGATTTCGGAAGTCACAAAGTGTCACTTTAACTTAAAAGTGCTTTTAGCACTAAATGTATGACGGATGGAGAGTAGTTATTTTTGTCTCAAGTTAGATGTTTTATCTAGTTTATTTTAGTGTTTGAAAGAGAATCAACAGACTTAGATTTGAAGATGTAAATGAGAAAATGCTCACTTTTTAATGCACAATTTTGTCATATGTTCTGCAGCAAAATATCTTATAGCTTCTATCATGTTTACTACCACATATCATTCATATAAACATATAATATATGAACAAAGAAAATAGATTTAAAATTGTCCATGCATCTTCATGTCACATCACAGCAACTTTGGTTCCACAAAACTAAACATTCACCAGCTTAGAACTATATATATATATATATATATATATATATATATATATATATGTCATGTCTTCAATGGGTGATTTGATTGCATTAAAACTTCCTTTGTCCTGAAAGCGTGTATCTTTTTCTGTAGATACACAAAGGTCTACATACGCCTATCAGTGCAGCACATGACCAGAGGACTCTTCACAATCAGTCATAAATATCAAACCTTAAAAGCTTGTGACACACATTCATCATATGTGTCAGTTTTCACTGTAACACGTTTGTTACATTTCATGTTACTTTCCTGTTGAAGAGTTCACAGTGTAAAAATACTCAGTTAAAGTCCTGAAATCAAAATCTTACAGCAAAATGTACTTTAAGTGTCAAAAGTTAAGTTACTCAGAATGGTCACTTTAAGAATAGTTTAAATTATAAATGATATAAAGTTATCATTATTGAGCAGCAGCCTTTTAATGCTGGAGCTTGTTTTATTTACTTAACAGTAACAATGCATCATGTTTTTTTTTTGTTTATTTAAATGTTTTAATCTGTAAGATATTTAATTACTAAAGTTGTCAGATAAATGTGCTCCAAAAGCACCCTTTGGAGTTAAATGAATTCATTGTTTATACCATTTTTAATGCATGTAAATGTTGGGAGGAACCATGTATAACTATGTAGACTACAGAAAACACTAAAACAAGTAATAGTTAACAATACCACACAGGCACATGTATTTCCTATATCATTTATTTTTTCTTTCACCTCATTTACTTACTTAACTCACTTATCGATAGTGTATTTGTGCAACAAATAAGATTTTTCCGATAGACTTGAACGCAGCGCGAAGCACCCAAGATGACGTCGCTCTCGCCCTCTGAACGCGTCCACAAATCACCGTTAGCTCATTAAACATCTGCCCAAAACACAAGGCTTTTACTGTGTTTTCATGTTTATGAAACGCTGTCAGGGTGACTTGACGTTTGGTCGTCGCTCTCTCGCGCATTTCACGTCACTCTGTTCTCTAAAATATGCAAATAAAAGTGGTGGAAAAAGGCACCTAAACCCCCTCTTTACTGTTTGTTCCTCCACGGTATGCACACGTGTCCACACCGGAGCTGCACGTGTGCGTTCACACTCTCGCTGGTTTACCTAATACTTTTATAATAAGATTTATACTTTTATCACAACAGACTGTTTACGTGTTCGTCTGTGCTGATGCCATTTCTGTTGCGTGTGTGTGTGAGAATGTGTTGTGTTCAGTGACACCAAACGTGTGGCTCAACATTAAAGGGCCCCTTTTTTTAGTCTGTGTGGTGGATTACATAATAAGACTCAGAGTCGGATTTGAGTCGGATGTGTGTGTGTGTGTGTGTGTGTGTGTGTGTGTGTTTAGCTGTGCCTCTACCGCTAGAATGTAAGAAAGTACACAGTACTTCAGGCTATACTTCAATTAGAGGCAGCCCACTTGTACTTTGAGTATTTCCATTTTATGCAACTTTATACTTTCACTCCACTCCACTGATAAAAAAGATCCTGCTTGATCTAACGTTACTTTAAAAAAAATGAAGGCAACGTTTTGCATCAGATTATGTAGATCAAGCAACTATAATCGACTTCATTTTTTTTACGTAAGAACTACATTTTCCAAGTAAAGTCAACTGAAATTTTCAGGTAAAATCAACTTAGCACGTAAAGTCACTTCAAATTACTTGTGAAAGTAACATCCAACCGTCCAAAACTGACCCAAGTTTATCCAACAATAATGTATATATGTGCAGGTATAACAACATTTTTATATATTTAAATCAGCTTGCCAGATTTTCCATAACCATATCGCAAAACATCAAGGCACACAAATAAAAGATTTGAGAACCTCGGGATCAATGCACAGCAAAGTCCGCCGTTATTGAACCTGTCCACATCCTGTGTGATATATGAAAAATGTATGAAGTGTGTCGTGTTGAAAAAGTGCTGACAAACAGCGCGGGAGCCTCTCTCTGTACAGACTTCAGCTGCTGCACACGGCCTGCAGGATTCCTCGAGTGTTTATGACTAAAGCCTGAAATATGCTGTCAGTCAGTACAGGGATCATGACATGAGTGTGGTTTCTCACTGCCGACTGTAAGTGGCTGCATTACTATGAAGGGTGCAGCATCGGCGTGTTGATGGGTACAGGATAAAAAAGAGAAACTGTAGATAAAGAAAGAAGGGGTTTAACGTTTAACATGTAAGATAGTCTTGTGCGGTTCATGACCCCATGAATTCACATCCATCATACTCACACACGCCTTCCACAACTCTTCCTCATACCTGTGCTACTGAATCATGAGACCAGGAAGAAATAAGGCGGGCCCCCGTCATACAACTGATATTAATGTCTATAAATATGACACGCTATTATTTAGCTGACCTCTTAATCATCAGAGAAAGGCCTCACTAAATGTTCATTCCTTGGAGTCACGATAAACACAAGACCTTCAAAACGTGATTTTTTTTTTTATGTAGAAGACAGCCTTTAGTTTTTCGTTTTAGCTCAATTTGAAACAGAAATCTTGACGTTTTTGCACCTAAAAATCACCTAAATGTTCCCTAATGTACATTCTGAGTCAATCTGATCGCAGCATTGTCCTGAGTCCAGGCCAAGAGGTAAACTTAAATGCAGCACAATACAAAACCCCCTTTGAATATGAGATTCTGCAAAACGCAGCAGCACCGACACCCACAAAGTCCCACATGACATGAGGCTCTCACGGCTCATAAAACCCCCCAAACTGAACGGTGTGCTGAGAACAAGACCGGACCGGCCGTAGAGCCTCTGGCTGCGGCTCACAATTTTTAATCAAATCACCGTCAGACATCCAGTCCTCCAGGTGAGAAAAACAAACAAAGTAGTGTAAATGTCAGGTTCCTGTCTGAACACAATGTTCGGGTGTGGAAATCAGTGCCAGATAAAAGCTGGTAGATTTCACTCTTTGTGTTTTAAAATGTTCATTGAGTTTTGTAGTTCTTCATTTAAGTGGAAAACAAAAACAAAAACAAATCCATGAGTGTATGTTTGGCAGCAGTTCATTTAGAATAAAATCATATACGTCACTAAATTAAAAAACACTTTTTAAAGGCGCACCTACAAATGAATCATCCCATTTCAAACAAAAACTCAGATTAAAACAGCAGATATTTTTACATTCAGAATCCAGAAAAGGTTTCGGTGTCTTTTTTGTGTTTCAGCTCTGACCAGACACAGCAAGGTGTGGTTGGGTGTGGTCAGAAAAGTGCTTTGTGGCACCTGAAAACCACACCCAACAGAGATGATCAGCAAAAACAAAGATTCTTTACTCTTTAAAATAAATAAACAAAAGAGGAAAGCCTACTGGGGAGTGTGTGATATTTTAAGTTTGAGTCCAGGCAGTCATCTTATTATTATTATTATTATGTCATGAATTTGAAGTTTTAGAAGTCATGTTTTGACGGTGAAATGGTAAAAATGTCATTCAATTATGTGTTTTTTGATCCTCACATGGAAAAACAAGCCATGACACATCAGTGTCACACCAGTGGTGACAATCCCTTCTAATCCCTCTGTTCTGCATCATTCTCTTTATGTCTCTCTCTCTCTCTATTATTTTGTCCCCGCCAGGCTACCGTTTGTCCCCGTTCATAACAACATCGACACAACATACAGCTATACGAGACCAGGACACACACACACACACACACACACACACACACACACACACACACACACACACACACTTTAAATGTCCGTGTTAACTTGAGGCGATACTGGATCAGTTCTCCTCATTGATGCATCAATCTGACTGATTCGATATATTCTTTAAGTTTCTGCATATATCTGTAAAATGTATTGTAATTGTTTAAGATGTAAGACTGTGTGTGTGTCCTGTGCAATGTGATGCAGTTACTTCCTGGAGTCAACCAGCAGAGACTCCAGGAAGAGAGTCCAGAATCTAACTCAAGAGTGACGATTTTAAGCTTCTATTTTTCAACAAATAATAAAAACAACAAACCTTGATAATTAGTGAGCTTTCGGGGCGCTATACCTTTTCCCTTTTCCTGTCTTTATCATAGAATATATATATAAGAAGTGGACTTGGTCACCGTGACGTGACCCATTGGTTGGTAAACGGCCATTTTGAAGCCTTGAGTTTAGTACTTTGGCCGTCACCATCTTTTTTTAGCGACCAGAAGTGACAACCAAAGTACAACCAAAAGCTGAATGAGACATTTTTGGGTGCCAAAATGTTACCATTAACTTTGGTGAACTGATACAACACTGTGAAAAGGTTAAAGTTCTAAGACAAAAAAATTCATTCAAACAACCAAAATTCATTCAAAACCATTTTGAAAGCGCTCTGTGGTGCTTTTAAGAGCTTGCGAGAGCCTCTGACATCCGAGGTTTGATTGCTCAACAAGCATTGCATTCATAAGCTACATGTGGATGTTTTATTACTGAATTAAAAACACTTTTGTGAGTGTTTACTTTTTAGCTCTTTAGCACACATTTGACCTCTGTTATTATCTGCAGAAGCACTTCAATAGCAGAACAGTCTTTGGCATGATGACAGACCTCACGCCGTCTGCTGTGCGCCGGTTACTTCACTCGTGTGTGGTGTGTTCATCACGAAAAACACACCAGAGTTTGTTTTTGTGCAACTGAAATGAGCCCCTCTCACCTCCAAAAAAACCCCACACTTCTCTGTCTCGGCAACAGTCTCCTGTAGGTATTGACATGTCGACACACACCCTGGCTCATCCTCCCCCATCGAGGCCCCTCACTGTAAACGGGCTGATATTTCGTTCAATGGCGGTGGCCCATTCTTCGCGTCCGATGACACTGGTGACATGTAAAGCTCTTGGGCATTGTCCGGCTCTCTGGAGCTCTTTAGCAGTGTAGTCACCAGTGAAATGGCAAAGGGCCACCAGGATGAAAACACAAGTCAGCAGCTGGTCAGCAAATCACAGTTGAAAGCGGTTAAATGGTGGATTTGCCCCGTAAGCAGGACGGGCTCGGGGGGCCTTTGTGGGCCCCGGTCTGTGAGTTCACAGAGACGCTTTTTCATAACCGTTCCTACCGGTTAGATCCGTGCCTCTGAAATACATTCAGTATGTCGTACTTTTACATAGTGTGCCTAAATGTCATCACCAGAGTAGTGGAGCTGGATTTCACTTGACAAAAAGTTTCAAATTTGTAATTGATCTGAGACACAGACACGACCCCACACCGTTTCAGGGTGTATCTAAAACCTCTGATAGAATATCTAGAATAAATATTTTGAAAACAATGTAAGATTTTGTTAAAACAATGAATGGAACATGCATCTATCAATTAAATTAAATTAAATTAACATTTAATGTGGCTTTATTGGCACGAAAGTAAAAACAACAACAATGAGTTAACAATAATATTAATATTAACACAACATTACAATTGTTATATAATAATCTGTCTTTCTGTCTGTTTAAAAATAATAATAATAATAAATCAGACTTTCAGGAATTTTCCAAAGACTGGAAGAAATATCAGTGACAAAAGTATAACAAATATTTAAATAGGATTTAGTTAAAACAATGAATATTCAACATATTACGTAATAATTAATGAAAATTGGTTTAAAAAAACTGCATGATGATATAATCACTGGGTACAACATGGAGGCAACAGCTTTAAAAACGTTTAAGAAGCATGTCCTTCCAAAAGGGAAAACACAACCAGAACTAATCGTATCAAAAATGTAATCATATTTCAAAAAGTACCAAATTGAACACATAAATACTTTTGTTGAAAAGATAGAAGATAAAGAACTTCTCTCTTTGTGTCCATGTGTTTAAACTTTCTGTATCTGAGACACTATGATGTAATGGACTCAGGCAATATGTCATGAGGCAACTCTGCACTCCACCTAGTGGCACAGTACACAGAGGTCAGTGCACAATAAAACAGACAAAGTGCAAACAACTATAAAATACATATCAATATACAATACATACTTTTGGAGGTACTCGAAGCTACTTTCCACTTTCCACAGTGTATGAATCTATTTATTTCCGGCGTTCCTGTTATAAGCAACACAGGCCAGTTGTTGTTCTTGTTAAAGTCATATTCATTTACAGAACTTCCTCACGGCCTGCGGAGCTCTGAACTAAAATGATGTCTGCTCTTCTTTCGCTTTTGCTGCAACAGTTTTTACAAATTTCCCCCTGGGGATGAATAAAGTACATATCTATCTATCTATCTCTTTGACACGTTTCTCGTGGTTGTGACAGACTCTCACACATATGCTTACAGTGAGCCCTACTGTTGCAGCAGCGTGCATAGTCTTGCCAAGTATGCTTAACAAAACCCTTTAAGCAACAAGTGTCCTAAACACACACACACACATCATGATGGGTAAAAAAGCCAAATACACAGGCTGCTACTGTATAAGGAAAGGAGGGGCGGGACTAATACAGCTGTTAACCTTTTATAAATGTAGTGACTCATCCATTATGTGCTCTGCATATAATTTACTGTGTATTGACAGAGACGTCCGCAGGAAGGATTAGTTTAGAGGGTCTGACTTAAGTTTTGTTTGATATTTATTTTCATTATTATCCACCCAATATCTTCCTTGTTGTATTTTTTTGGTTCATTTTGTAATGAAATGGACTTTGTCATTAGCAAGTGCCTTCATCATTTCAAGCGTTAACTTGAAAAAAAGATGCTATTTATGTTATAGTTTAAAAAAGATCATCATCCATAAAGTGTCTGACCCAAACTAACCATAACTCATCTTTATTCTGCTCCTTCAACTCACTTCAAGTCACGAAAAACCAACTCCCAACATTATCTGAGTAAAACCGGTATGAAACACCAGTATATTGGGGGCTATCAGGACGGGGTGTGCCAACCCTGAAACTAGCTGATAGTGCTGCTGGTTAAACTCACTCCCAAGAAAGAAAGCATCCCTTAGAAATAGCCAGGACGAGTGCAAACCCTAGCCCTGCTTCATGGATGTAAACACACACAAATTAGTTGTGGGGTGGAAAAAAACAAACAACAACAGCAAAATCAGGAAGAACTAGAATTCTCAATATCTTATTAATTGTCCCATTAATATTGATTTAAAGATATCTCGATGAAGCCATCAAGTCACACAGCACTGTGCCTCCATCTAGTGGCCACGTGTACAACGTGTTTGAGTCTCTCGTCACCCCAAGCTCCATTTATAGATGTGGCAGTTTTATGCTGCCTTTTATATAAACAGAGATACAACACATTGGAATTGTAAGTAAGTGGTTTTCCAGAGATACAAGGATACAATTCGTTATGCATGTAATACACTAACAAGCTCTTAGGATTGCACATTCAAACTTTAGTACTTGTTTAGCGCTGCTCCAGAGGAGTTTCGTTGAGTTTTGTCGATAAAAGTTAGATTTTTAATGGAAGTATCAACATGTGCCGAATTGAACAACGTGTCTCACCGAAGCACAACATGCATTCAGTCACTTCATAGCGTACACCGACATGTAATGTCACAGTAAAAACGTATTAAATCGCCACGTTATTAAACGGAAAGTTGGCGTCGTGTCGTTTCTGTGAGCTGAACTCACACAAGTCACGTGCCAATGTGGGCATTGTTCACGTGTTCAGACACGGAGGAGTATGCTTCTCCAGTAGATGGGCGGTGTCACTTTAAGCGCACCCACTCTTTGCGTGTGGATATCTTTGCAGGGATCTCTTTCAGCTCTCCAGTCTTCTGCTCCCGAACAGATGGAAATGGCACTGGAAGGTAAATGCGCGGTGGTGACTGGAGCAGCGTTGGGGATCGGAAGAGCAATAACGGAGATACTCCTGAAAAACGGCGCCAAGGTAAAGCTTGTTTGTGTGGGTACTACCAGCATATAACATGCATGCAGAAGAGGAAGTGGCAGGGTAGCCTATCACAAGTGGTTTCTCATCTTTTCATTTAAATTTATCTTCAATAGTAAAAAAACAAACAAACAAAAAACTGCCTATGAGTCAGTAATATTTCAACTTGCTTTCAATGTAAGTGCATCTTCAAATATAAAGTTTTTCATCAACTAGTTCCGCAATATGCTTTATTCTTTATTGAAATTGTACAGGTAGCCCTCCTGGATGTGAACGAAGCTGCAGGAAAGAGTTTAGTAGAAGTCCTCGGCAAACAATATGGACAAGAGAGAACTTTGTTCCTAAACTGTGATGTGGAATCAGAGGAGCAGATAAAAGGTAACGCAAACACACACGCACACACACACACACACACACACACACACACACACACAGACAGACACACACGCACACACACACACACACACACACACACACACACACACAGACACACAGACACACAGACACACACACACACACACACACACACACAGACACACAGACACACAGACACACAGACACACACGCACACACACACACACACACACACACACACACAGACACACAGACACACACACACACACACACACACACACACACACACACACACAGACAGACACACACGCACACACACACACACACACACACACACACACACAGACACACAGACACACAGACACACACACACACACACACACACACACAGACACACAGACACACAGACACACACGCACACACACACACACACACACAGACACACAGACACACAGACACACACATGCTGAAGAGAGGAAAACAGCTGGAACGTCTCTTATCTAAATAAACAAGCCTAGGAATGCATGAAGCTGAGTTGCAGTTGTGTGATGTTTCGAGATGTCAGAGGGCATTTAATGTCGAGAACCAGATGAGCTTGACGTATACGCTTACATTAATTATAGTTAAAGGTGTGAGGCAAATTTATTTCCTGAGACTTTAAATTGTCAACAATAGGGAGACCAAAAAACAAACACCCAGAGGCCTTGATGTGTTTAAATCCAGGGTTTGTTTAAACAGCTCAAAGTCTCTTTTGATATGACTATTTACTCATGAACGTTTTGCGGAACTCACACAAGGTTGCAACCTGTTTCAAACTATACAGAGATTATGAGTTAATTTATTGTACATGTATGTGCTGGATTCTATATTTCATGTTATACGTTTTTTTTTGTTACATACACTTTTAGTGTACACGACAAAAACACTTGACCGTGAGTGATTAAAATGCAAAAGATATGAGACTATTAGTCTCAAATAACCTGAATTGAACAGAGCTGGTCAATCAATTAGCTGACTAATCATTGCAGCTCTGCTGTGAAGGATGCTACACTAAAGTAGGCCATGAAAAAAACGGAGGGGTAAAAAGCTCAACCTGACAATGAGATTGAAAAGAGAATGAATAACTGTTTCTCTTTCTGCTCTCAAGCGGCCTTTCAGAAAACCGTCGACACCTTCGGAGGACTAGACATCCTGTGCAACAACGCCGGCATCGTGAATGAGAAGTTGTGGGAGAAAACTGTCTCCATAAACCTGGTGAGAAGTCGAGAGAGTAACAAACTGCAACTGGTTTGCGATTCTGCCCAGTGGCACCACTTCCCCAAGGGCGGTGACACCTCACCACAAAATAATTAATTATAGTCTTTCATGAATTACTGTTTGCACATCCGCCAAACCGATTTACATTTCCTCTTTTTTAGCAGTTAACAGTTAAATGTAGCAGCTTTTTACATTTGGCATTTGAAACACAAAGGAAATACCAAAGTACCCATGAGCAGAAAAAACTGGATTCAGGCCTTATAAGGCCATAATCAACAGTAAGTGTTCTGTGTCGTAGATGGGGGTCATCAGGGGGACTTACCTGGCGCTGGAGCACATGAGCAAGTTGAGTGGAGGACGCGGAGGGGTCATCGTCAACACGGCATCCCTGGCAGGTATGACCCACAATGCACTGCATGTGTGTTGTTTTTTTTACAAGAAAAGAAAACAGCATTCTTTGCGTTCCTGAAGTAGATAAAATAGTAGCGCCATTTCTTAACAAGGCATCTATGATTGCTTTGATTACAATGTTGTACAGGCAGTTCTAGTTATGACACGCATTACATTCACAACAATTTACATCCAGTCTGTGCCATGTGTCCGTCTCTATCATTAACTGGATTTAGCAGGTACCTGCAAAGAAAAGTCAGATTAAAAAATAAATCTGCACCCAACAGAAAAATATTCTTCTTTACTTGTTCATGGGGCCAAAATAATATCATATGGTTTGCAAAGAATTCCTCATTTGACGAGCACAAAATAAAATGGCGATTGTTGTCAGTTCGGAGGGACTGTTAACCTCCAGCCCGCTGCACGGCCCCTTTTCTTTAACCAGTGTAGCATTAAAGCATGGTGGAATTAGCAAGCTTGCTAACTAGCCACCTTCCAGCTGTTTAGCCAGCTAGCTTGTTAATTCCACCATGCTTTAATGCTACACTGGTCACAGAAAATAAGTTGATCAAAGTTCCGGCGGCTACAGCTGACGACGCCCCCTCTTCTGACGGCGTCGTTTGCGAAAGTGTAGCGCCCACCTTCCGGTTCCCCCTTTAGGTATTCACTGTTAGCTGTCAGCACTTTTTGCCATTGTTTGCACTGTTACCACGACAAGACAAGGTAGAATTGTGTGCATCCTTTATGAGTCAGGATTTAACCCTAATGCTGGCTGATATAACCCGCATCCTGCAGGTCTCGGCCCTCTACCAAGCTGTCCTGTGTATACGGCCACTAAGCACGGAGTGGTCGGCTTCACTCGGGCCATGGCGGTAAGGACGGTTTTCCAGAAGATAGTCCAGGAAGATTAAGAAAACATCTGCTTAAAAGAAGTTTAATGCATTGTTTTTTCAAGTGCATGTACAGACAAATTCTACTTTATACGCTATATAGCTTTTAGGTCCTAGCTTTGGGATCACAAGCTAGCTAACTTATGTCAATATCCACCAGCTGGTTTGACATAGTCAGACTTGGGGTTTGGCTGTTTAATAGGCATATAATCAAATTGCTATGATTAAAGAGTGAAGTGTTCTCCTTTTAGTGCTTGTTTTATGCATTGTGTCTCTGAACATTTCAAGCATAATAGTGTGTGTGTCTTTTTACTAGGCCGCCTCCACCGCATCAGGTTACGGTATACGGGTCAACGTCCTTTGCCCAGGTTTCGTCCAAACGGACCTCTACAGCTCTATTAAAACCAACCTGGGGCAATTCTCCCACTTGGCTGATGAAACCCACCAATTGGTTGAGCGATTTGGGGTTGTAAAGTAAGTCTTTGCTTGTGTCGTTTTGTTAAAGGTGATACAAAGAAATCTACATTATTCGCTCCATTAAATCTTTCTAACTATTTGTTCTGCAGCAACATAGACTTTCAGTACAAAAACAAAAAAATGTCATACTATTTAGACCTCTCTTGTGTTATACATTATGCATTATCTATTAATCTGTCGATTATTTAGTTATTACGAATTATTATTATTATTATTATTATACTATTAAGAAAAAGTCAATCACTGTGTTTCCCAAAGCCAGAGATGACGTCTTCAAATGTCTTGTGTCTAAACAACTCACAGATATTCAGTCTACTGCCATAGAGGAGTAAAGAAACCAGAACATATTCACATTTAAGAAGCTGGAAGCAGAGAATTTTGACCTTTTTTTTGTCTTGAATAGTTACTCAAACCGATTCAATTGAACACCAAAATAGTTGGCAATTCATTTTACAGGTGACAACTGATTAATCTTTGCAACTCTGTATCATAAAATATGAAATATCCCGATATGGTTCCGTTGAAAGACGATACATTATCATATTGAAATATCGCCCAGCCCTGTGTCCATGTTTAAGTACATTTACAGTACCATGTCTGATACTGTGAACACTATTCGCTCTACCCTTTTTTAATTTCAGCATATCTGATGTGGCGGAGTCCGTTCTGGAGATGGTGACCGATGAGACAAAGAATGGAGAGGCCTGCTTTGTTTCCCCTAAAGAAAAGAAATACGTGAATTTTCCTTCATTCATCAAGTAACTTTACTGGATCATGTGATCAAAGCAGCAATGTTTCTCAGTGCTTTAATGTGCAAAATTAAATCTTAATGCCTCAAGTGCTTTTCATACAGCAGAAATATCTTAGTGAGTAGTCAATACAATGTACACGAAAGGTCCAAGCTTAGGCTTCTAGCATCGTCTACAGGTTTTTGTTTTCATTTTGTTAGTGTAATTAATGTTGAATTATGATGACAACTGCAATAATGTGTCCTTCAACATGTCAATATTTAGCAGACCACCACTAGTTCAACACTTATCTGAGGTGGAATATTTAAAAAATGTCTGTGACCAGATTTAAAATCCAGATTGTATTTTTACATAACGTCACTATTTAACTGAAAAAATTGTCCATCATAAAAGGGTCCCCCAAAACATCTGTATTTGTTCTTTGGGCAATTCCTGCTCATTTTATGTCAAAATCACATGTCATTCTGCGCGTAATATCATGCAATTCTAGTTTGTAATAAATACCTTCATTCATAATGATGTGGCTTGTTGAAACGTTTCTTCCCACAGTGTGTAACAAATCGGGTAACGGGGAAAAAAAGCATACTGTATTATATTTATGTTCTCCTGGATGAGACGCAAACCTTAAGGTCAAGCTGTTACTTTGTTTATTAATAAACTTTATCGTAAGAAAAGCCTTCCTTACAGCCATGGCCCGGGTGAAGCGACCACTCCGTGCTTAGTGGCCGTATAGACCGGACAGCTTAGTAGAGGAACGAGACCTGCAGGATGTTTTGTCAGTCAACATCATTATTTTATTGTTTTCATGCTGTAATTTCCCTTTAAAGACAACAATCACGCCATCTGACAAAGTTGTTAAAATTTTCCATCCGTGGGCTCTGACAGTGACACGAAATCTTTCACAACATTTGCGAATGAAAAGCTGGTGGATTTGTAATAATTTCAAGTACAGGATCTTGATGAGAAACTGTCTTTTCAATTATTTTTGTAAAATATTAACTATATTATAAATCCATGCACATCATACCAGAGATGGAACAGCGTGTTAGCTGTCAATTAGTAACTTCTATGTTTATTTGTCTTTGTATAATTATAAACAAGAGTGTGTAAAAGAAATGCAGAAAACCTGAAATACTAAGTGCTTAGTGCTTGAGGAGATACAAAAAAGTACATTTATATTCATTTGTGTTCTCAAAAAAAACCGTTATCAAATGGATTTTGTTTTTTAAATAACTCGGAACTGAAGGGTTCAAAGTGCAAACAAGGCTTCCGGTCACATGACCGGAACTAAACAAATACGTACATCCGGGGTTTCGGCCACGCTTTGCCTTCTTCCTCAACCACCAACAACAAATCTCTCGCTGTGCAGTAAAAACAGAACAAAACCTCCAACATGCCGAAAGCCAAGAAGTCAGGAAAGAGAAAGAAGTTCGACTACACCCAAGACCGGAAGAAGTTGAAGAAACAGACCTTCAAGAAATACAACCCGCGGATAGAAAAGTAAGCGTGGAACTGCACGTTAGCTCATGTTGGCTAACAGGGGGGCATGTTGACGCCACGTGAGAAGTGTTTACCTGACCCGATATTTGTAGTATTTATATTACACAGTAGTGTAAGTAGTATTCATATCCTTTAGCTACTTAAGTTAAAGTAGAATACTATGGTCTAAAATATACTCCTTAAAGTCTTGAGTACATAAGTAATGAAAGTATTCATTATGCAGAATGGCTCCTTTCACTGTGCTTGTTATAAATTATACGGTTTTTTTAGACACTTGTATGTACTTTTAATAATTAAATATAGATATTTTCTCAGTTAATCGATTAATCCCCTCAGCTTATAAAACAGTGAAATATGGCCCATCACACCTAAACCCAAAGATGTGCAGACGAGACCGAATCTTGAAATTTGGAAACATTTGAGATATAGTTTTATTCTTTATAATTATATTTTATTTAAACATGAATATTTTCTGTAATTGATTATATAATTAATTTAAGCAAATCACATTGAAGCCCAGAATGTGGCTCAACTACTCAGTCTGCCCTCACATTAATGATTAATGAAGGGGTTTATTAATATTATTTATGTCTTATTTTGGCAGGTCTTTGTCTTTTCATTGCTACCAATAATTGATTTAAAGTTTCAGATTAAGAGATTTTAGGGGGACTGGGTATTTGATTACGAATATATAGAATATTATATTCTTCACCCAATTTAAAATGCCTATATTATCACAGTTCTGTACTTAACAATAGTCTGAATATACCAAGAATTGTAAATTGTATGCAAACAAACACAGTTTTCACTGGAAAGATAGTCGATGCTTCTCATTGGGCTGAACCTTTAGTTTGCTCCGATTATGAGATAAATATATATAATACATTTGTTTCGGCCGGTTCCTGCAGAAGCACTGTTGTGTTGTTTTTAGTTTCATCGTGCGTCTAAACTTTCCTCTCACTCAGTACACAGATCAGAAACGCGTGGGACGACAATAAGTCCACGACCAGGAACCTGCAGGAGATGGGTCTGGCTTTTGATCCAAACCGCACGCTGCCAATAGCGAAAAAGAGCGTAAGTAACGTGATTCCTCTAAATGGGACAAAGACTTCAGAATGGGGCTGTGCAACATCACCCGAAAGCAGTTTCTCTATTGATGACTGATGCTTAAAACGATCGCCCTCGCTCAATAATTCATTGTATTTTACATTATCTAAGTCCCGCCCACGAGAGTGGAGGAGACGAGGACAGAGGAGTCGAGACAAATTGAGACATCCTCTCCTCATAGACGTCGTTTTTAATGCGATGTCGAATAAATGTGAAGAGTGTCACGGCTGCTAATTATGATAATTCCACA
Source organism: Anarhichas minor (assembly GCF_050575085.1). Classification (NCBI taxonomy): domain Eukaryota; kingdom Metazoa; phylum Chordata; class Actinopteri; order Perciformes; family Anarhichadidae; genus Anarhichas; species Anarhichas minor. The sequence continues at coordinate 20,953,467 of NW_027466473.1, read as the reverse complement.
CAAATGTCTATAAAATGATGAAGTGAGGACATTTTGGACAGACACGGCTGTTGGAGCAGCTACACTGGTTTGAACTGGTGTTTATGTACAATCATATTAATAAAATGACTTAAGCATTTAATTAGTGAATGCAGGAAGACTCTTTTTTACTGGTCAAGATTTTAAAACATCTGTTCATGTTGTGTAGTTTTCATTTGTGCCAGAAGGGAGCGACCGAGTGTTGGTGACGAGGATTAAATTGAAATAGATCACTCCAGTTAAAAGTCATTAAATCTATTATTTGAAATGGATAACGTGTTTCTGGCGCTTGGAGAATATGGTGCTCTTATCATTTGTTTTGTGGGACAGTTTCACCGTACGGTTAATTGAATTAAATGTTGTCCTTCGAAGCAGCGCTTCATTTAGTTTACTGAAGACTGCGAGCGGCCCATAACGTCTACATGTTGGCCTCCCGTGGGCTCTGGAGCGAGGACAGTAACTGTGTTGTTTTTCTGTGGAGAAGAATGTTTGTCTTCTTCAGTTCACCCAGAATCCAAACGCATGTCTTTTGTTCACACGTTTAGCTCCTCGGTGAAGATAAAGTGACTAAAGCTCCGGTCGGCATCGTGACGAAGCCCTACGTAGTCAACCGTAAGTCGTTTCCTTTTTAATAACCTCACCATGTGAAGTAACGTGAACCTTCATTTTGTTGTGCTTTAGAGATTCATCTTTTGATAGAACTCTTGTTAGTGGCCTTTTTATACAGATTCCAAAAAGACGCTCGCTATGATTTCACCCTAATTAGACCAATTTGAAAGCAAGCAGAGCTTCACTTCCACCATCTTTGTTTTTGTCGTTCTGCTCGGTGGTATTGAGGCTCTGAGGAGTCGGCCTTCAGCAGCAGCTGCTCTGGATTTCAGCTCAGAATGACTTTCATTCCTCCCGTAACGCCGCCGGTGCTTTTATTTCCATTTCTTTTTATGAAGACTGACAGAGATGATTTGCATATTTTCATTGAGTTTTAGAATATATTTTTATGCTCCTTGTCGTCGCACCGAAATGAAAAAGATGAATCCTTAAATGCAAACAAACAAGATAGAAGAAATATGAATGTTTCTGAGATGTCTTTTATGTTTGTGCGGCTCAGAGCTGCAGGAGGAGGCCGACCGTCCAGAGAAAGACTCCAAGACGCTGTCCTCCGACCTGATGGAGTACGCTCAGTACATGATGCGAGAGCACGGGGACGACTTCAAGGTGAGAGCGCCAACCGAGGCCTGAACGCGTCCCTCATGATGGTTCTGCACAATTTAGCGCAGTGTTTCTGTTATGTCAAACTATTATAAACAGTGGGACTCCCACACTCCTTTGTTACTGCTTGCATACACGTTTTAAGAGACATTTATTATTAGTCCCTGGTCATCCGCCTCAGGCTTCTCTCCAAAAACTAAAATAGAATAGAAAGTGAATTAGACAACTAAACTAAGTGTACCGGAGCACAAGTCAGAGAGCTGGCTGTCCAGGTCTTAGACGCCGTTGGACAGATTCTTCTCTCGCAGCTCGTTCCACTTTATTTTACACAGAAAGCCGATGAAGAAGAGCCGCCGATAACGGGTCTCTTTGATTTATAGCGTCTCTCCTGTTTGACAGCTTGGGGGGAAGTTATGCTCCAGTTGTGAAAAATGAACGGAAAACGACAACCAAATAGCAACTAGGGACAATTTAATCGTAAACTAAAATGTATGGTCATGACAGACCGAGTCATGACCATGATAAAGCCAGCAGCAGTTAGCGTAGCGTAGCACAGAGGCTGGAAACGGCTAGCCTGACTCTGTGTGTAACAAACTTTCCCTACCAGCTCGTCTAAAGCTTGTCAATCAACACGGTGTAATTCATTTGTGTTAAAACCTGGAGGTTTCTGTGCCGGGCTCTTCCTGGAGTTCTGTTTTATCTTTAGTCAGAGCACGGCTAGCTGACGAAAGATCTTCTAATTTTACTCCCCGCAAGAAAAGATGTTTACCAAATTGTTGAATTATTCCGAAAAGAAACGGCACAATATATGAGTGAGGGATTGACTCAGCTGAAGAAATAAATGAACCTCACATGTCATTACCAAGACAAAGTTAGCTTGAACCATAGACTGTATTTAAAAGAAAGTGGGCTTTGAGTTTGGCATTTTGGCCGTCACCGTCTCGGCAAATAAATGTTACAATTAACTTCCATGAACTGAAAACACAGGTTAAAGGGTTATTGAAGAAGATTTGAATCATTAAACTAATGATTAAAATGTTGGTCATATTTTACCAAAGGCGTTGAGATTCAATATTTACTGGCTGAACTTGGGCTGCACGATGGTGCGTTTAAGGACACTCTGAGAAATGAGGACTGGCTGCCGAGGTCTAGGACATTTTCTCTGTACTTTCCTGGAGGTGCTCAGTCGCTGCAGAGGAGACGATGAAAGTCCTCTGTCTGGTTTCAAGGTTTCAGCTGCGTGATGTCCTTCCACAGCTGCTGACTTTAGTTTTCCTCATACTTCAGATTGAAGGTGGACACGCTCAGTGTTTTTAGTTTTTTTATGACTCAGAGCAGCAGAAGTTAAAATTGATTTTTTTTTTTATCAGAAAAGTGCCTCGCTCAGACGGATTTTCAACAGCTGCTTTAAATTGGACGGAGTCCTCACTGCCAAGTCTCAATCAGTCAATAACTGTGTGTGTGTGTGTGTGTGTGTGTGTGTGTGTGTGTGTGTGTGTGTGTGTGTGTGTGTGTGTGTGTGTGTGTGTGTGTGTGTGTGTGTGTGTGTGATAAAATACCCTTTAATAGAAAATATTCCACCCATGACTTAAAATCATGAAAATGTCAGTCCTCACTGGGGCGCCAGAGTTGTTATAGATTTTCAATCTTGTTATAATAATATAATTTTAGTAATAACTGTAGTGTATGCCACCTCAACATTTTACCATTTTGCAACAAGGAAGTAACCTAAAACACGGGACTGTTTTCTGCGGTTTGAACTGAAGCTCTTTATTCTCCCTGCAGGCGATGGCCCGGGACGAGAAGAACTACTACCAGGACACACCCAAACAGATTAAGAGGAAGGTCATCGAGTACCAGCGGTGCCACAAGGAGCACTACGACGCCTTCGTCCAGGCGCTGGCCACTCCACCGCCGCCAGTCCAGTAAAGAGACTTTATATACGTCGTCGTGTGTATCCGGATCTCACTCTGGAGACACAAACAGGACAGAAGTCCAGTGTGAGGACCGCAAGACTTCAGGACCTTTCTGTTACTGTCCTCGCTGTAAAGATTTCCTGTTTTAATTATTCCCCATATTGTTTCCAGGTGTGTGTTTGTGTGACAGTCATTTAAATACCTTGAAGCTCATTTTGCAGATGTTTTTTTTATGTATCAGTGCATTCACACTGGAGGACTCTCAGATGTTTGTCATCTTCTCCGTGTTTCCTTGATCTCCAGTTAAAGCACGAGCGCGTTGATGTCTGAAAGGAGTCTCTCTGCAGCATCATGTTTTGACGTGGAGATGCGTGCAGTTCTGAGCTTCAGAGTTAACCTCGTTATGAATTAGTAACGCGGTTAACCGATTGGTAACGGTCTGGTTCGTCTGGACTTTATTGCATATTTCTTTGTGGAGGAATTTTAATCGTGTGAAACAGTTTCAACGACGACGCTGGTAGAGAACATTGAACCGCTCAGACTCACGACAAACACTAAAGAGAGCCTGGAGTCATCACCAGGATGGCTTCTGAAATAAACAAATGTTTGCGTGAGAGTCTCTGAAGAGAAGAAAAGAGAGAAGAAGGGCGTGGCGGTTTACAGGACCGTGCTGGTTTTATTTAATATTTGTTTCATTGTCAACAACCAAACCCAACAATGTGTTATTCCGTCTCTCAGCTCCGAGCTCATTGGTTCCACATGAAGATCTCTTAAAAACATCTCAAGAATATATAGTTCTAAAAAGCTCATTAACGTCCCAAAACAGCCGGTCCCCTGTAGTTTTATCAAACAGGAGGAAAAATATATATAATATATTTTCAGCAGTGGATTAATCCTCATTTTGGTTGAGTTATTGCATTTTGGTGCTTGAGTGCAATGACCCATTAAAATTAAGCAATGCATATTTTGAACCCTCTGCACTGGTTCCATAAATCAGTGAGTAAGTTCAACTGCGCGTGTGTGTACTGTGAGCATTTTGGTGGAAGTAAAGAAACTGTTACTGTGGTGACCTCTCCATTGCACACATATTAACTGCTTTTGTCATTAAAAAATGTCAGATTCTGTAGTCCTGCCACTTCTATATTAATATGTAATATATTTGTAGAAAGCATGCTGCATTTCTAAAACACTCGAACCTGTCAATATTCTGTCCAGTTTTAAAAGACACCTAAACATCTTTGCACCAAAAACTACACGGATAGAATGAAACATCCACAAGCCTTTTTATTTTATTACATATGAATGGATCCATCACACTTTGACTTATCCCACAATCCTCAGGCAATGACGCGCTGTCAACGCTTCATGGAGGATGCAGTCGTTAAAGGGTGTTTTTCTTTGTTGATTTAACAACTGTGGCGTCTGTTAAGAGACTCCCACTCCTTAAAATTAATTTGACATTTTCAGCAAAACGGCTGCATCGTCATCTGGAGAACTGTGGTTGCATTGATGGCTCGAGGGGAGAAACCAGTGAAGTAATCCTCAGAGGTTTAGTTTGACAGGTAGATGGAAACATGCGTCACTTCTAGAGGAGCATCCGATTTAAATGTCGGCCATAAAGCCTGGTGGAAGCAGCTCCAGTGATAGAAGAGCACTGCGTTTCTGTAGTTTGTGTGAACACTTAGTCATGCAACATCCTGCTTCATGTGACTCACGTATGCTGTACTTTCAACGCCCTGTTGGAGTTTATTCCCCTGGCTGCAGAGTGTCGACAGAATAACAAAGCAGGATTTAACTGAAGTGACTTCTAAAACATTTAACAGACCGAAACCTTCAAGCTGTTTCTGAACTTCTTTCAGCTTGTGTTCGACACCCTCGGCGTCGATGTAAAATATATTGGAAAAAATACGTTTTCCTCAAGGATGCTCGATTCTAAAATAACACTATTTTATAGCGACGAATCCAGATGAAATGACTTCTAAAACGGAGACTTTTATGAAATCAAAAAGTACGAGGTCACCGCATCACAGATGAAAGCGAGTACATGTGGGGTAAAAAACTGAGTGGAGTGTTTCAGCTGAAGAAACACGTCCCCGGGTAATTGGGGAACACAATATTGAACATGCCCTGTAGTAACCTTGTTACTTTAAATCAGTTTACACATGCAGCGGGTCAGTAATTACATTTCTCCCCGAACCCCTGAAACGTATTTTGGGAGCTTGGCTATCTCATTTTAACTGTAAGACAGAAACAGTTACTACCTGACTTTCTTTGTGTGTGTGTGTGTGTGTGTGTGTGTGTGTGTGTGTGTACGGTATGTTTTAGTCGGTCTTTGGAACTTATTCAGAGCCAAGAAATTGACTTTCTTCAGGAGAAATCCACCTGTGGAAACCTGCATTTTCTAATCCCCCTTCCTCAATAGTGGAAAACCACGTGTCTCGTCTAAGTGACATGTAAGAAATGAATCTACCCGAGAAAGACGACTGTAACCCCGTTACTGAATATATGTGTCAAATTTCAGAGCTAATCCATCCGATAGTTGAGACATTTTAGTCACAACCTAAAAAAAAAAATCCACCTCACAGTGGCACTAGAGGAGAAGTCATCACGGTTGATCCTCTGGGGACCATGAATGTATTCACAAAGTGTACTCGTTGACTAATGACTTTCACTGTGAAACCAAGAGAGGAATTTCTCCCCCTGCTTGTGTCATGTGGACCTTGTGCTCGATATCTTCACTGTCGGCTGCACAAAGTTAACGGCAGAACAATAGTTTGACCTCGTCTGCTGTCGTCGATCATTTACAGCTTCGTTCCAAGAACTCCAAGTTCCTCTGTGACGCATGTTTGACCGTGGAGGAGCTGTGTGAGGTATGATTGCGCAACGATTCACGCCAGCTGTGGTTGTTTCTTGAATATGGATTTTTTTAAACCAAAACTCAATTCAAAACAATAGATGTTCCTCAACATCTGACATGTAGTGAAAGATGTTGTGTGACTGTAGGCTGGTCATTGTATTTCTCAATAGAAAGACAAAGAAAACAATTCAAGAAACAGCGACACTGACGAAGATCTGCCATTGAAATTTGACTCAAGTAAAATTGCACATTTGCTGTTTCCTCTGGTGCCACCATGAGGACAAACTTTACATATTGACTTTCTCAGTATAGTAATATGCAGTAAACTTTGAAGAATGTTGACAGCAGGCAGCGTATGCTAATAAGTACTGCAGTCTTAACATACAGTAAATATATGACTAGGGTTGGATGGGGGTATACATTAAATAGCACTGTAGGTCTCATTAAATTGTGACCATGCGGTGCATTCAGCAGTTCTCATGTACAGATTTATTTATTTATAGGAACCCTCTGCACTGTCTGAGCCAAAGGACTACATTCTTTCATACAAGCTTTTAATATATTACTGGAGTAAACATTTGTAACATTTCTTATATGTCATTTAACCAGCTGACAGTAGCCACTTACAAGTACTCACTTTGTAACTTTATAACACTTTCTGATAGTTTTTGCTTTCTAGCTGCTACCATGTGGGATGTAGCTTGATTGCGCATAATAATACGAGATTTTTAAAATTTCCTTTATTGTAAAATGTATATATATATATATATACATTTTACAATAAAGAGTGAATATATACATATATATATATAATATATATATATATATTATATATATATATATATGTATATATATATATATATATATATATATATATATATATATATATATATATATATATATATATATATATATATCTGCATATGACAAATACAGACTTGGCAAATAACCCCTGGATTTCCTTTTTTCCCTTTTAATTCCCGTTAATTCCCATGGAAAGTTTCCACCTTGAATATGAGTGACGCCTCAGTGAAAAACAGCTTCCTGTTAACATGTTGTGGAACTCTGCCCCACAAAAGTCAGGTCAGGCTGCTTATAGAGGCCTTACATCTTATCTGTGTTTGTTTGCATCCACATGCAGTCAGCAGAGGGAGAGACTTGTTTTCCCAATTGGGTGCTTGTTATCGGTTTGTCTTCTGGATCCATCCATGTTGTTTGAGAGCATATTGTGTGCACATAGGTTGAGTACATAACTATGTTCACTGGCATGTCTTCTCTCCACATATTTCCAGTCGTACCTCCATCTGTGCTTCCATGAAAAATAGATTTTAATCTCAAGGAGATAACAAGATTATTAAATAAAGATTCTTTTTTTAAACTACACTACTTCATTACAGACCAACGTGGAATCTCACTCATAACACATTGTTGGACAGTAAAACAAATATAAACGCAGGAGAACCAGAGATTTTTTTTTTATTCCATGCATTCTTTTTCCTCATCAAAACCCCACCGCTTACATTACCCACAATGCAACTCGACCGCCGACAGCTCGGTTAGAGATTCTGGTGTAAATGCTAGTAGCGGCTAATGTAGCATCGAGCCTCTGGCCTGCAGGCAGAGATGAGCATCGGGCTACGGAGGTCTGGTAACTACGGAGGTCACTTCTGTCTAACTCATCGGCAAAAGACATTTGTCATTTTCAAACATGCAGTCCCAACTGACGCTGACTCAAGTGACATCACTTGAGGACATTCATCTGACTTCACACAGCTCCCTCTGGAGACACTAAAGACTTCATACTGTTTATTTTACCCATATACTCAGTAGTGTTCCCCAGCACTCTGGAAACACACTTTGATGTGCAAAATCACTTGCTGTTTAAGAAACTGCAGCCGAGACGTTAATAGCATTTAAAAGAGAATAAGAAAACATAAAGACATGCATAAATCCATACCTGACAGTTCCATTTGCATTGTTTATAAAAATGATGTACATACAACAATCCACTGAACTCTTGATCACTGTGAAAACAACATTACTGCAGAACTACAGTACATCAAAAGGAATACAACTTCACATTCATTAAAAACGTGTGCGTCATAAGCAAACATTGCTGCACACACGCACACGCAGCATTAAAAATCAGACTCTAGCTAATTCCAGTTTATGTGTACAGGTAAATTTAAGTCAAATACAGCACTTCACATCTGCATTAATACAATCAAGGACGTGTGTTTCACTGCATACGAGTTCTTGTCTAAAGACAAGTTTCCATTCAAATGTGTCACAAATTTGAAACAAATGTTGAGAAAATTGGTCAAAGAAAAACGCAAATGAAAGCTTGTTTCCATTCATTTCTTTTGGAACGCGAACCGGAAACAAGAACAAGTTCGGCTTGGTCATCTAACTCATCTTCAAGAGAAAAAGGGAGAGACGTCTTCAGGAATTAGTTTCAATCGGGCAAGTTTTAACGGCTCTCTCACGTCAGCTCGTTCTGGCCGTGGAAAACGTAAACAGAAAACAGAAAACAGAAAATGTAAACAGCTGATCGGTAGTGTGAGTTAAATGTTCGCTACCTCAGAATTTATTTAACGAAGGCGTTTCTCTAATCCGTTTAGCGCATCAACTTTTCTTCAGAAACTGCAAAAGCCACCTCAGGCAATACAGCTTTCCTCGTGCGATTCTTCCTTTTGAACATTGACCTTCTACGACTCCTGATTGTCTGTACATATAGTTCTGCTGGAAGTGTCATCTGATTAATTAATTCAATGCTTATTTGGGTGTAATTTGTGTATTTTTTGTTGGGACTGAACACACAACCAAAGAGGGATTGCTTTCAAATCGAGAAGCTCAAAATCCTCTCTCGTGAAGAGAGTCATAGAAAAGAGAGGACACTTTCCCTCCCGACAAGAATTTTGACAAGAAAAGTAACACAGGTTTTTCAAAAATGTCAGTGTGTCCCTTTCAAATCCCCTCATGAAATCCCCCTGGATATCAGCAAAGCCCACTTGTAGGAGTCAGCGAGTTCCTTCCAAACACCCGGTTGATTAACTCACCAGTATTAGTCCCCGGGGCTCCAACCTGGCAACCCTGAATATTACCTGTTCTGCTCTGCCGACTTCTCTGGTCACACACAAAAAGGTTTTCAGTAAACAGCAAAACCAGACGAAATCTTGTAAATGGATCTACAAACTTGACATATTTCCGTTTATATACAGAACAATACGCATGCTTAAATACACCGGTCACAGTTCAGACTAGTCCAAAGCCTGAATCATTGGCAGGAGGGGAACTTTGTGTCAAACCTTTGTCCTTCTGTCCTCCTCGCTCTGCGACTCCTCCTCCTCCTCCTCCGGTGAGTAAGATGAGTCGGAAGAAAAGCTGTACCATGAGATGAGCTGAAGGTTTTTTCGAAAACAAACTGACGTGGTTTGAAGAAGGTCAAGGATAAAGACGAGGAGGCTTTGCGCTCCATCTTGGCATTTTCTTCAGTGATTTCTTTGCCACGGTTCCCGCAGCCTTCAGCATCCTCCTCCTCCTCCTCCTCCTCCTCCTCCTCCTCCTCCTCCTCCATCTCTGCCTCAAATAAGTCAGAGCTTTAACAATGAGGAGGAAGATTGCGTTCAGCCACCGCTTTGTTGCCATCCCTCCATATCCTATTTCTCTGCTCTCGGAGAGGGGGGGGGGGGGTATGGGGGGAATGAGATCAGACGAGCTGGAGCAGGAGGTCCTGGACGGTGTCCAGGCCCCGGCAGGAGTTCTTCAGGTTCTCATCAGAGCCCAGCTGGGCGGCCAAGATGAACAGCTTCCTGTCCTCGGTGACGGAGCCCAGAGACAAGGCTTCGTGCAGCTCCGACACGCTCACAGCGTTGGGCTTATCCTGTGAAGAGCGTGAAAACAAAAAAATGGCTGTCTCTTACAATTTACAGTACTGTACATACACATAATAATAATTTAAATAATTTGTTGTGGTTTGATCTTGTATTGTAATTATTATAATTTCATCAGTTGTCGCTGTATACATTTAAATGTACGGCAAATTTAATGTCCTTTATAAATTAATTATAAAGAATTATTTATCAGCCGAGAAACATCTCCGGTACGACAGATATGAGTTTAGTAAATGGAAAGTCTCTGTTCACCATGGCTTTATGTGTAATAATGTATAGACCCTACAGACGTTCATAAAAAGGTATAAAAATGACCATAAAATAATCTATTGAAACTATTGCCCTTGTCAGATCAGTGTGTTCCCAATACACCGCTTTCATTTTGAGCTTGTGGGGGTTAGCCGGGCACAACTACGTTAGCTTAGTTAGCTACTTTCTGGTGACAAATGCAAACAGTTAACTGCTCCATAAACAAACAGAAACTGTACATTTAGCCATAATTCGGTAAAAATAGCACAACAACTGGGTTATAATTGGAATCAGTTGCAACTGAAGTCAAGCAGATACCAGTTGTCCTGGAAGAGGCAAGCTGCGACTTTAAGAGCCTTTCAAGCCTACAAGGGGTGAGTGTTAGATACTCCTATGTTACTTGATTGTTACTTGATTTAACTTTTCATTTTATCCCCCAACAAAAGAAATCTGTTGCAGCTGCAGTACAAACTGGACATAACCTACAAAAGTAATCCACCTTAAAAAGCTGATTTGACTTCCTGAAATAGAATAAAATCACCATTGACTTACATACTTCTATATATAGTCTGTATGTGAAGGAGGTGAATTTAACGCCACCCTCCTACACGAACCATTCATCCCCGGCTAGAGTCTCCAGATGTGTCCCCCCGTTTCTTTGTACCGCCGTGTCTTTTTCCAACACACAGATTCTTCTGGAAACATCCTTTGTGCTGTTTTAAACAGAGCGAGTGCCGAGGCAGAGAACAAAGCAGTGTGGTGGGAGAGAGCCAGTATCACTGTCCTCCTCCTGAGGACATTATCTTTTTTATTTCACCTGCGTCATGTGCACAGCATACAAAGATGTATGTATGTACTGTATATGTATATATGTAGATACGTACATATATATATGTATGTGTATATGTGTAAATGTAAATACGTACATATGTGTGTATGTATATATGTGTATATGTATGTATATATATATATATATAAAAGTCTAGTCTCCATTTGTAGCTACAATGAGCTAACAGGCAAAACTATAACAAACAGAAGCGGTGTATGTAGCAATATTTTGGAACAATTTGATGAAAATAATTTTGTTGTTTGTTTGGGTTACATAAAACCTTTTTCAACATTGTTTCAGTGAAGCAGACGCTACCTATGTTGAAATAGTAATTCAATTGCTGTTATATGTTATGTAGACCTCTAATAACCATTCATTATTTGACCAAATTATGCCCAGTTTTAACCTGGATGCCTACCTGTCTCCAGTGTTTACAGCCTACATGTCTCTGATAGATCTTTTTGGCTAATACTGCGAGTAGCGCTCGCGGCACTGAGGGGATGAAAGCTGCAGCGCTCTGACAGTAGATGTGACAAATATTCCTGCTTCCCTCGGAGGGTCATGCATAATTCCACAAGCAGGGTGAAGAAATGTGAGCTGAGGAGGAAATGTAGTAATGTTTATTTCACGAGTCTGATGGATCATCACTGTAAATGAGGAGGGAACAATCTCTTCCTTTGATCACTTTTAATTTAACATTTTGACCTCATGTGACATTATTCCTTTGTAATCCTGTATCATTGTGGGCTCGTTTTTTTCAGGGGGATTGCCTCCCCTCGGCTCTCAACTTGGCAACGGCTGAGCCGACGGCTAGCAGCTAATGGTGCAAACAGTGCAAACAACGGCAACAGTGCTGGCAGAGCTAACAGTGTTAGCCTAAGAGGGAACCAGAAGGTTTGCCTCCACGACAGTGTCACCGGCCGGCTATCAGCAGTAACCGCCATATGAGCATATTAGTTAGTGATGTCATTTATTTTACCTGCTTGTTTCCCAAGACAACCACGGGCAGCTGGGGCTGCCCCCTCAGCAGGCGGTGCAGTTCAGCCTTAGCCAATGGGAGGCGGCTCCTGTCAGAGGAGTCCACCACGTACACCAGAACGTGAGTCTTTCTCAGGTACTCCGACCAGTACCGCCGCAGGTCCTCCCCGCCACCGACTGCAGCAAAGAAAACGTATATGTCATACATTTAAGAAATAATTGACTTTCTGCTTTGAATTACAACGATTTTCCCCTTTTTGACTTTTAAGTTTCGGGCTCTTTTTTTTTTTTAAAGTGTTCCAACTCTCAAATGCATTATGAGTTCAGGCGCCGGTGAAAATGTCCAGCTTTCATCCTCAAATTCAAATATTCTTCTCAAAGAATAGTTCGTATAACATAACATCTCCAAAATCTGCATTCATTTGAATTGCGTCTGTGGTCTCTAACCCCTTTTTTCTCTCTCTACTTTTTGTAGTTTCCTTCTTGTGCATGAAAGTATTCTTCTTATAATAATTATTCTCTACTTATTTTTTGTATCAGTATTGAGGTGTGATTCCTTGATTTGACTTGTCACAAAGAGCTGAGCAGCATCTTTGTCATCGTGGTTCACACATGGAGGGTGTCATGATCTCGGTTTTGGAGGATATTTATGACGGCTAATGAGTATTTTCAGTTATTGTTGAAAAGTGATTGTAAAAAAAGAAAAAAAGGGTGGGAATCAAAAGCTAATCCCATTTATCATTTTGTACTGTTCTGCTGGATTATACAAAGAATACTGGGAAGAGGCCTGGCTCTGAGATTATTGGAAAGAGGCTAATCTATGGTTGAGTGATAAGAGATTGGTCAATGAATGCAAGAAACATGTGAGCTCCGGTTACATCAGCGCGTAAACAGATAATGTTCTTCACAAGGCTTTTTCATAATTGGATAGAAATTGTTATTTTCAGGCAGGTGGCCAATCAAATTGGGGTCTTTGGAATGCTATAAAGCTTTCTTGGAGAGAGGCCCGAGGTCTCTGCTATTGTAATTACAATAGTTTGTATGATTTTACACCATGTAACTATTTATCCTGCTCTGTGGACTAATGGTTCACTTCACTGACTGATTGATTGTGATTTGATAAAATGGCACACTGAGGTCTAACCCATTCAGTACTGTTTACACCACACACAGTCACATCTTCACACATTTCTTAGAACATTGCGTTAACAGCCTCAGTGCCGGGGAAAGTTTCATAGTAAGTGAAGGCTTTCACCTCCCACCATCCTGCTGTGCAGGAGAACTGACCCGCGGCTATGATGAGCGTCGGTGCCAAACGAATCGCTGCTCGCACACCGGCGGGTTGTCGCCGCCTCCGAGTTCGACGCAGCAGAGCTCAGCAAGAATTCATTAGTGGTGGACTTAATGGAGAATGTTGCTAGGAAACTGGGTAGCGCTGTACCTTTTGCTGATGTGATGTGGCAGCAATAAATACCCATTTACCTGATACGGTACAGAGGGTGGACCTGAGTCTCAGCGGCGTGTGCAGTGTGTTACATTCAGAGGGAGCTTGGCTGGGATGCTGCTCTACAGGCCACCTTATTAGACACACACCCACATGAACACACACAGCAGGCACTGAGTCAGACGGGTGTGAACGATGCGGATGTGTGTGTACATCGAACTGAGTTGTAGTTGTAGTCCTGAGGGTAAAAACGAACTCCTGCATGCTTTCAATGGAAATTGTGGCGGCACTTTCTGAGCAGCCACACAAGTCGTAGTCTCCAAAAAAGTTAGTTTTTCCTCCCAAGATTTGCAGCCAACTATGCTGCATCCTAAGAAGACATGCATCCAACAGCGTTGGACGTGTCGTGTCAAAGTCTGTTTCCCCATTGATTTGTGTCCCCCCCGAGTCTCTTTTGTAACCTTGATGAAAATACAAAACAGTGTTTTCTTTTACTTTTTGTCTGGCAGCGGTTTGATTCGTCAAATCCTTAAATCCAGTGTATCTATAGACAAAGTCTCTCAGAGAAGAGCGAGGCCCGTTGCAACTGATCTTCCCCTCATACCAAAAAGAAAAAAAAGCTGTAAACACTGAATATTTAATAATCTGGACAGCATTTGTGTATATTGTAGCATTGAATAATAAGGGTCTGTTTAAAGGCACCCATGCTGTCAGTTTGTGAGCTTGAGTTGAGGGAGTTCCTCAAAGCAAACTAAGCACAAAGTGTACTAACACTCGAGTGTCTACTAAAGAGGGAAGCTGAGAACTAATTTTGTTAGTTCCCTTTAGCACGAACCCAAATGTCAGCTGCTGAAAGCCTGAGACTATACTTCCCTAACTGATCTGATGATCTGCGTCTTTTCATTTAGAGTATAAAGGCTGTTAGCTGGATTCCTCCAGCGGGTCCCTGTGCACTGTACTGCTCCTGATGCGTGTAAGCGTGCAATAAGCTGTCAACATGCCTCTGCATCAATGTCGCCTAGACAAAGACTCCCAACATTTACCGCACCGGGCCGCTGAAGTGCTCGGAGTGAGTGGGCGGTGACATGTGTTCCTCTGACTTTCAGAGATGAGAAAGGAATTCTTTTGGCGCCCACCGACCCCTGTGTTCAGATCAATGAATAAATCAGCCGCGAAGCGTGACACATTCCTCCGACTACATCCGCAGAAACTCCCTCTGAGGCCGACTGTAGCCGAGCATCTCACACTGAAGACGGTCTTGAATGAAGAGCGAAGTGATTTATGTTATTTTTAGTGCGGCGCAGTGGCTTTCAAAAGGAATGCTAATTAGCAGGATTCATGAGTTTGTACATAAATACAATCCAACTGGACTCATCCGCCTCGCATTTTTGCACCCGTGTGATTTGATCTCCCCATGTTCATTACATGCATACATATACTGTACATATCCACTAATAACATCCATTCATAATTCAGCATATTTGCACCCACTGCAATACAGTACAGCGAGTGTCAGAGATAGCCTCTGTGTTGGCAGTGATGGATGCAGCGAGCTTCAGGGAGAGGATTGGTGGCAAACAACTTTACTCTGGATCAGCCGAGCTATGAGCTGAATCTGTTCATTGTTCATTCCAGATTTCAGATTATACTTACTACCACTTAGTTACTCATCGACACTTAAAGCTGCTATAATCCTCCTCTTGTTAATTAGAATGTGAAAAGACTGTGAAAGGGGCAGCTCGTATTGATGAA
This sequence comes from Anarhichas minor, assembly GCF_050575085.1. NCBI lineage: Eukaryota > Metazoa > Chordata > Actinopteri > Perciformes > Anarhichadidae > Anarhichas > Anarhichas minor. The sequence continues at coordinate 20,938,322 of NW_027466473.1, read as the reverse complement.
TTTAGAGAGAATTATCACCCGAATCTACAGCTCCCATCGGATTTACGGAGCTTTAAAGGGATTTTCAGCTCATTGTTTATCTGTCTGCGCCACAACTTTACTGTTCCGGTTCCCTCTTACCGCTTTCATAGCATCGCTTTCAGAGGAAAAGCAGTAAAAAGTCACTGTGCACTACCTGCTCAGCAGCAAACAGCAGTCAGCCACAGTCAGAGACTATAGCTGGTGAACATGGTGGAGCATCTAGCAGCTAAAGAGTCAGATATTACCCTAAGGGGTTGGTGGAGACCAAAAACGGAGCTAAAAGAGAGAGAATACTGGACTAACATTTGTCACCAAGATGCCCAAAAAAAAAATCAGTAATTGCAGGTTTAAGTTCATGACAGAATGGAGTGCTTCAGGAATAAGTCCTAAAACCCTGAAATGAGTCAGCAATTTCTGCACTTCCAGTTCCATGTATCAGATTTGATAGTTTTTTTTGAATGGTTTTATTGTTAGATGCCTGAAATAAGGTCTGTGGTTAACTCAAGCTTAAGAGATTTTAATATTTTCGTCAGTAAATAACCCTCTAGTGAATTTTTAAGCTTTTACGTGTCTTAAAAAAGGCGGTTGCTAACAAGTGGCTAAGTGAGACCACAAAAACATCACGCTCATGCGACAGTGGTGTAGTTTGTTTACATCCCAACGTTAGCTTTTTACTTTTTTAATTCCGGGGTTGGCCAACAAAAATACGTCATCCCTGCAACACTACCTTTTAAACGTAATGGCCACATTCCCATCAGCCTGAGCACCATTTACACCCCAAACAGCCCAAACAGCCCCAAACAGCCACGGGACACATTTGTTAGAAAATTCAAAAGGCTAAAAAAATGCTCTAAATTCTAATCATCAGCATGTTCATATCACAGCTGTTTGAAAGCCATTTTCAGTCACTGACTCTCACCCCCCCCCACAAGCTGCACTTCAATGTCCCTCACTGGGGAGTCAAATGGCCGACTGTACCGAACAGAGTAAGAGCTCTTTCCAATTCTCCATTTCATGCTATTTGATAAAACATAAATGCCTTCCAGACTCCACACAGAGCCCCACAGTGTTTTATAAAAAAGGAGACTTACTCTCCAGGAAGTCCAGCTGACAGGCGCGGGCGTTGAGGCTCATGAAGTTGAAGCCTCGGGTGGGCCGGCAGCGGCCTCTCTTAGCCGCCGACTCCCCGGGAGTCAAACCCTGCAACATGCTGCTCTTCCCGGCCCCGTCCAGACCGAGGACCAGGACCTGGCGCTTCCCGCGCTCCTCCTCCTCCTGCGGGCAGAGCAAAGAGACCATCACACTCCGGGAATGTTCAGTGATAGCGGAGCAGACGCAAAGAAAGATTAAACACACATATTTAATTCAACACGGAACGGGGTTATTTGCTCAGTTAAGAGGAGTGAGGGGTATGGAAGAATGGCTGGCTGGCCTCAGGGTTACAAATATGATTAATAGTGTAAATGCTTTGGTGCACATCAAACCACAGCTGCATCTTAACACAGCGCTATCGGCACACACAGAAACCAACAGGTGGCTTTGTTAAATGTAATACACCCACTGATTTATGGGCAAGCTCCACTGTCCTCCAACATTTTATAGATTCTGAAAAAGAATAATTTACAGATTGTTTGATGATGAAATTATTAAATAATTGTTGACGATTGTGTAGAACCAAATGCTTTCCCCAGCATCCAACTAACATTCATGAGTGACACGTCTGCAGACTGGTTTGATCATTATGTATCAAAGTGAATGCATTGAACAGTTGGGAATTTGACCACCGGTGTGCAAACGACACTTCATAATGTTCAGGAATATGAATCCGTGTCTGCGGAACCTCTAGAGGTCAAAGTCGTGATATCATACTTCAGTAAAAGAGCGGTGTCGTGATAACACCTCTCTTTATTTCTGCATCTTTAGGACCGACGTGAGAGGCCGTGTTCTTTGAGATGACTGTATCTGTAGAAAGACAAGTGGCTGAATAAAAGCTCCACGCCGGCTTTGCACCTGAGACGACCACAATCCCTCTGAGATCCCGCACACGTCAGTCATCCCCCTTTTTAAAAGTCACGCAAGGTTAGTCGTCATTCAGACGGATCTGTGGAGGATAATTAGCAATTCACATCGGCCCTTTTGGAGCTGGGATGCCTCAGTTTTAGCTTTCTTGTTCAAAATATTACACTTGACTTTACATTGTTGATTGAGGATCGAGCCTTAAAAAAAGAGGTGAGATCGTTTTAATCGACACATAAATCAACCCTGTAATTATATCAGATGAAGAATTCTAAGATGTTTTCGGAACTGAATTTCCTTTCATCTGACATGTTTGTGAGCGGTGCTGCTGGGTAAACACAGCATTAGATAACCACGGCTGCTTTGACAGATCTGTAGCTTGCCTCCGTGTTTTTCTCGCTCATGCACTCCGCTGGGAGACAAACCTGAAACCCTGACAGCTGCTAAAGCTTCTCCTCTTTCTTGCACCACTATCAGCACGGACTTTGTGCAAAGTGGTCAATTTTCGTGCATATTTGCTTTGCATCCTTCTGTTCTTTTGATTGTATCACCAAGATTACACAGGAGACGTTTATCTAAAAGCTTTTGTCCGGACAAAACATTGCATGTTTTTATTTATTTTTACATTTCTTTGGTTAATAAAAGGATCAGACAATTCAAGTCAAGCCAGCGCACTAACCATTTATCTCCTGCTTCCTTTGTCAGTTCAAATACTTCAGCGACTCTTTCTTTTAGATTTGAACCTCAGTTCTGTTGCTTCAAACATTTCTCATAAAAAAGCAGTGATACTGTATTGATTTCTATTGTTTTTCTGCTCCACGGGGGGGAGCAGCTCAGCTGCAGGTCTGCACTGCTGGATCTGACAGGGATTGAATGTCTTGCTCAAGGACACTCCAGCGAAGCAGACGCTTTGTGACACGTTGGCTTCATCACAAGGAAGCACTAAAGCCAGCTTGCCTGCAGCACTGAATGGAAAACGTAGAGCTGTATTTTACAGGGAAGAGAGAGGAGTGATGGAAACTTTGATCCTGGCATATCATCATCAATGGAACCATTTTCTCCATTTTGTCTTGTTTGTTCTTCGTTAGTGAATTACTACATTACACCCTGAACGCCTCTCAACCAACCCCAGAAAAAAAAAAGCTTGAACTTGTTGCGTTCAGCAGTTGGCTGTTAAGCAGCAAGAGCGATAGTGGCGGCATATAAGAGCCTTTTTCAGTTACAACCACATATTGTTGACTGAGTGATCAAACATACAATAAATCCGCTTATTTTCTTACTTCCAGCGAGTGAGATGAGATGATTGACATGAATCTGGGGCGATTGTGGCTAAGTGGATAGCAGGGCCGTCTTTCAATCGGCGGTTTGAACCCCGGTTCCAGCTCCGCTAGTCGCATGTCGATGTGTCCTTGAGCAAGACACTTAACCCCAAAATTGCTCCCGTAGCTGTGCCTACGGTGTAGAAATGTGATAGACTCTGAATTGTAAGTCGCTTTGGATAAAAGCATCTGCTAAATGACTGTAATGTAATGTAATCTTGTGTCTTAGCTTAGCTTAGTTTAGCGTAGCATAAAGACTTAATGCAGGTGAACACAGCTAGCCTGGGTCTGTCCAAAGTTCAACATACCTACTAACGCCTCTAAAACTCACAAATTACCCCGTTGAATCTTGTTCGTTTAATTTGTGCAAAAAAAAAAAAAAAAAAAAAAAAATGATAATCTGTAGTTTTAGGGAGAGTTACTAGTAACAAACTGGACAAACACGATAGTACCAAACCAAGAAACCTCGCTGTGAAGACTTCAGTCAGTGCACCCGGCTGATCAACAAGAAATAGTTCCAACACAAAACTCCGCCTAAAACCATTTTACATTTCTGTTCGTATTCGTATTAAAAGGTCCTGTGTATTTGGCGACATCTGTTGATGAAATTGTAGATTGCAACCAACTGAAACTTCTCCCGTGGGCCAAGCGTGTACGAGAACTAAGGTTGGCCCTCTCTAGAGCAGCGTTTGGTTTGTCCGTTCTGGGCTACCGTAGAAACATGGGGGCCGGCTCTATTCTGAGGCAACGGTTCTTATTTTCAGGTGATCATACACTAAAGAAACACTGGCCCTTTAAAAGAAACGAGATACAACGATATGTTGATTAGTGCGCTTTAGTGGTGTTGGTGGTTGTATATGGTGGTAGGTGGACATAGTGATGTCATCAGGGTTATCACGTCTTGGATTGTAAATTCATAACAGAAAGTTTAAAAGACATGGGGCGTCTACCAGCCAGCAAGGGTCTGGCAAAAAAAGGCGCTGTCCTGTTGCATTATGGGAAGTGTAGCTGTGTTTCTGGAGCTTGACCAAAACCAGGCACTAAAAGTCAGGAGATCTCTGCCGTTGCTGCTTTGATTTTAATCCATTTTGATCCGTTGTCATTGATGCCAAATCATCTGCATTTTTGGCAAGAATCTGCATCAATAACAAAACTGCTCCTACAGTTCATCCAGCAGCTCGGATCTGTTTCTACTCTTTCGGAGATTGTTCTGTCGCCCTCCCACTTGCTGAAACTCCCCAAGGTCAAAAAAAAGAAAAAAAAGAAACCCCGCGCTGTTTGTCAACTCCCTTGCTCTCCGAAGCCGAAGACGTGATTACAATGCATCTCGGTACAATGTGGCTCCTGGGATGAAAACATTTACCCCCTCCTCCCCTCCTCCTCCTCCTCCCCTCTGCAGCGAGATGCTGGCAGAAACTGACAACATTATCCTCTAAATACAGACTGAGCCAGATAAAGCAGGCTTAAGCTTATTACAGGCCGCAGCTGATTGAATGGGAAACAAGATTAGAGACGAGCAAACAGATTGTGTTCAGATATTCAGGCTGCGGCTGAACTGCTCCATTGAAGAGTCCTTCATTAAGACTGTGTCTGTCTCTGACGGCACTCATATCGGCCTCAGACACACCATGAGGAGCTGAAAGACACGTCTGGGCATTTTAAAGATTTCGGAAGCCATTGTATGTTTTCCCATCTTCATCACCTGCTTGTCCCACATCATCCACCTGCCCTCGTCATCATCTTTTTGTCACCATCTTCACATTATGGATACCATCATCATCATCATCATCATCGCCGCTGTCACGTCACTTTTCCATGTCTTCATGTTCTCCTTGACTTGATCTTCATCAGCTTCTACTCACTCATTACATCAACCTCTTCATCATCATCATCATCTTCTTCTCATCGTCGTCTTCTTTTATAGTTTCAGCTCCATCACGAAATCTATCATCTGCATCGTCAGAATCATCTCTGTTATTTTATATATAGGAAGCGTCATCATCATCATCATCGTCACCACCACAACTGGCATCAAAAGCTCCTTCATCATCATCATCATCGTCACCACCACTTTCAACAAACATCTGTTGACCTTCTTCATCGTCATTATTCCCAATATTTACTGTACATATTTCTGACCTGTACCATCATTATTGCCACATAATCAAAGCCATCATCTTCATCATCATCATCATCATCATCATCAGCATACCATTGGCACGTCAGATATTCATGAGCAGCAGACTCTCATTCTTCTTCAGCATCCTCACCATTGTGATTGTTTTTAAATACCATCTTCATCATCATCATCATCATCCTTGCCACTGCCACTTATTCACCAAGCATCATTCCATCATCATCATCATCTTCATCTTCATCATCACCACCATCTCAATTATGTATTCATCAGAATTCTGCAGCGTTGTATTTCATTCATTCATTCATTCAGTCAGTCAGCCAGTCAGTCAGATGTAATTTCAGTCTCTTCACCACCTTCACGTCCAAGTTAAATAGTTGAATAAACAATAGAATAACATACAATAAATAAAATCATAGGAAACGGTCCGCGTCACCTCTTTGATCGTGCAGTACTCCGCTTGCGGTGACCATATTCGCCTCTTGTAGAAGAAGTTCAAGGCGATGAAGAGAGCGGAGCCCAGGGCGGCCACGGCGGCGGTCAGGGCGATGGAGATGTGCCGGAGGAGAACCATATGTGGAGCGCACCGATCGGAGGGCTGGAGCCGGAGAACCTGGAGGAGAGGGGGTGGGGGGGGAGTCTCTGCGTCCTGAAGACCAAGACCGTGTTGAGACCGACTGCCGCTTCCTCCTTCTCCTTGGACTCACTACATGTGACCGAGCTCTCTCTGCTTGTTTTTGTTTCGAGACGCGCAAGAGGAGAGGAGAGGAGGGAAATGCCGCGTTCAAGGGTAGCTTGTGAACTTCGCTTGTCCTCTTGACTCCACTGTTTTGTAACGTTCAGTTGCAACTTGCAAGAGACAGTGATACAAATAAAGATAAGGCAATTCAAAGGGTTTGGAGGTACTTGCTTTAAAGGTTAACAGAACAATGTTATTTTCCACCACGTTGCACCTGTAATCAGAATTTTAGAAATACATGGTCTTTGAGTCAGATCCCTCCAGCAGAAGCCTCACAAGTTATGAGTTCATGGACTAGCAGCCATCATAACCCTGCTAAATGTTCTCAGTATTTTTTAAATCCCTACATTTTTTTTATTGTTTTTATTTCATTGTTCAATTATATTTTCTGTAGCCAATTTATTGTCAAAATATTGGTTCAAAGCCCTCTTTAAACATTTTATATTTCCTTTAAAATAATATCATTGTCAGCTTTGGAAAAGGCACACGTTGTGAAATCTGTGTTATTACAGAATGTATATAGTGTGCAATTATAATGATGCAGAGTTTGATTTCACCAGCTTCTATGTTCACCTTATAGCTCAGTTAAAAAATGTATGACATCACTATCTTGAGCCAATCATGGTCCAGTATGCAACTTACACAAGTGTGACGTGGACACTTGAAACACATACACTATTTTAATGAACTTGTCTTTGAAGTAGGAGACACCTTGTGTCCAGCAGCTGAACTTGGAGTGAACAATATTTGGTATATCCACAAACACTGAACTTTATTGTATTGATTTGATATCAAAGCAGAGTTTATGTCTTAAAACAGGTCTGAAGGGGATCTTCAATAAGTATACAAAAATATGCTTTCATATATGGGTAGTAATATTTCACAACAATAGCATATACTCAGAATTTTAGTTCACCACTTTGTAGGCTCACCTGTGAGCCAATTGATAATAACAGTCAACCATCTAAGAAGCAGAACCACATATATACTTTGAATATGTACACAATAAATATTCTCATGTAAACACATGTATAGGGTAATTAAATCCAAACATTTTAATTATAAAACTAAATGTAAAATCTTGTGAAGGGGCCGGTTTTAATTTCCTCCAACCAGTAAAATATGTATTTTTTGCTATTCAAAGATGAGCAAGGCCACCATCAAGGAAAATAACTTTTAACTAGTGTGTCAGAAGGCCATCACAAAACGCCTCGTCTCTCCATCCATGAGAGGAGAGAGAGGTGAAGTGCTCCATAGAGTCAAGTCAAGTTTAGTTTTATATATATATATTTATATATTTTTATTCTTGCTTTACAAACATCATCTGGCCTCTGACTCAGCACTCCACACAAAGAATCCTACAGGAAACTTTAAAAAAAGTTGTGTTCTCATACAGCCTACTTCTTAACAAAATGATATTCTTCTACCTGGAACACACATCTGAAATAAACAGCGGTTGAGGAAGTATTGCATCTTAAAAATATTTCATTACGAGTAAAAATCCTGCATTGAAAATCAGAAATATGTACTCAATAAAACTGTCCCCTGTGACTGGTAAATCATTATTTAGGCTAGATTAGATTAATATTGATAATATGCATCAATGTAAAAGCAGGATAGTTGGTTGATGTGGCTCTCATTTTGAACTATGAACTGATTATTTTCATTATGGATTCATCTGCTGATTACTTTCTCCATCAATCGATTGATTGTTTGGTTTTTTTAAATTCTGAAAATAGTGAGAAATGATGTCACACATAAAGTGACACCTTCACAATGTTTGTTTTGTCCAACCAACAGTCCAAACCTCCGGCAAAAGTATTGCATTTAGAATTCAAGTAAAAGTATTTAAGTATTATCAGTAAACTGTACATTAATTATGAAAAGTAACAGCAGTTTATGTGTGAGTAGCATTGTGATTGGTCGAGGTGGAGTAAACCTTTATATTGTCTTTACTGGCACAGTAGTTTAATCAACATATCAATGCAACATACATTTTTGCATGTAAAATAATTGTGTAAAATTAGTGGAGATAAGTAAAAGTATATTTTCGCTCTCAACATTGTTCTATAGAACTATAGCATACAGTACAAGCAGGTTTATCAATGAAAAAAAATGTTTTTAAAAAGTCATAAATCGGTAAACAAAATAAATCAACTGGTAATTGAATGCAGTTCTCCAGAAGTATCTATATGGTGTTCTGCTGTCAACCCTCAGATTAGTCAGGGACAAAATAAAGACACATTTGAGGGGTGTCTTTTTACTTTTCAAATCCTTCAGACCTTCAAATCAAACGGTGTGTTTTATTATGCGTCAGGACACGAAGGTAGCCAGGAGTCATTCCTCCAGGTTTCATCATAGTCAGAGAGCAAAGGGACCTGAGGTGCAGCAACTGAAGTCAGCCTTCATCGCTCAGCAGCAAGAGGATCCATCCGGCAGTTCAACACGTTCTCCTCTAGAGGGCGCTGCGGACTTGAAAGTTTGTTAATACAGAAACCAAGATAACTAGAAAACACAGTATTTATAGGAAAATAAATAAGTACATATATATATATATATATAGATATAGATCTAACAGAAAACAACCTTCACAACCATAAGAAAAACCACAAATAAATGCAATAAACAAATAGAATAATCAATAAAATAATTTAAAACTAAATAAAGGTGGACAAAACTGTGATAAGCTTAAACTTGGTACAGTACAGACAATAAGAGAAGGATACATATAAATACTGATGTCAGTTTACACATAGACAGTAAACAAAGTCAATGATGCAGTAATACATGAGAAATAATATAAATGTAAATCACCTCTGGCCAAATCAATCACCCTATTTTAACCCTAATATTGTTTTGTTTTGTTTGGTTACATCTTTGCACTATTGTTTAGTTAGTTAATTTAAATATTATTCTATTTCATTGTATATATTGTGCATTTTTATATTTAATATTTTTATTATGTTATTTTTATTGTATATACTGTGGATTTTCCTTTTTCCCTTTTTATATTTAATATTTTTTACTGTTATATTATTTACCTGTACCATAAATGCTGCTGTAGCGAAATAATTTAATAAAGTATCTATTAGTATCTTGTTAATACCAGCCACAATATAATCAAAGAGCCCATTTAAGTTACGTTGTGGGTTTAAAACCTTTTAAATATTCTGCATTAAACCAATTGTGACCGGAAGTGTTGTGTTGCTACCTGAATGTGTCAATTTAGGTTTTATTTTGAAATGGTAACCGGAAGCTATGGTGAATGTGTGTGTTGACTTGATAGCGGTCGACCGGCTGAAGTCACCGGGACTGGGGAGAGACTTTTACCGCCGCTGAACGCCGCCGCTTCCCTCCCGTCCGGTTTTGCAAAACGGATACATTTCAGCAACGTTTACATAGAAGTTTTTCGCGGATTTTTTTTACTGGAGTTTAAACGGCTGTAGGATCCGGTTGTATACTTTCTTCTTTCCCCGGCGGTCCTTCACACTGCTCGTTACCCCGCGGCTGTGCGGCTATCATCGGTTACTGCTGCACAACATGGTGGCCTGTCGGCGAGAAGAAGGAACGAGTCCAGTTTGGGGATTTTAGAGGATTTTTTTAATGCCACTTTTTTTTTGGACGGCTCTCACTGTGAAACCCACATTACTGCTCTCCCTTTTTAATTTATTTTTTTAAATCTTTATTTTTCCCCCGGATGTTTATGGACCATCGACCTGAGGCTGCTGTTCTGTTTACGTCGAGACTCGAGCAGCACCGACCGTGTTCTGTGCACCGTGGATAACTATTGTTAGTCTACTTTAAAACAAATACAAATAATAATAATACAGTTATCAGGCAGCCTCAAAAGTTTTGCAAAACAAAAAAGTTGCAACAACACGCGCTCACAACTGTAAAAAACACAAGTCAAATAGCAACATTGTGTTTATATTTCGGATGACTTGGTGCACGAGTGCAGCCTGCTGGAACTATCTCATCCTCTGAGTTTATTTTTATTTTTAACAGTTCCCTCTTTGAGGTTTGATTCCCTTGTTAATCTGTGGATTATTATGGATTATTATTATCATTATGGCCTAATCCAAACCGCGTCAGACCGGGATTTTTGGGAGTAGCTGCTGATACTGTTTGATGGTGGAGGTGATGATGACGACAGAGAACAGCGATGGTTTCCCTTCGTTATGCTTTTGAGTAGAGAGGAGCTCATTACATGGAGACTCGCCTGACATGCCAAGGAAGGAGTTGCCACTACCTGAGGGTTGGGAGGAAGCCAGAGACTTTGATGGCAAAGTCTACTACGTGGACCACGTTAACCAGTGCACGAGCTGGATCGACCCCAGAGACAGGTAGGAGCTCGTGCGTGTGTGTGTGAGAGAGAGATGTGTTGTAGTAGGCTGCACGTGTCGCCCCTGCAAAATGCAGACTGTACATAGCAGGTGACCCTTAACATGAATGCTTATCACAAATCAGCAAAAGCAAAGATGAATAAAAGATGCATAAATATGCAACATTTTGCAACAGTTCATCATCATAGCCCATCCATTGATTGTTTTTTTAATTATTAATATCAATCATAATCTCAACAAATTGAAAAATGCAAATACTTTTGAAAAGGGTTCATGAAAGATAGGATACTTTGTACATTGCAAGTTGATTATTTTAACCTACAAAAAAATAGATGGACTGGTTTTACTGTTCACCTGAGGTCAGTCCTTCATTGCAGTTCGCAGCAGGTCCATATATTAATATTAATTAATTAAATATTGAATTTAGCAGAGACAAGAACAAGGGGGAGTTAAACACAGCTTAATGTTCAAAAGACTCAAAAGAAGCAGAGAATATTTCCCTACAGGCTGTTATTGGACGTTACTCTGCTTAATATCTTAAAATAATACAAAAAGTTGCAGGTACCAGGAGTCCAAAACCCCAAAATATTCAGTTGACTAATATGGCCGCAAACCAGTCAATCATACGAGTTTGTCTCTGCCCAACATGAGGGGGATGAGGATGCTGAGTCAGACCTTTTTTAAACCAGACACGCATGTTTAGCTCGTTTATCCCATAAGATATACGACCTAACATCTAATGAGCTGTCACGTCCCTGTGTCAAGCTGATAGTGTGATGTCTATATTATATATGTTTTGTAATGTCAGCTCTCTAATATACTTTAATTTATTTCATAAGCATGTCTTTGTCAGGGAAGTCCGATCTTAAATGAAGGTCTTTATCCACGTCACACCTTCGTCTCAAGGCGATTCCTCTCGTGCTATTAGTGATATTCTAAAGAGGAATATTGAGGTTTAGTCTCTCAATCAAACGTTATCTTTGCATCACCTTTATGCAGACAGCTGTGCATGGGAGGAAGTGATGGTGGAGAAAAGAATCAAACATAAAATCCTCTGCATGAGCTGCAAAGATTCGCCATTTTACAGAAGATTAATAAGCAACTTTTCTCTAATTGTTTCGGTCAATTTTCTAGCAGAAAATGCCGATTATGTGATGGTTCCAAACTGTTAAATGAGATAATTTTCTGCCTAATGTTGTAGTAAATTGAATACCTTGTGGTTTGGAACAAAATGGGACATTTGAATACGTAATTAATAATTTGTTTTTAGCCCAAATGTCAAGACTGATGGTCAATTTGTTAGCAGGGCTCAAGAGTGCGACACTGTGATCTTCGTTAGGCAAAATAGAGTTGTGTAGTAAAGTGTCGACAATGCACAGGAGCTTATTTTTGGATTTCTGGATTATTTAAAAACTGAGACACCGAAATAGTAGCACAACATAAATACTGAGGTTCACAGACGGTGACGAGCAGTAAGTACTGACCCAGAAAACATGCAGGATCCACTCTGATCTGACACTGTGCTGGAGACCTAATACTCACAACCAGGGCTTCAACTAACGTATGTCATCATCCAATTATCTGCAGATCATTTTCTCGATTAATCGCCAGAAAAAGACTTCAAATGTCTTATTTCTTACCAACTAACTGTCCAAAACTGAGACACAGCTGAGGCTCCCTGCAGCCATCTTCAATGACACATCCAGATGGGACATTTGCATAAGAAACAGTGTTGTTTTGGCTATAATTTGGACGTGTGAGACTGGAAACAGCTTTAAGTGAGAGTGATGAACAGCACAATGCCAGTGAGAGGGAATCTTTAACGAGATCCCTCGAGCGGTAAACTTTCCTGCAGAAACGACGTCTGTTTCTCAGGACTACAGCCTTTTTACCATTGGAATTAGAAATTCAACCTTGTAGCTGCTCCACATCCTTCGTGTGCGTGAACTGAATGCATTAAATAGATCTTTGAGATAAACAAGGTGTTTCTTCTCCGTTCACAAGTGATGTCGCAGCCTTGAAAGCGGAGACGGGGAATAAACTGTTCAAATCATTAGAGAAAGAAGATGTTGGAATTCAGAGGGAAGAACTCTCGTGAGACGGTAGCCTTAAGAAATAGCACAGATCGTACACTCACTAGAGAATGGATGGTAATGGAGCTGAGTTATTTTCAATATAGTTATGCTACACTTGATTTATACTTTACCCCTTGATGTATCTATGCTTCTCTGCCTGCTTAATATTTATTTTTGTTCTGTGTTAGTCTTTACACCTCAATAGAGGCACATTAAAGCCAATAACACCTACCAATTAACTACACGTCACATTTACATCACCATAGCAGACCATCCTTTTTTCATTTCTAAATGTTCACTGTGATGATTACTTCTGTGATGATCAGAAAGAGTGGATTATTGCAAGTTGTTTTTCTTGCCGTAGTGAATTGAATGGAAGCCATTGGTTGCTTAGAAAGTTGAACAACATCGTAAAATGAATAGAAGCTGATGGCTGCCTAGCATGTTTATCACCATAAGGAAATTAATGGAAGCCAATGGCTGTAAAGTATATGTAAATAGGAGTCAATGCTTCTAAATGTTCCTTCTGAGGGTTCCTTTCTCTCTGCTTTCACACCACTTGGAGGTGGAGATAACAATCTCACCACGAGGCCCATTGAGTAGCTTTTTCTGGGGCTTTCAACTATGTGACATGATCTTCACTTTACAGCCTTTTGTCCGGGTGTTTTTGATCTAAAAACAACCGGCTGGAGGAGATTAGCCCGCTAAAATCATTTGAATACTTTATAAAAAGGCCTGAGATAATTAGTTGAACACTTCGTTGTGTAAAATACAGTAATCAGTTAGTAAGAAGGTGGTTATAATATTGTTTACATTGAGTGGATGATTTAGAAAACTCCCATTATACATCTGTTTCATGCCATAGTCGTTTTTCATCTTCACTAGTTCCTTGAGACCCCTCGGACTTTGACACCAAATCCCTTCAATGGCTTATGTCTGGAATTCTGGAAGCTTAGCGGTTGTGGTTTTTTTCTGTTCCGTGTCTCGGTTTTGGTGTTGAGAGAACACACAAGTTCTTTACTTATTGCTGTGTGTTCACTTTGTCTCTGCATGTTTAGTGTGCGTAGTTAATGCTAATTAATCAACTGTACAATACGCTTCGGTTCCTCCATCATCAACACTACAAGCAAACAACCTGAAGATGGGAATGCACCAATCCCAGCTCTTCTTCTCGGACAGTGTTCCTCTGATCTTGGTGGTGTCGTCACGTTACGTCTTCACATGGCTGAGAACTACAAATATGTCAAATATAAAACATTTCATATCCGTATATATCCCCTTAAAAATGAGCTGCCGTGTTCTTCTCTTGACTTAAATATACATTTTAAACGATTCGCCACCACACTGATTTAGTAGGTTTTGGATAAATTATGTTGGTAAAGGTTAAAGAGAGTTATTCCTCTTCAGGTGGTTATGGTCACATGGTCTGCAAGTGTTTTGTGAGATAAGGATGTGTCATGAAGCCAGAATTTATATTTCTTTGATGTTTATTTGTCCTCGATCGTCGTCTTCATTCGGCCTGACGGTGCACAATAATCCTTTTTATCTCCATCATCTTGTTTTGTAACTCTCAACTCTGCTGTCAAAGTGCACCACGTTGATGCATTTAACTTTAAAATGCACATTGTTTTCTTTCTAAAGGCATGTTTCCAAAAATAACCCCATTTATTTAAATGGCAGCAATTCTGTGTGTAGTTTTTATTTAAATCCATGTACTTTTCAGGTTACTGTCCCACAATTCATCAGCAGTGCACACAGTGGACTGTCGTGGAATCTTAAGTGTGAATACGTGACAGGACAACAACAAGTGGAATGAATACAAACACTCATAAGAAGTGGATAAAGGTAGTTTTGAGTCCTAACATTGTGTTGTACGAGTCATTTTGACTTCTAGACACATTCGTCATGTTGTTGCAGTCTGCGGCAGGTGGAATGAAGACTTTCTCCTTTTTTAGTGAAACTCTTCTGGTTGCTTTACACTCAGACACTCAGCGGGGAAAGAGTAGAAAGCCCCAAACAAAGTCCTTCAGAAAAAACACACATTCCTGAAACACAACGCGAAGGACCGAGCGGCGCACAAACCCGATTCATCTGAAAGCCTTTTCACTGCATGCCAAGGTGCACAGAGTCAAAGTGCAGCGCTGCAAACTGTTAACTGGGACCTGCACAGCGCTGCAGTGGAGTTTTCTTTAATACATAACCGACCACATCGTAGCTGATCTGACTGCAGACATCGATGCTGCTTCTCGTCACAAAAGCACATTTTTTACAGCGTGTTCTTTTGTTCTTGTGGGAGAAAAAATAGACTTCTTCATCTATTCAGCCCATTCATACCCTTGCATAAGTGCTGACACGATTAGTTTATTTATAGATAAGTCAATACATCTTTTTAATGCCATTACCCCCCTTCTCTATTTTAAACGCCCACTCTTTTATTAAATCTTGTGATTTGTTTTTTGCCATTTTCCCATGTTTCTGTTCACAACCTCCGATTTTAAACGTAATTCATGTTTTTATGAGCTGTCACTCACTCGCGAACACAGAACACTTCTGTGATATTTACCACAGTCACACATCTCTGCTTCTTCAGGGAGGAAGAAGCAGAGATGTTTAAGATTACTCAAATATTTCCTGCTGCCAAACTAAGTCGTACTTGCAGGAAAAGTCTGCCGACATGTTTTACCAGTTATCATCTGCAGGAGTAAGAAAAATACACCAAAAAAACAAAATAGGCCTAAAGATGTTAGTCACGTGTACTTTATCTGTCATAGCGTTCCCCTTTCATTCTTGTATCACCTTACTGTCGGCTTGTCAGCTGATTATTGGTGTTTGCTTTGCATTACGATCAAAAACCTTTCTGCCCGTTCAGTATATTCATATTTGTGGTATTTACATTCTGCTCTTAACTGCAGAAATGTGGCACGAGCGCATTCAGTGAAATGAGCTTGAATTCCTGCATCACAAGGGTTGCGAGGACGCCAAGAACCGGTTTGAAATGATCCTCGACGAGAGAAGGAGAAGCTGTCAGAGGAGTACACAGAAGCTGAGGAGACATCATGGAAGAAAGTCAAGGTCTTTGAATTGACTGTGAAACCCTTCTCACTATAGTGCGGGGTATAGGAATGAAGACAGACAGCAATCCTTATTCTGACACTGACAGCTCTGTGTGTGAGTGAGTGCGTGTGTGTGTCTCTCACAGATATCTGATGATCTGGATTTTAATATATAATGTACCTGCAGCCATACATGACTTCTAGTGCCGATTTCATGTGAAATATTCTATGACGGCCATCTTCTTTTTATTTTTTTTATTTTTTTTTTTATTTTTTTTTTATAAATATCCCTTTTTTTGGGTTGAAATTTAATTTATTTTTCGAAACAAACACGATAAAAAACCAAAAACGACAACCCATTTTTCTAATTAAAAAGACATTCTGTTTCTGAGTCCCGATTAAAGAAGTTTCTGCTGAACTTCAACAGGACTAAAAAATGAAAGAAGTCAGAGAAAAGAAAATCTCAGGATGTTTAATAAAGAAAAAGCCAAGGTTGCCTCCTCTTCAGAGTGCAATAACATCCCTCCGCCCTCGCAGTGACGCATTGAATGCATGTCGTCAGGTGAAAGGAATGTTATCCGGATAACAGCGCCGTCACTTTAACGAGGAGGTTATAACGTGCAGAATGACTGAGCAGATCTCCAAGTAATTTGTCCTTTTTTATGATAAATATACATTTTATTTGGATGCCTCATCTGTTAAGCATAATGGATTACACTGTGAGGGTGAAAGGGATATTGTGTGTGTGTGTGTGTGTGTGTGTGTGTGTGTGTGTGTGTGTGTGTGTGTGTGTGTGTGTGTGTGTGTGTGTGTGTGTGTGTGTGTGTGTGTGTGTGTGTGTGTGTGTGTGTGTGTGTGTGTGTGTGTGTACTGTTGGACCTTGAAACCCATGAAACATAGTTGGAAGCCTTATAACTCCACTTGAGGAATTTATACGCTGCTCTGAATGAAGGTTTGTCTGACTCACCGCTCAGACATGCAGCCCGCCTCTCTGTGTGTTTGCACTCTGCCGCACGCTTTGTCAGTTTGCATTAGAGCGCCGGGGCCCGGCCTGGCTGTTTACCTTGGTATGTGAAACCTGGAGAGAGGTGTGCGTGTGTTTTAAAGGGTGAAATGGCACCTGTGTGAATATTCTGCAGATTAACTTTTAGACCACTTTGATGCCAAAAACATCCCAAGAACTCAGTGTTTTCCACAGTTATTCTCTCAGATAAGCTTCTTAAAAAACACGCAGACCATCATGTGACACTCTCAACCCATACTTTGCAATAATTGGTAGGTTTAGCAGTTACATAACGCAGAGTTACCCACTCGGGGTATAAGTAGGTCAAACATCCAACATCAAAATCAGTAATTCCTAATTTGTAGACGTGCAGAGTAAATAACACCTGTTTTTATTTGTCCTTGCTGTAGCCGGGGTTGACGATAGGCTTTTAAGTGCATATGTTTCTTCAGCAACACTTGACTAACCTGCCATTAAAACCTCCAATGAGCAAGTTGGAAGTGATGGCTGTGGAAGCAATCGAATGGACCCGAACCAGAGTTTAGATCATTCTATGTATTCTTTGTGTGTATTTGCTGGATTGGACTTCTTCTCGTTGTCTTTGGCGGTCTGTAGCTGTCACAATTCATCAGACAACAACAAAAAAACGCGTTGTTGAGGTTTAAAAATCTTAACTATTCCCAACTATTCCCTATTGGGGGCAATTGTGGCGAAGTGGATAGCAGGACCGTCTTTCAATCAGAGGGTCGGCGGTTTGAACCCCGACTCCGCTCGTCGCATGTCGATGTGCAAGACCCTTAACCCCAAAATTGCTCCCGTAGCTGTGCCTACGGTGTAGAAATGTGATAGACTCTGAATTGTAAGTCGCTTTGGATAAAAGCGTCTGCTAAATGACTATAATGTAATGTAATGTAATGTAACCCCGAGATATTAATGACCCTTATTATATTCTCCTGTCTGTTCTGGGGTTGTTTGTAGCACCGAGTGAGTCACCGTCATTGTCACACACACACACGTGGCGGTTCTTGTCCACTACCTGTTCCCAGTATGCGGGGCTGCAGTGCATCATGGGAGAAGAGCTACACGTGGCTTTTTGAATGACCGACGGTGAAATGGAGGGGAGAGCAGTGAGGACGGGACGGGGTTTAGTGGCTGAGCGGAGTGAAATAATGGGATGTGGAGACCCGGCCAGACTAACCAGCCGGCTGTTTTTTTTCTTTCTCTGGGATCAGCGCTTTGGCCGAAGCCTCCCCCGTCTTCCTGAGCTAAATTTAGAGCGGAGCTGAGGGGGTCTTCTCCGGGGCCCCTTTCATTATTCATCAAGCTGAAAAAGGACCCAGTTCAGTTTCTCTCTCTCTCTCTCTTCAGCAGTGAGCCGTCGCTCTGTGTTTGTTTGTATCTGCAGTCACGAAAAAAAACTCAAGAGGCAGCAAAGCCAAAGAGGAGAGCTTTATACTCTGCTGGTTGTCGTCTCCATCAATGAGAGGTGCTTCTCATCACGTTTGTACATTTTGTTACTGGTTGTCTCTGAGGATAAGCATAGTTTCACATTTATTAAGACCAGTGCCGATACTATATTTAAGTTTTTAGATCGTTTGGATTCAGGTTTTGTGGCTAGAGTTAGCTAAAATACAATACTAAACTATCGGCTCTCACGTAGCTAACATGCTTTTCAAACCAGTGTCTCTACACTGGGCCAAAGATGGTTTGTTAGAGAATGAAATGCCACTCTGCACTGTCTGACTGTTGAAGTGAACAACTACAACATTTGAATGGCCTTCATTGGGACGGCGGGACATTGCTGGCTGAGCTGTAGCTCGTCATATTAAAACAATAGTACGTTATGCTGCATTCACATGGAATCAGGAAACCATAGACGCAGATGACGATATGAAAATGCATTCAATTTAAATTATTTTGTGTCTACTATTATGTTATTATTCTAGTTATGCATGTAGCTAGCTCTTAATATTCTTAAAAACGTTCTCCTTGTGTGAGGGAGCTACGTAACATCTGTCAGAAAGTTGGATGGCAACGGCGTCTACAGAAACCGTTGCAGGTGTTCTCACCTCTTTTCCATCTATATTCGATTTTTTCTTTGAATAATATCTTTATGAATGGAGCTTCTGAAGTCTTATCTTCACATGGGACTAGAACACACGATACAATAATAACTTCCTTAAGTTGTACCACACGTTCCCTTCATTGCAGGCTCATTTTTCCTGCTGTTGCAGTAGAAACTAAACAACAACAACAGGTGGGAATACAAATTTGTGAGGTAGAGTTGAGCGTCCCGTCTGAGTCGGGCCGCTGTGAGGCCGAGGGTTGCCCCAGAAACCTCCAGGCGATGCGTCAGTGCTGCTTGTGGAATGCCACGGGCCGGTTTCCTCCTATTGTGACCGGCTAGTGAGACCCCCCCCCCCCACACACACTTTCTCCTTTCTCCCCCCTTGGAGGTGAATAGAGGACTCAGTGAAACTACCCACCCCCTCCACTCACACTCTCTCCCTGCCTCTCCCTTCCAGCCTCCTGGAGCTGCTTTCATTGAGCCCGGATGTTTTAGTTTGGTCACTTTTTTCAGACTCTATAATATCTGGAGCATCATGTTCGGGTTACTACGTAATATATTTTAAATTCTAGGTGACTTTTAGGGCTGCAGCTAAGAATTATTTTACAAATAAAATGCCATCCCAAATTCCCTGAAGCTCGAGTGACATATTCCAAATAGTTGCTGTTTGTCCGACCAACAGTCCCAAAACCAGCAAATCCTCACATTTAAGAGTCTGGAACCAATTCATGTTTGACATTTTTCCTGAATAGTTGTCTCAAATGATTGTTTAATTGTCAAAATTGTTGACGATTGATATTTGTTGTTGTTGATGAACTATAGCTGAACTACAGCTGAACGATCGTAAATCACTTGATGTGATTTATGAGCTTGTTAATATGAATGAACTGAAAGTCCTATAGATTATTACAGGGTCTGATACATTCCTGTGTTATCATCCTGTTAATGGATCAATCAGTTTTCTGCTTAATCAAATTAAAGTTTAGTAAAATGTGTGAAAATAGTGAAACGCATCAATCCTTCCAGAGCTGAAACTGTCGAGAAAGGTTCTCAGTTTACATGTTCAATGAAGTGAAATTCAGAAAACTAGAAGTCGACACATCCAGCTCATATTATTTTCTTCATCACGACACCATCGTCTAAAAGTCACTAAATGTCAGTTGTTTGAGAACAGCAACTGTCAGTCTGGTGCGCATTAAAGCTGA
The DNA here is from genome assembly GCF_050575085.1 of Anarhichas minor. Classification (NCBI taxonomy): domain Eukaryota; kingdom Metazoa; phylum Chordata; class Actinopteri; order Perciformes; family Anarhichadidae; genus Anarhichas; species Anarhichas minor. The sequence continues at coordinate 20,918,343 of NW_027466473.1, read as the reverse complement.
CTCAACATCTTCATTATGATCATGTGACTCTTTACATTACACTCTAGTTTACTTCACCTGTTCTGCCTTTTTAAAATATCTTTAGTCGTTTGGGACAGTTAGTTTATTGTACAGTTAGTTATCATACTGTTTCTGTTGACACACACACACACACACACACACACACACACACACACACACACGTTCTAAAGCCTATGGGAGTGTTTAGAGGGTTCAAGTGAGTTTGTGTTGTGCAGAGGAGCAGACACAGATACTTGTACCAGTTTGGACACATTTTAAGGTAAGGTTAGGTAGGTAAGGTGATATTTTATGATCCTCGAAGGGCCATTTTTGTTGCCCAGTCATCAGTTAAACAGTCCTCGCACTAATCGGCACGCTAACTATTCATGTGGATTACATAATCACTTATTCAACAGACCGATAGCAGCGGGAACAGATGGATTCTTAAATCTGTGGCATCTTGGCAGACACGGGGACTTGGACTCAAGTCGCACTCAAGTCTCACAGTGACTTGAGATTTGACTTGCAAAAAAATGACTCGTGAGCATCTCTGGGTTTGAGAAGCTAGAAGGATGTGTGTTAAGATGGTGTGTCTTTATTCATAGTGCTTTGTAATAGTCTTTAAGGTGATCATGTACCAAACAACTTCTCAATGCTGATAGTGGAAGCTAAAAGGTTAAAGCAGTGATGATACAGTACACCCTTTGAATCCCACGGAAGTGCCAAAAACTGCAGTTCCTCAAATGGCCACTTGCGCTGGTCTATGTCCATAAACCCCCATGTTTACAGCAGAAATAAACATGTTTACAGCAGAAATAAACATGTTTACAGTCTGGTACAAAAACTATTTTGGTCGTGTTCCCGCTCATGACAACTGTACGAGGTGAATTTGTATAACTCGCCCTTTTAAGTTATACAAAGGCTTTTTTATACAGTCTAAGACTGCAGACAGCAGATGACTGAACGTCCATTAAAACCATAAGAGACTTGAGACTTGGACTCTAGCTCAAAGACTTGAGACTTGTGAACATCTCTGCATCTTGACAGAACCTGAGGTTACTCACAATCCCTTGAAAAATCTCCACCGCTTGTTGGTGATTAATTCTGTCTCGTCATGTTCTGTCTGGCTCTATTAAAGACAGAGCATTGAAAGCTGTGTGTGTGTGTGTGTGTGTTATGTTTCATGCACACCTTTGTTCTTGATAAATATTCTATACATGCCAGAGACGTGGACGTACATGTTGCTAAATATCGTGTTAATGATTGAGATTGATTGAATGATTGATTTCCGTCTCTCACACTGATGAGGTCTGAGATGTTTGTCGATCACAGCGGAGAGGATTCTGTTTCTGAATCTTTATTTTTTTACGATTGTGTTTTCTTCAGGCAGACGAAGCCTCTGACGTTCGCCGACTGCATCGGGGATGAGCTGCCGGTGGGCTGGGAGGAGGTGCACGACCCCGCCGTCGGAGCGTACTATGTCGACCACAACACTAGTGAGTGTACTGTTGTGTTTTACTCATCTCTCTGCTCATCTCTTCATCTCTGTTCTACATTTCCTCCCCCCATCATTCCTGTTACCTGTCCCTTGTAAACTATCTACACCTACATGTATGTCTGATGTTTTTCTGTTTTCTGTTGTGTGCCAGAACTGACATAAGAACTTAGAAAGAGGACTTAGAACTTACTTATTCTTGTGTGTAAATGCGTAAAGCATGCAATATACATGAATCTGAAACCTTAAAAATCAATAGTCCACTGGTTATCTAGTTTGTTTGAATTGTTCATTTGGATACATGAGTTCTAATAATCAGGAAGTGTCTTATCAGTCTGTTATGACAACTCTTAAGATGTTTTCACTGTTAAAAGTCAACCAGAATAAATACAAGTCATGTGATAAGTCTGATAACTCATCTCTGATTTACTGTCATGTTTGACCCAGTTTTAAAAATACTCAACAACTGGAAGTTGACCACAGACATCTGTAGCTCACAGTTTCAACTCCTACATCCCCTTCCTCCTCCACTCACTGTCCTCCTCTCCACCTTTGTCTTCCTCCAGAGAGCACCCAGCTGGAGGACCCGCGGGCCCAGTGGCAGCGGGAGCAGGAGTTCATGCTGCGAGACTACCTGGCCGTGGCAAGTGACGCGCTCAGCGCCCAGAAGGAGATCTACCAGGTGAAGGAGCAGAGGCTCCGCCTGGCGCAGCAGGAGTACCGGCAGCTCAACGACGCATGGAGGGACAAGTCCACGTCACAGACCAGCTGTGAGTACCAAGTCCACGTCACAGACCAGCTGTGAGTACCAAGTCCACGTCACAGACCAGCTGTGAGTACCAAGTCCACGTCACAGACCAGCTGTGAGTACCAAGTCCACGTCACAGACCAGCTGTGAGTACCAAACCAAGTCCACGTCACAGACCAGCAGTGAGTACTAAACCAAGTCCACGTCACAGACCAGCTGTGAGTACCAAACCAAGTCCACGTCACAGACCAGCAGTGAGTACTAAACCAAGTCCACGTCACAGACCAGCTGTGAGTACCAAACCAAGTCCACGTCACAGACCAGCTGTGAGTACTAAACCAAGTCCACGTCACAGACCAGCTGTGAGTACCAAACCAAGTCCACGTCACAGACCAGCAGTGAGTACTAAACCAAGTCCACGTCACAGACCAGCTGTGAGTACCAAACCAAGTCCACGTCACAGACCAGCTGTGAGTACTAAACCAAGTCCACGTCACAGACCAGCTGTGAGTACCAAACCAAGTCCACGTCACAGACCAGCTGTGAGTACCAAACCAAGTCCACGTCACAGACCAGCTGTGAGTACTAAACCAAGTCCACGTCACAGACCAGCTGTGAGTACCAAAAGGAAGTGCTACTTGGATCCGGAGGTGCTACTGACGCCTGAGCTGTCCACACCAATGGAAATAAAAATATTTATACATATTACATATAAATTCTAATAAAAATAAGATAATAAAGAAAATGGATACAATAAGTGAAAGAATAGAGAGAACAAAAAAAATCAAAGGGAATAATTAGGACGATAAAATTATACTAAAAATAAAAGCATAAGTGGCAAAAAATAATAAAATAAAGGGAAAATAAATACATAAAATCAAAAAGGAAAATTGAAATAAGATTAAATTAAGAGAATAATAAAAAAACTTTAAATAACAACAAATTAGTTTCTATATTAAAGCAGAAAAGAAGGGGAAAAAAGAAAATACAAATATTAAAAAAGGTTTTATTAACTTGCATACTTTAACAAGCAGTTCACCGTCAATTTTTGTTGTTGAATATATTCCCCCTCTTGTGTACATTAGCATCCAATAATCACAAACAGACTCAACAATGTCTCTGATTCCAGCTTTACTTTTAAAAAGCAGCAGTCGACCAACACGTCAATGCTGACAGATGACTCTGTTTTCAGATATGTGTGATTAGCACCAACAAAACTAGTAATAAAACAGGTGTGGGGAATGTGATTTCTGATTTTATTACCACATGATGTTATTCTAAAGGTCACCATGCGGAGGATGGCGGATTATCAGCAGTGTTATGTCAGAGTCGGTGTGTTTTGGTGAATCTTGACTTAGAATGTTGTGCCGTTTACCGAGTGGGAACGGCCTCGACGGTGCTGACCTAAGAGGGAACGGAGAAAAGGGAAGATGAGGAGGGAGGAAATGCTTCGTAGGATTCTTTTGATATCAGTGCTGCTTTATTTTATCTGTCTGTCAGAAGAGTGTAAAGACAGACATCAGAGAGGTAGAGAATTCCTTATTTGTGATGATTTACGTTTTCTTTTAAAGTCTTGGCAGAAGACTTCAAAAGAAGTCTCTCGCTCACGTGTTTCTTCTGTCATCTCTTGCTGGTGAAATACAGAAACAGCTGTGAAATAAACAAATGAGAGAAGCATATAATGGATTCTCTAACGCCTCTCTTTTCTCTTCTCATCTTTCCTCTCCTGCAGTGAATTCCAGATCGTCGTCCTCCAGCAAGTACGACCCAGACATCCTAAAAGCAGAAATATCCACAGCCAAAAGTCGGGTGAGAGCCTCTCCTTCCTGTTTCTACCTCGTCTGACTAATACCTAAAAATGAAATATCAGCGGGCCAACACTAATATTTCTTCTCATCTGTGTGTCTCAGGTGAACAAGCTGAAGCGCGACCTGGCCTGTATGAAGCAGGAGCTGCAGTACAAAGAACAAGGCTTCGAGACCCTCAAAGGGTAAGTGTGGCATCCCGACGTCCTCACACGGATACTCGTTCAGCCTCTCTCTGTTAAGGAGGTATTAGTTCCTAGAGTGAGCTTTCCGCTCTAGCCTCCTCCTCCTTGAACTCTGGCTGAAGGACATTTTGACAGGTATATCGCTTTGACAGCCGACTCTGGGATTTGATCCTCACGCTTTATGCGACCACCGGCCTTCCTAATTTAATTTGACGAGCAAAGCAAGACAGTGAGAATCTGACTTGAATAGCAAGTGTATGTGTGACCTTCCCTTTGTCTTTACAGATTTATCTTCTGCCTACAAGACACGTTTACTGTGTGGTGGAGTGTCTGGGCAATCTAAAGTCATCTCCTGGGTTCATGTAGTATAATGTGTGTATATATATATATATATATATAATACATAAAAATGTATCTCTATAGCGAGTACTTTACAGCTCCTTTCCCCCTGAGAATATACGTCACATCTTTCTGTTTTGGCCATCAGTCAAGACTAAGCCAGTGTTTTTTTGATAGTTTGCTAAAGGTCTCTACTCTAGAGCGGATCCTTGTGAAATCTTCGGCATTGTATTCCAGTGTGGATGCGGAAAAATAGGTTAAACCATGATGCAGGTCGGGTCTGGACATGTGTGGCAGTAAAGTGAAAGCCCGCTTTAAGCACAGACTGTATACAGTATATGAGGTGGAATTAGTCACCACGACGCCACCCATTGGTTTGTGGATCGCCGTTTTGAAGCCTTGACTTCGGCATTTTGGCCGTCGCCATCTTGGTTTTTTGAAACTAGAAATGACATGAGTGGATGGAGCTAATTGCAACCGAACGCTGAATTAGACACTTTTAGGCGACCAAAAGGTGACAGTGAACTTTCACAAACTGAAAACACACTGTGAAAGTGTCACAATACAAAAACACTGACAACTCCCAGACAACAACAACACCACCGTGGTAGCGACCTGTCAATCATTAGGTAGTCACACTCTGCTTTATGGTCTATTTGACTCTAAATTTGACCTTAATTTACTCAATGAACATCATGCTGTATTGAAGAAGACTTTAAAATAGAGATTGAGACCATAAACTCATGTTTACAATGTTTACTGAGGTAATAATTCAAGTGAGAAGTAGTCATTTTATCATAGACTTCTATACATACAACCAGAGGAGTCGCCCCCTGGTGGCCATTAGAGAGAATGCAAGTTTAAGAAACGTTCTCATTGGCTTCACTTTTCAGAACCGAAAGTTTCCGACGGTTACTTTTGTAAAGACCTCCATTCATTCTCTTTGGCATCACCTATGTCTGTAATTGCAGGTGTGTTTTTGGATCTCTCTTCCCAGACAGCGCTGCTTGTGATTACATCCGTAATTATTAATTATTGGGCGTTCAACACTCAAAAACTCTTAACTGCTATGAATATAAAAATGGGTTTTGAGTGACAGCAAACACACCAACTGTCTTCAGATTTTTGCTAAGTCATGGTTGTCCCACTTAAAACCAGTGAGAATAGATACAGATATCTGTCAAAAAGACTCCACTGTTCATAGTAAGAACCTGATAATATGCTTACTAGACCCTTTTCCGTCTTCCCTAACTCTGTCTGTGATCACCAAATTTAAATGTCTATAAGCCACAGCTGATGCTCATTGTCGGACAACAAAGTAACATCTGGTGGAAGTTATGTTCACCGTATATGAGCTGTTATCAAATCAATGTCTTGTGCCCGTTTAGTAGCAACAGACACAAACACGTCAGTGAGAACAGGTACACGTGACTGTTAAAACAAAGCACACATGATCAGGACGAGGTAGAGGTTTCATCAGCCGAGACTTTTTGCACCGTGGAAATGAAGGATCTTGTTAAACAGTAAATGTGTTGAGTTGAGCGGATGAAAGTTGGTTTGAAACTTCCGTGCAGCAGACTTGCTTATCACCTCAGTTATTGCCTCAGCACTATCACACATTCCATCCGATCATTAAACACTAACACCTCTATAAAAGCACCAGTGCAACAACAGCTGAAGAATGTGGATTCTAGAGGGAAACTCCCCGTCTATCTGACCTGCTTCCACTCCTCAGAGTAACAAGTGGGTTTGTCAGAAATGTGCAAGGTGTACCCGTGAAGCCATTAGTTGGGAATGTGGATTTGAAAGGGATTCCTTCTTCCCTTTGTTCTTTGCGTCAGACTGAGGCTGATTTGACTTTGTTTTCTTTTATTCGCCACATTGGGAAGTTGACATGCTAGACAGCCGTCGGTTGATGGTGAATTGAAAAGGAATGTCCGGTCTGCTTGTCTTCGTCGTGCAGCACAGTGAGAGTGTCAGTGAAGAGTAGCTGAGGCAGAGCGGTCGGACGGCATTCCTCCATGACTTTGCTCTCCTGTTACAGTCATCGGACGGCATTCAACAACCAATCGCTGTTTGCAGAAATGCGAATAGGCTTAGGCTGGAATGCAGCCGGACATTTCTGCTCCTGTTAAGATTTCACAAAATACTGGAGCATGAGAGCCGTGCTGTTTTCTGTTTTGTAGCACAGAAAGGTGACAATATAACAAACTGCATGGACAAAGACTTTAATGAGCTTTTGTCTGGGTCTGTGTTCCTAGGTTTGGGTTATGTCCCTTAGTTCAAATGAAGGAGAGAAAAGTTTGAGACCGGTGGTTCCAGGAAGACTCTTTGCCTTTGTGTTTGTAATTTAGCGGATCATTTTATTTTAATTCTAAAGCGCTTCAGAAACAATTGGTTCAAAGGGTTCACAAGTAGACATCACTTTTTTTGGGGATCACAAGCCAAAAAGGTTGGGAACCCCTCACTATGACAATGGTGTGCTTCAAACTTTGTGGCAACGGTTTGTGTTCATCCCTTTCCTTTTTCAACATCACAATATTTTGCTGCAGGAATGATGCATCTTTGTAGAACAACCCAGAAGTTAGCATCGCACTGGTTCACCCGACAAAAAGCCTCTGCATCTACTTACATTCCTACTTTTAAGGGAGGTAGGTATGTGTTTGTGGACCCAACAGTCCTCCTTAGTGCCGCATCACGCTTCACTCAAAGCCCGCCCACTTTCTAGCGGTCCAATCAAATGTCGAGAATTTGATGATTTACATCCCTCTTGTAGTTGTAAACCCCTCAACTATTTAGTCTCACTGTGAAATACGTCACAGCACAGAAGCTAAAGATGCTCTAACTTCAGTCTCACTGGGACTTTAAGCCTGATTTCAGGGGTCTAACCACAAACTCATAATAACACATTGACTTTTTTGAAGTTCTAATATGCTCACTCATTTCTGGGTTGTAGGACATCTCAGGAAATAAACCCGATGATGGTTTTTAAGGGTGGAAAGCCAGAGTCCCAGGAGTTTGAAACCAGGCAGGGAGGGTCTAACAGAAGACGGATGCTTCTTTTTGATCTTGACCCACACTAGAGATTAAAAGTCAGCATATCTCAGCCAGCACCCACACAGGGAGGGATTCTGGGTTTTAGATAAGGGCCCTTAAGAAAAGCAGATGTTTGCTAAAACGGGTAAAGGCGCTTGCTTGTCCATGAAACCATGACTCAAGAACAACAGTATGGTTACAGTGTGGAACTTTTAAATTGTTGTAACGTTTCAGCTTAGACAGTATCTCTTAAATGTTTCTCTTTCTCTCTTGTTATTGGAAAGAGGTCATTGTGATTGTAATTATAAAAAAGGTTCATAACACTGTTTTCTCTCAGCATAAGTCGCTGTTTGAGAAGGATTTGGTGAGGATTACTTGTTCTTTCAGCCTGTTACAGACAAGTGCCTCTCTCTCTCTCCCTCCCTCACTTCCTCATTCTCTGTGTACCTTGTTTTCTCTCTCTCTCTCTCTCTCTCTCTCTCTCTCTCTCTCTCTCTCTGTCCAATCCTCCCTCCCCCTCTTCCCTCTCTGAAGAATGTGAAAGGACCTGTTATTCAGATGCATGCATGACTTGCTGATGACAGGGTTTACATAGCTGCTGCTGCCTCCGATGGCTGTTTCCTGCAGCGACTCTTCTGTCTGTTCTGGATCTAACGGGGGTTCACCACAAGTTACAAGTGCAGCAAGCATTTAATCCTGTACTCAACCTGGTCGAGAGCGTGTCCACAGCCTGGCCGTTGCGTCAACGCATTTTAACCGTGAAATGAACTCTTAGCATGTTCAGTATCAGCTGTTGCTGAGTCACCTCCTGCTTCAGGCTGCATGAACACCTGTGCTGTTCAAACAGCTGAACTCACAGTTTAGTTGTTCTCACTAACCGTTGCTTCCATACATGAAACATGGCCGATACCAGCGGACATGATGGAACATTTAAAAGTTGCCCAATTGTAACGCATTACTGAAGGGTTTGAGGGTCGGAGGGCCAAGGCAACACGTTTTATTTCTGGTTTGCAACTTCTTCTCTGTTTCCTGGCAGATAGTCTGACCAAACTACGCTGCAGTCGAGTTTATTCATTCAAACCAGTTGATGGAAACGCGTCTTATTCACATTTCTATTTTGCAACATTTTAAAATATCACTCAAAATTCCATCTGACAGTTTAACACCACTATTAACACATTTTCTGTTGTCGGATACAATTAAGAAATAGTCATTTCAGTGTCATTTTGTACCTGTTGTCACTGAGACATTGATCCAATCGCAGCTTTAAGGATGTGAACCCGTCTAACAACAGTTTATGTGCAGGTCTGAAAGAAAATCTCAAAAAAATAATTGTAGATGGAAGGCAAAAAAAACAGTTAGAAAAAAATGCATATTTAAATCAGCCATCTTAGTGTGGAAGCAGGCTAAAAGCCAGCTGAATGTGCTGCCGTCCTCAGCTCATTAAAATTCTGGTTTTGGTGCTGAGGCTGCAGGTTTCCAAGCTTTGGCCCATCAAGGTATTGCGAGTCTACAGATTTGTTTTTATTTCCCCTGTTGGAGGTGTATTAGAAATCAGCTAGTGCAGCGATGCATTTGGGGAAAACAAAGACGTGCATGTTCGCTGGCCCGAGTGTTTTAATCACAGTATAGCGTTTACAACATTCTTTGGATAAACCCAGACATTATTTCCACAAAGAATATGTAAACAAGAGCTCAAAAGAGCAGCTTGGAAAATACGTGTGAGGAAAAGTGAACGGCCGTCGAAGTGCCCGTGAGCGAATTCCTTCCTACGTTTCCAGAGCAGAGCAGAAGGATGCGTTTACCCTGGACAGCTTTAGTGTAACTGTATGAAAAGGAGTCAAAGTGCTGCTGTGATGTGTGTTCGCTCAGCTGACCCAGTTCCTTGCGTGAACATCAGTAAAAAGCAGCTAATTAAGCGTTAATTACCTGATATTCTGTCCCGAGCAGCTGACAGTGGATGAAGTGATCTGGGGACATTGTTGACAGGATGAAACCCCTCGGCTACTTACATCGTTCTGACTCGTCATCCAAACTGACCTTCATCTATCCTGCCTCTCTCGCTCTTCCTCTCTCCCTCTCTCCCTCCCCTCCTCCTGACCCCCAGGATTGACCAGAAGGTGTCCAACAGCCCGTATGGCTACAAGCTGCAGGAGGCGCAGACCATCCTCAGCGAGGTCCGCTCCATCCGAGACGCCATCAGCTCCGGGGAGAAGGAGAAGCAGGAACTCATGCAGGTAAAAAATCACATTTCTAATGGAGGGAACAAACCCAAAAAGTCAAGTCACTAAAAAAAATGAATTCATGTCAGAAATCACAGCAAGGCCCCGTCATCATGTGCATCTTTTTCTCCACAAATTAAATGAATAAATATCGCTGTAGTCGGCTTCTTGAACGACGGTTGTAGGGGTACATTTATTTCACTGCATTTACTTCTCATCCCAGGTATGAAATAGTCCATAAATCCTCTCAATAGATAGATTAAAATGTGGCAAGGACCATAATAAAAAAAGGTTCTAGCTTACTTACCCCAAGATAGACTCTGAGGTACAATATAACTCTCATTGTGGCAGGCAGTGATCTGTGACGTAGAGTAAGACTAGGAAATGAACCTGGAGGCGAGGAGATGAGGGCTTCAGACGACTCCCAGGAGAGTCTTTACGCCTTTACGTTATATTGCTGCGAGGAAAGGGCCAGATGAACTAAAACGATTTCGTGACCAGCATACAGTCGCTGAGGCTGCAGGGAGGCAGGTGGTGTTTTAGTGTCGTTGTGATGACAGCCTGTCGAGTTCACTCAGGAGAGGGCGAGGGGCCGTGTTTGAGATGAGTTTTCTGGAAAATGAAAACTATCTCGATGATGGCAGCGACATTTTATCAACTGTGAGGTTTCATTCTCGTCGTAGTATAACGTCTGAGTACCTCTGAGTGGAAGACGGTGAGTTAGGAGCTGCAATCACAGGCTGACGGTCTTCATCTCTGTCAGTGCTGATATTTCAGGTGACACTGTGTCTCAGAAACCACCAGTAGTTTAAGGCTGGACTGAAGGATTTAAGGCTGCACCTAGGCAGCATTTTGATTATGAAATTTCTGTATTGTAGTTTTTGGTTAATTATTTTATCTATAAAATAGCGAAAACCTCCCATCCTAGAGGCCAAGATGACGTATTCAAATAGTCTTGTTTTGTCCGACCAGCAGTCCAACACCCTGAAATATTTCCCCGACAATATCCACTAATATAAAACAGAGAAAAGCAGCAAATCCTTCTTTTCAAAACTGCTCAAGGTTCCAGTTAAATTTCCAAATATGCTCCGTTTGCATGAACGTCTCTCCTCCACTCTGCTCCTGTCTTCCACATACAACATTAGTTTCCCTCCAGTTTCATGACTCCCAACCTTCGTGTGTGTGTGTGTGCGTGTGCGTGTGCGTGTGCGTGCGTGCGTGCGTGCGTATGTATTAAAGTTGCATGATGGGACTTCACAGGCTGCAGGTAACGAGGGGAGTGTAGACAAGCATTAAAATCGGTTTGATGTACGCTGGGCTCCCATGCAACGACAATTAGTTTGTCTCTAGTTTGCAAATACCTCATTATTATAATGCCTCTAGGTTCTATTTTAGATTTCAGTCTTATAAAATTATGTGTTTCTGTTTCTTAACGGTGCAGATGTTCTTTGATGCTCCAGGCACCAACAAGTCTGCAAAGCAATAGAAAATGTGGAACAGCTGTTTATAAATCTTCTTTTACCATTTAAGCATTTTAGACTCCAGTGTTGACAATATTCCAACATACGCCCCCGTACATATGTACATATAGATTTAAAATATCAGGTCTCATCAGGCCGTTCTGGCTGCAGATTGGTTTTGGAGGTAGCGGGAGGAGGATGTGTTCAATAATACATAATCTGCTCTGTGGACTCTACTCCGCCTCTCTCTCTCTCCCGTCTCTCCCCCTCCCTCCACCTTACCATCTGCAGCTGACAGCTCAGACTGTGAGGTTGTCTGTTCACGTGTGTGTGTGTGTGTGTGTGTGTGTCCCTGCGTGCTGTCTATATGTGTGTGTTTGTATGGCTGTGTTGTTTTGCACTTCTTAATGCTTGGATGCATGAAGTCAGAGCGATGACAGCTAGAGAAATGGAGAGAGGTGTGTGTTCTTACTAACAGACCTCTCTGACAGCTACAGTTTTGAGCTGAAACAAATAATTGATCAGCCCGGGTTCCCAGACTTATCAGACCATTTACCTCTATACACCAGACCCAGCTCCCCAAGTAGCACTTTCCAGATACCGACAATGAAACCAAGGAGCCACCTCGTCTTTGGGACCGTGACCGTAAACCCCAGATTGATGTAGCTAGCCTGGTAACTTCTTTACATTCTGCTAGCAGCGGTGCCGCTCGGCTCCTCTTCAGAATTGAAAAGGTCCGCCTCACTCTGAACTGTCAGGGCCGGCGTTGTCACTTTTAACCTCACTTTCTCTCGCTCCAGCTTCTCAGTTGTGAGGATGTGCATCTTTTCTTCATCCCATGTGATGCTAATCTGAATATCTTTGGGTTTTTTGGAGTGTTGGTTAGACGTGTTTTACGACGTGCTGCAGCAAACAAGAGGACCATGTCTTAAATGTAAATGTTGTGGATGATTCACACAGGAAGTGATAAATGAAGTCTAGCAACAGCTGCTTTGAGAGAAAAAGGCATCTGCTGAACCTGCCGCTGTTTTTCTTTTTACCAAAGCCTTGAGCGGAATTGTAGACATGATGAGCACACAGTATATCATTTGTGGGAATAAAATCTTTAAACTATAAACCTATTTATTATCTCTGGTTGCCACTCGGGGCTGCCATTCTGTTTCACAGCCGTGTGTAGAAACGTTGCTCAATCAAGAGAGAGTCGGTGGAGACATCATCAAAATACTTTAACACTACCGCTATCAAAGAGCTGGTTTGTTTGTTTTCTGCCCCATCTGAAAAGCAAAGATAAGGTGCATTCCACAGCAGGCTCTAAAAACGAACCGCTCAGTCACATAAGATATATTCGTCACGGCTGTAAAGATGAAAGGACGACTGCGACAGCCTTCGCTGCTGCGTCACTGTAACAAATGGCGAACATGGAGCCAACACATCGGATGTATCTTTTACACCGCACAGTTCTGTCATGTTGCAGACGCTCTTTGCCCCAAGTCGCTCTCACCGATGCCTATGTACAGCGAGTCGGGACAAACTTCATAGTTGATTCTTTGTAGCTTCAATTCCCGGACGATCAAACAAAAGATCGCTGTGCAAAGGACAAAACGTTTGATTCAGAAACAATAAGCCATTTACAGTGCTATTAATATATTAATATTAATATTGTACAGTACCACTGTACATCGTATTTTTATTCCTTGTGTAGTTTCCTGCTGCAGTGTCCCAGTAACCCCTGTTTTTCCTCCTGTTTGTCCAGAAACTGGCCGTGTTGAAGGACAGTTTCCAGCTGGACTCGGGCTCCCAGCAGGAGCTGTGGGGCAGCAGTCCCTCGCTCGCCAACTCCGAGCTGTCCATCCCTCGGCTTTACTCCGACGCCGGCTCGCAGACTGACATCCCCGCTGAGGTGAGTCCCAGGCGGAAAATCAGCTTCACTTTTTTTTTTATCACCACGGAGAAAAGTAGCAGCTTTAGGAAAAGCCACAGAGAGCAAGAGAGTCTGGGCTTTAGGTCTGGACTGCAATAGTTAGCCCAACATTCAATATTGTCAGACTAGTTAAAAAAATCATTGTTCTCCACTCGAGTACACCTGCATCATCATCTTTGTGACATTTGTACCGTACTCATGAACCGTACACATGAACGTGGTTTTACTATGTTGTTTTGGTGCTAAAGTAAAGGATCTGAGCATTGGTTGATGACTTGATGCATGTTATCGTCCACCGTGTCATTGTGTTCATGTTCTGTTTGTGTTCAGTTCATGACGAGCACCAACAAACTGGCAGAGAAGGTTCGTGTGAGTCTGAAGTACGAGGAGGCCAAGAAAAGGTACGTTTCTTTGTCTGGATGGAGAGACGTTTGTTAAGATAAGGGGGGAATTCACAAGTATATAAAATAATAAAAATGAGCTCCGCCTCGACCAGCTACATCATTAAAGTGATAAACACATTAATGCATCAATGATTAATATCATATAATAATTTATGATTCTTAAATGGTCCATTATGCCCTTCACCTCCTCCTTCCCTTCCTTCCTTCCCTTTCCTTCCCCTCGCTCTCTTCAGGATCGCCACCATCGAGGTGCAGATCGCCAAACTGGACAGCGAGGCGTGGCCGGGGCTGCTCGACCCGGAGCGAGACCGCCTCATCCTCATCAACGAGAAGGAGGAGCTGCTGAAGGAGCTGCAGTACGTCAGCCCTCGCCAGCGGCTGCAGCCCAACGACGCCGAGAAGCTGGAGTCGGAGAAGAAGCGTCTGGAGAGAGACCTGCAGGCCGCCAGAGACAACCAGAGCAAGGCTCTGACTGAGAGGTGAGAGGAGAGGGGGTCTCTCTGGAGGGCCGGGACACCAAATATCAGTTACAAATACATCCATGTAAACATACACACCACAAATAATAATAACTCAAAAGAGGAGTGCAGAAAAGAAACATTCTGTCTTCGGATGAGAGCATAGCTGACATTAGCTGTCAGTAAAAACCAGTAACAGCTGGACCAGTTCCTCTGTTTTTATACTCTTACAAGATGTCTGAAGGGATGAATAACGGCGTCATGGAGAAGGTCGGCTCAGGTGATGACAGCGGTGTAACTGTGGTCGTTATTGTCTCATCTGCTGATGAAACCACTGACCTTCTACTTCTCTTTGACTCCTTTGGCCTTTAGACCTTTAGAGACGTCAAACCTCCCTCATGATTATTAAGAGTTAGAGACGAGCATGACAGTGAGCACAATGAGCAGCCTCTCCTCTCCTCTCCCGTCCTGCCCTGTCCTCTTCATTGCTTGTTTCTTCTCCCCTTCTCCTCTCCTCCATTCTCTTCTTTTCTTCTCTCATCTCCTCACCTCCGCTTGTCTCCTCTTCTCGTATCCTCTCCATATTTCTTCTCTTCTGTTTCCCCCTCTCCTCTCATCTCCTCCCCTCTGCTTGTCTCCTCTCTTCTCCTTGTATCCTCTCCTTACTTCCTCTCATTTCTTCTCCTTTCCTTTCTTCTCCTTGTCTCTTCCCCTCTCCTCTACCCTCATCTCCCCCCACTCTTCTCCTTGTCTCCTCTCTTGTCCTCTCCTCTCCTTGTTTCATTTTCTCTCCTATTGTCACCTCTCCTTGTTTTCTATCCATGTCTCCTCTCCTCTTTTCCAGACTTCTACACTTCCATGTTCTTTTCTTTCACTTATCCTCTTCACTCAGTTTTGTACCACTTTCTCTTTTCTGAAATAGCAGTAGGCAGCGAACCAGACTCGCCAAGATCCTGCACGTCTCTCCTCTCTCTCTCACCCCCTCTTTCTCTCCCCCTCCCCTCTAACAGGACGCCTGTTATTCAGCGTTCAGGTCGGACTCTACCTGAGCTCAGTCTCTCTTTGTGTCCCGTCTCCTGTTCCTGTAACCTGAGAGGCTGCAGAGCCTGGTCACAAAAAGAACCTCTTGTAGTCTGCCTACACACACACACACACACACACATACACACACACACACACACACACACAAGAAATATGCAGACACTCATGTATTCAGTGTCTGCAGGTTGTGAAGATGTCAAATGCACTGAATCAGTGTCTTTGAGTGCAGCACGGTCTTTAATTTCTTTTAGAAGTTTTAAAGTTGTCCTCACGAGGCCGTGGATGTCTTATCAGAGACGTGGTCAATAAGACCTCCACTCAGGTTTGGCAAAGCTTTGCTGTGCATTGTGTGTTGGGTTAAAATGAGAATTTCTTTTCTTCAAAAAAACAAAACAAAACCAGCAGAAGAGGGAGGCAGACGTCAGCAAAGCTCAGCATGAAAACACTCACAGAAAGTGGATCCACTTGAGTTTTAGATGTATTGACACACGGACTGAGACCTGGGACCCTACCTGGCCCAGTTTGACTGAGTATCATTTCGTGCCTTCCGTACTTGGATCCTGGGTCGGTTCCGTTTGATGCCGGCTTTTGGTGCTTGACAGTCGTCTTTGGTCAACACCAAGCTGGCATGCGAAAAAAACAGACATATGTACAATATAGAAGAACTAAAAACAAGACAGGAAACACAGTCACAAAGTCCCGTTAGCATGAGCACACACACACACACACACACACACACACACACACACACACACACACGCAGCAGCAGCAGCCTGTAACCTGATCAAAGGCTTCCCCTCTTTGGCCTGTTTCCACTCAAAACATGGATCATAGTAGCAGCTGTTAATGGACGGGGTTTCCTCCAAACAAAGCTCCTGCAAACAAACGACACCGCCGTCACCTGAACATAAAGCAGCGGCTCACAATACCCGAAACACGTCGCCGCCGTCGCCTCACCTTTCTTAACTTTCTTTTGAAGCGCTCACACCTCCAGCGTTAGCAGAGACGGAGGATTATGTTCAGTGTTTCTTTCCTAAATGTGAAGGTGACTCATGTCCAACCTGGAAGCAGCTGACAAACGATCCGATTTGTTTTCATTTCATTTTTTAAGATGATTTGAAGGCGTTACTTTCCACTTACAGGTCTGAAAAAAAACAATTAGTTTACAAATATATATATTTTTGTCATTTCAGACTGCGACTTCACTGCAAGAGGAACAAGCTGGTCAGAGAGCTGGAGGAGACGGTTCGACTGGCCTCATCGCTACATACTCAACTCAAAAGGTTTATCTCATTTCTGCTGTTAATGTCTCAAAAGATCATTTCTGTTTATTGCAACATGGATGTTGTTTTTGTAGAATTGACTATCAGTTATAAGAACACTGTACTCACCAAGTTATTTCACTGATTCAAAGCATTTCTTTACGTCATTTGGCTTAATTTACATTTGCACTTATTTTACACGGCCATTTATTTCATCCATCTTTTCTTTAGTTCAGCATATTTCTTACAAGTTCATTGAGCGTCCGATGACTTTGAAGTGAAGTGGGAGGTATTTAGCCTTTAATGACCAAACGTTTTCCTGAAGATGAAAGACATTTTGCTCCGTTCGTCTTTTTGATTTCAGTTGTGATCGCGGCACAAATCTTCATTTTGCAGCCCAACCCACATACGGCCCCAGTATTACAGTTTTTTCCCGAGATGACGCAAGGCCGTTGTAAGAAATGTACATGTTTCCTGGATTTTAGGTTCAAACGAGTATTATCTGAAGGGTTGACAGTGACGCGGATTTCGCCGTCTCCTCCTCAGGCTAGTCCCCCACCCCCCCCTCTGATTTCTGTTCTCGTCTCACGGTTCGTTCATCCCGACTGTCCTCATCGTCTGATTGACATCAAATTGTCCCCGGAGGACAGGAAGTCTTTTTCTGTCTGCGCTAACGAGCCTCCCTGCTTTAATTAGAGAGCTGTTCATGCAGACAGGGGAGGAAAGGAACTGAGAGGAGTGTAGAGGACGGAGAGAGGGGAGGAAAGGAACTGAGAGGAGTGTAGAGGACGGAGAGAGGGGAGGAAAGGAACTGAGAGGAGTGTAGAGGACAGAGAGAGGGGAGGAAAGAAACTGAGAGGAGTGTAGAGGACAGAGAGAGGGGAGGAAAGGAACTGAGAGGAGTGTAGAGGACGGAGAGAGGGGAGGAAAGGAACTGAGAGGAGTGTAGAGGACGGAGAGAGGGGAGGAAAGGAACTGAGAGGAGTGTAGAGGACAGAGAGAGGGGAGGAAAGAAACTGAGAGGAGTGTAGAGGACAGAGAGAGGGGAGGAAAGGAACTGAGAGGAGTGTAGAGGACAGAGAGTAGGGGAGGAAAGGAACTGAGAGGAGTGTAGAGGACAGAGAGTAGGGGGAAAGAAAATTACTCCACTTTCCTCCTGAAAGTAGTCCCTCAAGTCCGATATTTAAGGTGTGTTTTAGGTCCTAGATTTGGTTTGAAGCTTTCAAATTGGCAGTGAACATCTCGCCTGCTGGGCCGGGAGATGTGGAAAAAGATAACCCAAAAAATGACTGCTTCAAGGAACCTGAGACCGTAACTGTTTCTCTCTCCTGCAGCCTGTCGGCCAGCACGCTGTCCTGCTCGTCCGGCAGCAGTCGAGGCTCTCTAACGTCCAGCCGCGGGTCGCTGGCCACCACCTCCAGCCTGGGCTCCACCTCCTCCCTCAGCTTCACCGACATCTACCTGGAGCAGCCGGAGCTGGCCGACCCGGACTTCCAGAACAAGCTGGACAGCCTCCTGCAGGAGGGTCAGGGAGGCTACCGGCCCTCCAGCTCCATCACCACCATACACGAACACGAGGTGGTGACGGGCTCAGCAGAGAGGCTCGCCGAGAGGCCCGAAGGACAAGTGGGCGGGGCGGGGGGAGACGCGGTGTGTTCCACTGGAGGAGGTGCAGGAGGTGTCGGAGCGGAGTCGGGGTCGTCCAGGATCCAGGCGCTCAAACTGTCAGAAACCCCCCGCTCCATGAGCTCTTTATCCCCCCGGTCGTCGCTCTCCTCGCTGTCTCCGCCGTGCTCGCCGCTTGTCACGGAAACTACTTTCCTGTCCGGAGAGACATTCACGGGGCAGATGGGGCCCGGCGGGCTGAGCCTGGATCTGGAGCTCCACAGCAGGCTGGCAGAACTGGAGCTCAGCCTGGACTCTCAGGAGCAGCAGCGGCAGAAGGAGCACGGGGGTCCCGGGAGGCTGGAGGAGAAGCAGAACCACAACACCGCACTTGGCGAGGAGGTCAAAGGTAAACAGGAAGCCTTTCTTTGATTCTTCTTCATTCAAAATGTTCCCGCAACTCATTATATGTGCAGAAAAACAGAAAAAGAAGGGGAGACATAGAGGGGGAACAAAGTTTCTGCTGATACTACATAAAGCATCCTGGACATCCTCCACTCTTCTGGTTTTACCAGATTGTGGTACCTGGTTGTAGGGATTTGCTCCAAAACTGATTTTAAATGATGAGGTCTGACTCCTGAAGGTGTTTGATGGAGTCTTCATGGCGGTGGAAAGTCTTCCAAACGAACTACAGTACAACTCAATGTGAATGGTCATAAAACCTGTGAGTGACTCTGGGTCTCTGATCCTCAAAAGCAATCACGTCACAACTCGACAGCAATAAAAGAAATATGTTTTGCATAATGACTCAGCGGGGCTGCAGGATAACGACTCAAATGATAAAGCATGAGAATGATAATCGTGATGAATCGTCTGCAATTAGAGGAGCACCAATGAGAGAGAGAGACAGACAGACAGATAGATATGCTGGTGATGTAACACCTTTATCTCTGTAACACTAGAGTACGAAGAGACAACACTCCAACTTTATTGGAAAGAGGGACACCAGGAATCCTCCTCGTGTGTGTGTGTGTGTGTGTGTGTGTGTGTGTGTGTGTGTGTGTGTGTGTGTGTGTGTGTGTGTGTGTGTGTGTGTGTGTGTGTGTGTGTGTGTGTGTGTGTGTGTGTGTGTGTGTGTGTGTGTGTGTGTGTGTGTGTGTGTGTGTGTGTGTGTGTGTGTGTGATGAGAAATGTTACACTGTGTTAACCTGATTGCTGGTGAGAGGAGAGCTGAGGGGAGGTGTTGGATTACAGCCGTTGGGTGTTTACTTCTGCTACATTTATATATATTTAAATATATATATATACACACACGTGAGATATACAGCTCCTGTTTGCAATGTACCCATGGGAAATCAGACAGCTGTCAGTGAAGTGCATTTTGAAACTGAAGGAAACTTGATGATTCTCAGGCAAGTTCTGCAGTTAGAAGAAGTCTTTTTCTATGAATTTGCAGCACCGGTTAGTAATAGTGAATTGGTTTTTGGTTAGATGCATGAAATGAGGTCTGTGCTGAACACAAGCGTGAGTAGTAGTTTGTTTATAGCCTAATGTTGCCTACGAAAGCCAGTCGTCCCTGCAGCACTCTATTGTCTAAGATGTGTTCAGAGAAGAAGTAACATCGGCTTAACAACTGCCTCAACGAGCCGCTGTTGCAACTGAAATGAATGAAAGCTGAATCGCTGTGAGGCTCAACTGAAGTTTGATCTGCAGCTTTGAGCCCCGACGCAGCTCAACGTGACTCCACTTGTGGTTGCAGCCTCAGGTGAAAGGTGGACGTGGTGTCTGGTTTCCTTTTCACTCTCCATCTCTGCTGCTACCAGGCTTTATTTATAAGGCTGTGATCAGGTCAACAGCAACAACAGCAGACCCTTCATTTTATTCAGTGAGAACACAGCTATTTCTAGGAACGCACTACATTGGCCCAATTAAAAAATAAATACATCTAATTACATTAGAAACAAAGAAAATAAACATAACTGTCTACAGTCCTCTGCTGTCCACTGAGCTTCCTCTGTGGTTAAATATGTGCTCCTTGTTTTATGTTTTTCCAGTCCAGAGGCTCACTAGCATGCATTATGAGCAGATTCATATGATATGAGATTAAGTTATGTTTGAATTTTTGATGAAACATAGAAATGCTTCTAACCGCTGCAATGGGAAGTACCCAAGGAAGTACAATTACCATTTCAGGCCAAGGTTTTTGTGACTGACGTGCTCAAAGAATGGGCCGATTATGAGACAATGGGCCTTTGAGCACGGACATGCAAAAGACCCCGTCACCTCTCCTACATAGGAGCAAGACACACATGCTTTAGAGTTGTTTCTTTGTCTCTTTGTGGTCCGTTTGTGTGTCTTTGTAGTTGTTTTGTGTGTCTTTGTAGTTGTTTTTGAAGTTATTTTGTGGTTGTTTTGGCGCTCTTCGTTGTGCTTTTGTAGTTGCGTTGTGTCTCTTTGTAGTCATGTTGTGTCTCTTTGTGGTTGTTTTGTTTTTTGTCAAAGTTGTTGTGAGTCTCTTTGCGTCTCAGATGTTTTGGTCTTTTTTTCTTTCTCTGTGGTCATTTTAGGTCTTTTTTTGAGTGACACTTTTTTTTTAGGTGAAGGCCTGGGGGGCCCCTCAGCCTGTGGCCGGTTGCCCTGTTCGGTATTGCAAAAGTAAAGGAGGGGTCATGTCATGATGCATTCAATATTTTTCGGACACTATTTGAGCTCTATGGCCCAGAGGAATAGGAATCAGTGTGGTCTGGATACACACACGATACTTTGTCTATGATCAGTTCATTGTTTTCTTTTTCATTTGTTGACAATAAGATAAATACAGTATAGAATGTCTCGAGACTTATTAAAACAGTTAAACAGAAATGTAAATTTAGCGACATCCTCACTGTGTTTTCCTGCTTCTGTTGTCTTTAGACTCGACTCCCCAACTGCGAGGGACCGGGGCGGGGCCAAAGAAGATGGGCGTGACCTCAGCGGTGTCTGATGAGTCGGTGGCGGGTGACAGCGGTGTGTACGAGCCTTCGGAACGCAGGTACGAAGCCCCTTTTAATCGACAATACATTCTGTAAGATGATCATATAGGATGGGGACTTCACCAGCCCTGTACATCGCTTATTTGCACTCGACACATTTATTTTCCTTTTTTTTTAAAAATATTTCTTGAATTTGTATCCTCTGCATCTCAGTTATCTAATCCTTATTTTTTTAACACAAGCCTTTAGCACAATATCAGAAGTTTACTACGAAGCATTTCACCTTAAATGCTACTTGTGTATGTGACAAATACACCTTTGAAATCCTGGATGTAGTTCCACTTTCTGTGAAGTTGTAAGACCTCACACTTAAAGACTTACATCTACGATACCTTTATGGTGTCATTACATTGCTTTTACACAGCATTAAAAAATAATAATTTGAAGTCCCCCCCCGTCAGTTTCAGTTTACATGATATTTGACGCAGAAGTATGCATGTCTGGGTGGTTGTCTCCTCCAGGCCGGGCCTCCCTGCTGACCTCCTCCTCAGCTCCTACGAGGAGAGGTTGGTGCTCAGCTGCTCTCAAGTGCAGCTCGGCTTCCGCTACGAGTCCAGAGACCAACGCTTCACCATCTACGTCATGCAGCTGTCCAACTGCAGCGCCCTCTGTCTGCCGGCTGACCTAAAAATGTACGGCCCTTGTTTTTACCTCTTGTTTATTAGACGATGCTTGCTTAGGGAGTAGTTTAGGTGTATATGTACAAAAACAATAAATTGGAAGTAGACACAGTTTACATATTCAGATCAAACAAAAGACGAGACACAGTTACAGTAAATACTGCTTGTGCTGAGAACACAGAGACAGGTAGAGGAAAGAGCGTTTACTTTTGTTGGTTGCAGCCTCGCATGTGTAATGCCTCCGTAGACTCTGTTTGCTCATGCATGTGTGTGGCTGGGGGGGGTTCTCTGTATGTTTACATGGGAAGAACATCATTCGTATCAGGAAACTGATACGAATGATCAAAAATATTATTACGAAAATATTCGTGGAGTATTTATTTTCGTTCGCCATGTAAACAGCTTTGTGAATATAAGCGAAGACTGGTGCGAGTTTTACTCCGACAGACTTAATTAATAGCATCCGTTTCTATGCAGATGATACGATCTCGCTCCTGTTTGTCCTGCAGGTATGTGCGCTCTGCGGTGCTGCCCTGCGTGGAAACTACGCGCTGCCTCTTCCGAACACGCGGCTCTCTGCCTCAGGACGTCGTGGAGGTCAACGAGGTGTTCAGCATGCAGATATCCCACAGTGCATTGCGGCAGAAGACGCTGAGGGTCGACGTCTGCAACACCAGCAAGTCGGGCCATGAACAGTGTCTGGTTAGTGATACTGATTTAAAATGCAGAAACAAAAGACAAAGGAAAGAAGCACGATTCAAACACTGAGGCAGTTTTCAGAGTGCTTTAGATTCAATTCAACTTTAAAAAATAAGTTGTCTTTCAAAGGAACAAAGGAAAGTACTTCACTTAAAACAAATTATGAAATATCAGGACTCCAAGTGAAGGGTGTCCTGGAAAATAAATGGTCAGGAACCATAAAGTACATTTTTTAAAGCGTTCCATGGGGTTTTATTTATTCCACGCATCACTTTTAATTATGATTAACAATTCACATTTTATAATTAGGTTGGCCAGCGTTTACTTTAGGACAGTTGAAACTGTATATTTTGGGACAGTGGAGAAATCAAACACTATCTAAAAAGCCAAAATGGCAGAATTTTCTGAACAGACACGATGAGCTGCGATGCTCCAGATATTTCTGTCTTCTTAACTTTAACGTGATCTACCTTACCTTTTCTCCTCCTCCCCCCCTGCAGGCCGGGGCCCAGATCAGCCTGGCCGACGTCAGCTGCTCAGAGGAGAGATGCACCAAGTGGTACAATCTGCTGAGTCGGTCCTTCATGCGCGAGATCAACAAGGACAAAGAGAGCAGACCAGTCGGCGGCTCTGATAGGGTACATTAAACCAGAGTGACATTTAACAATGAGATTTGACACTGACCTGTGTTGTTAAAAGCTAATTGAATGAAAGCTTTTCTATTTTTAGTCCGGTAGTTTGCGTTAAACAGGAAATGTGTGAAAAGCATAGAATACTGCTACATGTCTGCAATGGTCAGTATGAACACATTTTTGGGGTGAAGGATATGATGAGTGTGAGAAAATGCAGAAAACGTCGTGACAATAAAAGCAAACGATTACTTGTTTTGCTGTTACTGAAAGACGTTAACAGCTTATAATACAGTCGGATAACGACACTTTCAGATAACGACACATCGGATGTTTGGTCCTGACGTGCTTCTGTTTTCAGACTCGTGTTTCCAGCAGCGACCGAGTCGGAGCTCCGGAGGACGATGAGTGGTGAGTGTTCCCTCTCCAACATCTATTTTATTCTATTATTTATTCCCTTCTTCACTCATATTTGTGACCATGCATTCTCCTCTGTCTTTATTTTTATTCCATCTCACTTTTTTTAACAGTTCTCCATTTATTTAACCGTACATTTCTAGATGTCCATGTGAGGGCATCATCTAACTGCATGTTAAAGGGATAGTTTCGCTGTTTTGTAGTGTGTTTTAAAAAAAAATCCATAGTCAGCGTATTCTCTACAGGAGATGGAGGATGGCTCTCCTGTCTGTTTCTCCCAGATTTGGTTTGTTAAACTCATATTTTTATACTGAAAGACGATGTGTAACGCTTCACTGAGCAGAAGCAGTCGGTTACCAGGTGCGTGTTTGTGGAGTGACGAAACACACACAGGTTTAGACAGTAAATAAAGCTGCTTGAATTTCGGAGACACTCCATGACCTACGACCACCACCACGGTGTCCTCTCAACACAACACCTGTCTCCTTCCACAGGAAGGAAGGAAATAGACCACCTAGTATTTTGTTTCAATCACTTTTCACTTGCAACTTCTCTCACTCACTGTATCTGTTTACTATAGTGTATTTATATACACATACTATATACTATTTGAGTTTTGCTCGTTCACTCTTTACTCTGAGAAATATAAAAACGTACTTCTACGAAACCCCCACTTTTTTTGTTTCTTTTCTTTTTAATTTCTTTCCGTTAAAATACACACACACACATCCATCCCTCCACATATAGCAGCTTGAACATATTATACAGATTGAAGGAGCGGTAGGAAATAGAAAAGACAGTACCTCATATAATTACTGCAATCATAAATACTCCATGATTTATTAATGTTCACGTAAATAAGCGTAGAAATGGAAATTACACTCAGACTATTTTTAGTAAATAAATAAAACCCTTTGTCATTCAACAAACACAGTTGTTAAATGATAAATGCTGCCACTCACGAACTTCACTTCCATAAAATATAGGCTCAAATTGGCATAATTATAATTTGAATCAGACATTTTCTAACAGCATCTCTGTTGTTGATCGTCAGGCACGGCGACCCTCTGGACATGTTTGATGACGAGGAAGGAAACGGCGTGGAGGGAGTGGGACCTCTGGAGGAAGAGGACGGGTTTTATCCTGACAGCAGCCGATGGGAAGCCGAGGAGGAGGAGGAGGAGGAGGAGGAGGAGGAGGAAGAAGAAGAAGAAGAAGAGGAAAAGGAAAAGGTGACCAAACCTCCAACAGCAGCAGCAGCCATCACAGAAAAGGTAACTTTTGGGATTTCAAGCACAGAGGGGAATTTCAACACCCACTTGAGCAGGAAATGGACGAGTAGCTCTTTCCATTGTCACGTATTCTTCTTCTTTGTCTTCTTTTTTTGTCTTTTCTCATCTCAACTCAGACATTCAGTTGTCTTTGACGAAATCAATGTAAACGTTTTATGTCTAAATTCAAACCTCTATTGGTTTTTGATGTTTTGTTCTGTCTTCTTATAGGTTGTTGAAGTTTCTCTTTCATATTTCTTCAAGAGTTGAAGTCATTTTTCATTCTACCAGACATTAAAAAAGCTCCACCAACTATCCGTAAAACATTTTGAGGCTCCGTTCTCTTGATCTGTCGGCGTCTTCTCCTTATTATCGCCGTGTGCTCTTGTCTAGGTGAACAAGGAGACGAGCATGGACAATTTGTTGCCGTCCCACCACTCCTCGGTAGTTCGACCCAAGGAACGCCGCCCGGACGTCCACCAGCAGAACCCCTTCATGAGGGGGAACACCATCATCCGCTCCAAGACCTTCTCCCCTGGACCTCAGAGCCAGTACATCTGCAGGGTGAGTGAAGCTGGTGTCAGCAGCAAAGAAATACCACAATACAATGAAATATCAGCACACATCAGACCTTAAAACTCTGTCCTGATAACTCTGATGAATAAAATAAGAGTACAGTTGCGTTCATGAACTAAAATGTCTTTCTAGATTAACCGCAGTGACAGCGACAGCTCCACCCTCTCCAAGAAGTCTCCGTTTGTCCGCAACGCTTCGGAGAGACGCAGCATGCGCATGAAGAAGGTAAAACCTAAAAACTTTCTCTCTCTGGAAATAAAAATACTCGTGTGTTTTCAGATGGTCGCTGTGTCAGGTTAGGGGACGACCGTGACATGACGACACTACGCTAGAGATTTTTTTTTTGTAGCTTTCCTTTTATGGAAACTTTACATTCAATTGTATGTTCACAATTAAACATTGACTTTTAGATCACACCAAACTGCACCAAGTTACCAGACCGTCTCTCTCTCAAATAAGCCTCAAAGGTGTCATAAATGTTTTTTAAGGTTGTTCCTCCACTGCGTGTTTTGGGCTAGGTGTTAGAAATTGCTCGCTTTAGGTCTTCTTCACTCACTCAGGTGACATGATGTGTGTCTGTGACGTTACTGTCTGTGCTGCTGTGTGCGCAACGTAAAACCATCATGCAGCACATTTATGTAAATCTGAGCTCATTTTTGTACGTGAAGTCCCGGATCAATTAGGAGAGACTCGTTAAAAAAAAAAAATATTCTCACACAACGTTCAAATATGATAGCCGCTGGAATCAGCGTTTTCTCGCTCTATGAACATTTTTATGATCTCCGAAGTCTCTTAAATGTGTCTGCAGCTTTTAAATTAGATTTTTTTAACCTTTCAACAGAAAAATGTTCTTCGTCTCACTCATAATCGTACCTTTGTGTACTATTTTTCTTAACATAGTTGCACAGCGCTTAGACAAAGTAGAAAAGAAACCGTGACATTACAGTAACATTATTTCATGTCATCAATATATATATATACATATACTGTACACATAACATGAACTGGAGCTTCAAACCTGAGCTTAAATGACCACATTTGTGGCTGTTTGTTGAGTCAAAGATGTCTCAGTGATTGGACTTCTGCCCCTCTGTGTTCTGCTGTATATTTGCCGTCACCTCCCTGCTTCTCGAGCTCTTGACAGTTTAATAGTGAAGTCAAACCTGCAGGTTTACCGGCGTCCACATTAACTGCCGCCTCCTTTCTCCAGAGAGAGGGAGACGGAGAGCCTATTTGCATTTTTCGTGTCTCAAAGCCGCCAGACGACTCCCGGTGAAGTGACTCTTAATATTTAATAACCGTCTGAATGTTTAATGCAGCTTTGACATTTGCCAGCTTCTATTAGTTTAGAGGCAGGCAGCAAAATCTCTGTGTCCCTGCTGGCGCTCAGCAGCAGACAGAAATCCACAAGCGTGCATCCCGTGTCGGTGACAGTGTTTGCAAATAATTGCACAGTTCCTGTACACTCTAAATACGTCGATGTCTTCATCTGTTAAGGTAACAGCCTTTGGGCTTTCATGTTTAGCTATTTGTTATGTATATGTATTCAAATATAACATTTCTGTTATATTTAGCTTATGTCACTGCTAGTTAACAGTGGTGAGTTTAGAGAGTAATGAAATTAGAGAAGAGGGGTGTTGTCTTTTCTCTCACAGGCTGCCTCAGAGATGGATTTTAAAAGTTGTTTTTCAATATTTAAGCCTTTATTAGTGACCAACAAGCTTAAATATGAAATATCTTTTGGTTCCGGTTGTGTCTGCAGCACCTAACTGTATTCCCCTCTGTCCTCCCTTCAGCCTCCTATGCAGGTTAAAGGTCTGGACGGTCTGCTGCGGACGTCCATGGACCTGGAGATGGACCTCCAGGTGTCCCGGACGCGGCAGACCCGGCTGGCGCAGGAGCTGCGGGTGCTGCGGGAGCTGAAGACGCAGCTGGAGAAGGCGAGGCTGCAGGGCCAGAGAGAGCTGCCGGCCTGGGTCCAAGAAGACGAACGCTTCCGCATCCTCCTCAAGCAGGCGGAGAAACAGGTGAGTGACCGTCCTAGAACAAGTTCAGGTCCGATTACCAATGCATCCAGGTGTGCACAGGTGTTCCTATCACAAGCTTTAGTTCTCTGGAGGGCACTTTTCTTTGCGTTAGTAAATGAAGGAGAGCAGAGTTCAGTATCGCTGACACCTCCTTGTGCCCCATGTCCCGTTCAGACTCGTGAGGAGCAGCTGCAGGAGAAGCGGGTGGAGAAGATGATGAGGACAGCAGCCAAGGAGGTCCACAAGATCCGGGGCCGGAGCCGCAAAGAGGTCCCCGAGGTCCAGACCTTCAGGTGGGAGAACCGGCAGAGCAGGGTTCTGAAATATGACACTCGGTTGCATGTCTCTAGATAAGAGCACCACCAGACTACCCAGGATGAGAATGCATGAAATGTGTTCAGCACAGTATGTGTGAAAAAAGAGACACAGTCACGCACTCACCCACTCCCTCGCCTGCTTCGTGAATAACATCTTTTTAGAGGTTGCATTTCAGACGGGAAGAGGCAGAGGAAGGAATTTGATGAATGCTGTGAGAATATCTTCCTCACAGAAATGTACAGTCGAGTGAGACAAACGACAAACACAGAAATGTATTGTGTCATAACTTCATATGACATATTTATCTGTAATCTGGCGCCAACATGCAGATACATTCTCAAATACAAGGAGGGATGGTTTTCCACTCTGGGATGTGTACATGATTAGCAACAGCTTTGTATGCATCAGACACTGCAGTGCTCCACAACACGGCAGCAATGCCCCCAGTTGGAAACCAGGTAAATAGCACATATTTGTCATGAGAATCTGTCTCAATCTGATGGGAAATAGTAAAAACTACAACTTTGAAGCCAGGACTTTAGATTCAAATTCTGAAACAGCATGATTTTATGCTGTAATGGCCCAAAAATTGTGGTTTTAATGTGTTTCAATGGGAACATAGTTTGTGTTTTTATGCTGCATCCTTGCCAAAATTCAAAGCATTAACACAGCCGAAAACGTCCCTCGTGATAGTGCATAAAGAAGAAATATACAGCATTTTTACTTTCGCATTAAATGTCGGAATAAACATCTCATTCTACTACTTTAACCATAAAGTTAGTAACATTGTTCAACTGCTTCCTGTGTGATTTCAGAGAGAAGATGGCGTTCTTCACACGGGCAAAGAGCAGCATCCCCGACCTGCCGGCTGACGACGTGTAGAGAAGCATTTCAAAGTATTTCCCTCCTCGAGTCTTGACCTGCTGTTCCCATATGAAATGAAGCAAACGATTGGCGGTGTTATGAAGAATTTTAGAAATGAACAATATGTTTAGTCGAGAAAAACACTCAAAACCGTGAAGAAACACGTTTTTAAAGTGCTCAGCGTTTCTAATGTGGATAGTCTTTGTTTGTAAATTAGTGATAGCACTGCTAGAGCTTTCTTTTTTTATTATTATTATTTCACTTTCTCTTCCACTTTGTGTTTCTGTTACTAACAGGCTGTTTCTAGGCTCTTAGGTGTGTAAAATCATTCCAGCACAAAGTCACACAGCTACACGTGTGCATACAAAGAGTTTTGTACTAAAATGACACATTTGGATATATATATATATATATATATATATATATATATATATATATATATATATATATATAGCACAAAACAATGGTACTGAAGCAAAATGAGCAACTTAAGCTGATGATAAAACAAGAATAATTATCAAAGTTAAGAGATGTTTAATATTGCCGTTCAAGTAATGTGTGTGTGTTTTTTAGAGCGTTTAAAAAACTTTATACGCAGACAAACATAAGCACACCTGAAGCTTGTCTGATGTGCACAATATTGACGGCACAGATGGTTCATCATCATCATCATCATCATGCCTTCTGTTTGAGCCTCGTTAGCTAAACGATATGACAGCAAGAGAGGAGAACTGGATTATTTCTTTGCATTACAAACATTGTTGAATGAACTGGATCGGATGAATCAAGAGGTGAGATTCTTCTCGCTTCAGGTCAAACGTAAAATAAAGTCATGATGATTGTCTCTCACCAGTCACACACACAGACACACAGTGTAGAAACGACACTAACTCTCACTAACTCTCAGGTAGATGATCGGGTAGTCTGCACTTTAAGTAACTTGAGATAAAAGTAACAAGAAAAAAGAGACTTGATGTGGGTTTTTGGATAATTAAAAGGAAATCCAAAAACCTTTGCCTCGAACGCGCTGGAATGATTGTTGATTGTCGAAGCACACGAAGATTGTCGAAACACACACACACACACACACACACACACACACACACACACATTTTTGATGACTGAACTAAAACGTAGTTTTAATGTCAGACTTCCCTTCCCTCTGTTTCCGCTCTGAACTGGATGTTTTGGATACATATCTCATGTCTCTTAGAACTGGATGCTCTGCAGCTGGATCTCTGTTGTATTAGCATGGTGCCCCAGCAAAACTGAATGCATCTGTCTTCTGATCAAGTCTTTAAGGCTGCACTCATCGATACCTTTATATTAACCAGTTCAAATGACTACGTGTTGTTGTGCTGCCCCCTAGTGGCCAACTAAATGAATTACCGCATTTTACAATCCTTCATTTTTTGTCCCCCGATGCCACAATTAAAAACAAAAACAGTCCTGCAGGCTGCAACCAATCACACAAAAAGTATGTCCCTGAGATCAAATACCTGAAATCAAAGCACCAATGTTCTGTTTCTGGTCGTTAGACCCTTCTAGTGAATGTGGACATAACGTTTTTAAAAGATTTCTTAAATTCTCAGACTGCAATTGAAGTTTGAGGAATGCATCAATGTTTAACCTCTAAAAGTCATCGTAAGCAACATGAATAAACTAATACTTGTGCAGTCAAACACATATTTTCACAACTACCTTTACATAACTGAGCACTGGTTTGGATATCGGAGGAGAACGTGTATTTCACTGTATCTGTATCTTCAGAGTAACTGTTCGTTCTCCCGCTACGTGATTTCCATTCAGCTCAGTGAAGACTTCCGGATGTCTGACTTTGTTTCCACAGCAACCTGAGTTATAAATCAGCAGCAGACCTCGACTCTGAAACATCTCGCTGACTCTTTGTGTTTGTACCTGGATGTTGAGCAGCTGTTGTGCAAGTTGTCCTTTGTTTTTATTTTAAAGTAAAACATTTCTTTGGTGATTTACCTCATGCTTCTAAACTTAATTTTTTACAATCCTCCTTTAATATTGATGATGACCGACTTTCCCATCAGAGAAGATACGCAGAGGCCAAATTAAACCACCACAGGAGTAGGAAATAGACCAGAATGCATTGCAGCAACATGACGGTTTTAGTTTTCAATAAGAACTGGAAAAGCGTTCTCATTACTTTGCTTACTACCTCATTTTTATGACCAGTTTCTTAACGGACTAAATGAATATATATATATATATATATATATATCTCACACATCACTACATGGGAGATTAACAACTTAAGGCGGCACTATTTTCTGGCTGAAATCATTATCACCTCTGATCAAGAGAAAACACAAAAATATGAAAAACGGATCAAACTAAACTATACAAAAAAGGACTGCTAAAAGGCATTCTAGGAAATGTAGTAAACGACTAACTGAAGTCGAGGAAAAGGAGGAAGAAGAAAATTGCATCCATGGGACACTAAATAATTGGATAAAACATGGATTTTTACTTGTATAAAAGGGACAAAACCTGATGTCCTCCCAACATTTTCTCAAAGCTGATGTATAATTGTGAAGTTTAGGGTCTTAACATGGACTCCAGGTCCCTCACCTGTGACGTTTCTCCTGTTTCGAGTCATAGTCACAGATGTCTTATTAGACAAAATAAATCACAGATTGTTTCAGACATGCCGAGGTCATCATCAGGAGTTTCCCTTCTTGCTGGGTCACCATGCTAATCTTG
Source organism: Anarhichas minor (assembly GCF_050575085.1). Lineage (NCBI taxonomy): Eukaryota > Metazoa > Chordata > Actinopteri > Perciformes > Anarhichadidae > Anarhichas > Anarhichas minor. The sequence goes on along the minus strand of NW_027466473.1, from coordinate 20,887,176 downwards.
TGTTTCCGGTACGTTGGGCGCTTTGGATAAAACCCTTCACAGAATCATGTTTCCATTCCCAACAAGAATGTAGCTGACAAAAAGAACAACCTCTGTGCAGAAGAGTTTTGAACTGTAGATCAGATCCAGTGGAGAGTCAACCTGTGGCTTTTTGTTGGCCTGTGTAGTTCATGCGTTGCCTTCAGTGTGTGTATGTTTAAGACCTGTCTCCACTCTGTTCCTTGTTTCCTCTTACGTCACCCTTCAATCCTTCAGTGGTCTCCAAAAAGTCCCAAAATATAAATACTGTAAATGTTTTAAATCCACAAAAATACTCACAACACATTGAAGTAGAAGTAGGAATATATTGCACAAGTGTTTATAAGAATGATAAATATCACACAGATACAGAAAGAATCCAACAACACAACAGCTGTTCTACACTAGACAAAGAAAAAGGGAGGAAACTCGATGTGAACTGAATCCAATGCTGTGAGGACGTTCACTCTGAGGCTGCGTTCACACTGCTGGAACGAACCGTTTTATTCTCATATCGGTCTGAGCAGTCACATTTCTGAACTAATCGATGTACAATAGATCAATACCAAAGATTTAGCACCCAATACTCACGTAAAACTACGCAAACGGGAATGTAGGCTGCAGGTGTCTTCACCTTTAACTATGACCTCAGTAGTAAACAAACCGTATAATTGAACTTACACATTTCCAACAATTCATTCATCAAAACCTGAACATCATAAACGTTTTAAAGTTAGAATTCATGGCTGACCTGCTGTGTTGAGTTTTGGTAGATTGTACAAGTGTCCTATAATGAAGTGGACATAATTATATTCTAACATCTGGCCACAGACGGCAGATGACAACGAGCCCTGTAGACTAACTCTGGCTCATTTCCTGTTTTATTGTTTCAGTTAATTAATGAGAATCGTCCGATAGATTTTAATTAAATGTGTTAAGACTTCTTCGTCTGAGCCGTCTCTCTTAATCTGCTTTTAAACACAATCGGGTGAGTTTGAGGTCAGTGTAGATAATTCTGCATCCTGAAGGGTTGATCTGATTTAATGCAAAGTTTATTTATAGCTTTGTCAACAACTTGCACAGGCGTGTCGTTTCCCCTTAATATACAGTGTCCGAACACACCTGAACTCCTCACTGTGTCTCCACTGAATCGCTCCATCGTCACGACAAACTTTGAGCAACATCAAAGTCGTGTGAATTGCGATCCGACTGTTCAGACTGAGCAGAGCACATCTGGTTTCCTCCCGCAGTGTGAATGCAGCTCTGAAAGGTTGAACACTGTGACATTAATGAAAGCCTTTGCAGCTGTGTGAGAGAGTGTGCCTTTTGGAAAGCAACACGGAAACTATTCTTTCTTTTCCTTCTTTTCTTTCTTTATTGTCCAAACATGGCCGCCATTATGTGATCTTAAAAGAAGCTGGAAATGTAGAGAAACGTTTGCATTGATTTTTACGAATGTAAACAGTTTGTTTGTTGTTTTTCCTCTGCTGTAGAGCGAGTAGTTTTAAAGAATAGGACTCTCTGTGTAGGAACCGTCTGTTTTTAAGTCCATTGATCTTTGTCATGATCGACCGAATGTTGTTTAACCGCGAAATCAAAAAACAATAAAAAGACTCATTTATATATATATCAACATCTGGATGAAGGAATGTAGGTTTTTGTTACAAGAAATCACGATCATTCAGAGAAAAACAAATGCTGTTAGTCACAAATAATTATTTTTTCATCATGTAGGTTGTGATATAATTCTTGTTTTTTTGAAGTTCAAGTGCATTTTTTTTCCCCTCCCTCATTTGATTATTATTTTCCCCTCATTAATCTGTTTGTGTTACGACTGGTGATGTGTATGGAGGCGGCTATGAGAAACATACAGCATGTATTTATTGCACTTTGTGATTTGGGTGTGCTTTTCCTGTTTTTCTTTGTATCGCGAGAGTCCCGAAAAGCTGTGAATTTTATTCTCAGACACTGTACTATCGACCAGATTTGTAAATATTTCACCAGCACAAAAAAAAACCAACCAAACAATATGTTTTGTAGTTTCACAACAAATAAAAAAAAGTTCTTCTCTTCTATTTTTGTGTTCAAAATTACTTTTTGTACTTTTTTTATTCTTTACATTTTATTTAATATTTTCCTTTTAAGATTTACTCTCTGAAAACAGTACATCAAGGTGAGTGTTGGCATACATGCAACATTCTGTATCGTAATCAAACAAGAAGCTAATGTCATACATCTAGATCTTATTAGTGAGTGCTAATTAAATGTTGTCTCTAGCCACTAGATCATTTACTTAAGTAAAAGTACCAACATTTCAATGTAAAAGTACCATATTACAAGTAAAGTCTTGCATTCAAAATCCTACTTCGTATTACTATTTACAAACTATACTTTCTTACAATATTCTTTTTTATATACAGTTTATTTATCACAAGATAAATATAAGGGGTCCTGCTTTTTTTTGTAAGGTGCCGCGGGACCGCATAGGTTATCATTACATTACAGTCATTTAGCAGACGCTTTTATCCAAAGCGACTTACAATTCAGATTCTATCACATTTCTACACCGTATACGCTACGGGAGCAATTTTGGGGTTAAGTGTCTTGCTCAAGGACACATCGACATGCGACTAGCAGAGCCGGAGCCGGGGATCGAACCGCCGACCCTCTGATTGAAGGATGGCCTTGCTATCCACTTAACAACAGTCGCCCCACCGATCAATTATCAATTGAAGACACCAGAGATATTACTGTTCTCCATGAGACGCTCAGTTACAATATAGCTTCCCACCACCTGGTGGCGGTAATGCGTCAGTCAGTTGTTTAACAAGCTACAATAAGCAGAAGAAGACACTCAGCTAGCCGCTATCCCAGGCATGGGCAAACTACGGCCGTTGGGCTTTTTAATCCGGCCCGTCAAATATTGGTACAAAATTGTCCAAATAATAAAGACTAGAGCTGGGCAGTATACCGGTTTTAATTTCCCGTATGATATGAATTCTTCACACAGGATGAACAAAGACAGACCGGAGTAGTGTTACATCAGTGTTACATCATTTAATGAATCATAAACATATGATTTAACCACTAGAGGGCAGCATTGTTACATCATTGAATGAATCATAAACATTACATGATTTAACCACTAGAGGGCAGCAGTGTTAAATCATTTAATGAATCATAAACATTACACGATTTAACCACTAGAGGGCAGCAGTGTTAAATCATTTAATGAGTAATAAACATTACATGATTTAACCACTAGAGGGCAGCAGTGTTACATCATTTAATGAATCATCAACATTACATGATTTAACCACTAGAGGGCAGCGGTGTTAAATCATTTAATGAATCATAAACATTACATGATTTAACCACTAGAGGGCAGCAGTGTTAAATAATTTAATGAATCATAAACATTACACGATTTAACCACTAGAGGGCAGCAGTGTTAAATCATTTAATGAATCATAACATTACATGATTTAACCACTAGAGGGCAGCAGTGTTACATCATTTAATGAATCATAAACATTACACAATTTAACCACTAGAGGGCAGCAGTGTTAAATCATTTAATGAATCATAACATTACACGATTTAACCACTAGAGGGCAGCAGTGTTAAATCATTTAATGAGTAATAAACATTACACGATTTAACCACTAGAGGGCAGCAGTGTTAAATAATTTAATGAATCATAAACATTACATGATTTAACCACTAGAGGGCAGCAGTGTTACATCATTTAATGAATCATAAACATTACACGATTTAACCACTAGAGGGCAGCAGTGTTAAATCATTTAATGAATCATAACATTACACGATTTAACTACTAGAGGGCAGCAGTGTTAAATCATTTAATGAGTAATAAACATTACACGATTTAACCACTAGAGGGCAGCAGTGTTAAATCATTTAATGAATCATAAACATTACATGATTTAACCACTAGAGGGCAGCAGTGTTAAATCATTTAATAAATCATAAACATTACATGATTTAACCACTAGAGGGCAGCAGTGTTAAATCATTTAATGAATCATAAACATTACACGATTTAACCACTAGAGGGCAGCAGTGTTAAATCATTTAATGAATCATAAACATTACACGATTTAACCACTAGAGGGCAGCAGTGTTAAATCATTTAATGAGTAATAAACATTACATGATTTAACCACTAGAGGGCAGCAGTGTTAAATCATTTAATGAATCATAAACATTACACGAGTTAACCACTAGAGGGCAGCAGTGTTAAATCATTTAATGAATCATAAACATTACATGATTTAACCACTAGAGGGCAGCAGTGTTAAATCATTTAATGAATCATAAACATTACACGATTTAACCACTAGAGGGCAGCAGTGTTAAATAATTTAATGAATCATAACATTACACGATTTAACCACTAGAGGGCAGCAGTGTTAAATCATTTAATGAATCATAAACATTACATGATTTAACCACTAGAGGGCAGCAGTGTTAAATCATTTAATGAATCATAAACATTACACGATTTAACCACTAGAGGGCAGCAGTGTTACATAATTTAATGAATCATAAACATTACACGATTTAACCACTAGAGGGCAGCAGTGTTAAATCATTTAATGAGTAATAAACATTACACGATTTAACCACTAGAGGGCAGCAGTGTTAAATCATTTAATGAATCATAAACATTACATGATTTAACCACTAGAGGGCAGCAGTGTTAAATCATTTAATCAATCATAAACATTACATGATTTAACCACTAGAGGGCAGCAGTGTTAAATCATTTAATAAATCATAAACATTACATGATTTAACCACTAGAGGGCAGCAGTGTTAAATCATTTAATGAATCATAAACATTACACGATTTAACCACTAGAGGGCAGCAGTGTTAAATCATTTAATGAATCATAAACATTACACGATTTAACCACTAGAGGGCAGCAGTGTTAAATCATTTAATGAATCATAAACATTACACGATTTAACCACTAGAGGGCAGCAGTGTTAAATAATTTAATGAATCATAAACATTACATGATTTAACCACTAGAGGGCAGCAGTGTTAAATAATTTAATGAATCATAAACATTACATGATTTAACCACTAGAGGGCAGCAGTGTTACATCATTTAATGAATCATAAACATTACACGATTTAACCACTACACTGTAGTGGTAGAAATGAAGACGAAATGAAGACGACAGTGGTGCCATACCCCCCCCCCCCCCCCCCCCAAAAGTCTAAATGTGTGCGCAAGTACAATCCTGACTTTCTTAACACTTTCAGTGTGTGGAATGTGGGCTAATGCTGTCAAACGAAGCACTGAAGCCTTCAAAAATAAAGCGACACCTAGCGACGAAACATCCAACGCTCGTGGGAAAGCCTGTTGGGCTTCTTGTTGCGTATGCAGGTTTACATACACATGATAAATAAATGTCTTTGTGATCATCACATTCTATCATCTCATTTATTTGACAAGGGTTTTGCCTGTTCAACTCCGCGAGGACGCCGGCGTCCTCGATCCCCTCCCCTTCCGTTCCGTTCCTACGGCTTGCTTGCGCAAAACGTCACAAAACATGGCCGTGTTTGGTATCCCAGCATGCCCAAAACCCTCATCTTTGCAAAGAAATCATCGATTTTCTTTCATTTCTTATGGATTTTTCCAAATGGATTGTTACCATGGAGCTAGTAGCTTCAGAAAACGCTAGTACTTAAAGTACAAACCTTATCTTCCTCTTCTATAAGCCGTCAACCAACGTATAACCTTGCGTAACTGAGCTACCCACATACTCGATCGTGCGCTCAGTCGCAGCCATTACGCACAGTAAGTCCGCTACTTACATACCACGTCTTCGACCATATATATATCGTTTTTGCAATTTGCAAAGGCTAAAAATAAAAGGAAAATAATATAATATCAAAATATAAAGGGAGAAACACCTTTAGTGTGTCAGAATATCATTTGGTTACCATGTGTCCATTTGGGTCTCCAAATATCCTTTTAGAGCTCCACCTGGATCTCTTCATGGAAGAAACACTGTAGAATGGTCATACTTTGTCCAATCTTCTTCAAATTTGAGGCAGTTGTTCACTGATAGTGTAGTTACAGCCCTATACTGTCATTTACCTGTACAGATACAGCCACAGGCAGTTATTTATACTGAAAGATACTTTTTTATTTTATGCGGACAATAATCTTCAATTTTTACTGACTCCAAAGGCCCACTGCTCTGTTTCTATATGACCTACAGGTTTTCTGATACTTTTGATGCATATAGTCACAGTGGTTCAGAAGCTACAGCCATTTTAATTTGGGTATGTCATTTTAGGTGGTTTTGCTCCAAAATAGGGGTGGAGTTGAACAGGTAACAATATAGTTATTGAATACAAATCAAACCAAGAGTGAGATCAATTAGTTAAACTAATAGTGTTAATATTTGAATGGGCCCCGGGACACTTTGTACTTGAAAAGTTGGGCCCCGAGGTCAAAAAGGTTAAGAACCCCTGGTCTAGTGGACTGTAGTTATCGTTATGTTGCTGTACTTACAGCATACAGGTGGCGGCGCTGTCCTCCTTTGACGACGTATAGCGATCCGCCAGGACACACGAAGAAGAAGGTGATGACGTTTCCTGTGCCGGAAGTATATTTAAAAGTTGTCAAATTCTTCCTCCTCTGTTTCATCAGCCACGAGATTCCACATTAAGCCGACAGAAGAGTTTCTCTCTGGTGTTTCACAAAGATGGGAGACCGTGTAACCGAGTACACAGCCCGACTGCAACAACAGGTAACCGGCCGGCCTGTGGGGGAATGTAGCTAAAGTTAGCTAGCAGGCTAAGTTAAACGTGTGTGTGACTGTCGGATAGCTTCACACCTACAGAAGCCAAACTTTAAAGAAGTTTAACGTTGTTCTGTTTGTTAGTAAAATTAACTACATGGTAGATGAAAATAAAGACTGTCTACCGAGTTGGTGTTCACCACTCTTAAATTCGGCTAACATTAATTTCACCAAACGCCACTTATTTTTATTAAAATAATAAACTTTTTACATTTGAGACGCCACATCAGAGAGTAAGTGGTTTGTTGCTTTCAAACGTGTTTCTATCGTCGCAAAGCGGTGTGTCGTTAAGTTACTCGATGTGTCATTTTGGTGCAGAAGTTACTATACAGTTTTAAAGAAAGTATAGAATGAGCAGATATTTAGATTAAATGTTGTGTGAGTTCTGAACTCTGGTCCTGAGTGGTTACTGTGGAAGCTGGTTTCATCATTTAGATATTACTTTAAGGCTGCAACTAATATGTATTATTTCTCTCATCGTTTCATCCTTTATTCAGTTGAAGTTGAATCATGAGTGAGTCTTTAATCACAGCTTCTGAGTTCTCTGTTAAAGTGCAAAATGTGATGATAAAAACACCAATTTGTCCGGCTAAATCTATTTGTTTCCTTATCGTGTGGTAAGGTTTAAAGTTCACATGAATGTCAGGAAGTCTTTGTTGTAATCTGAGTGTTTGTTGCATGTCATCAGTTTTTGGTTTCATTGTGATACTTGAGGTGCTATAAAGCTCTTTATGGCCTCTGTTATTCTCAGAGTTCTTCCTGGTGGGGAAGCATTAGTGGTGGTTTAATACATTTAAACCCAGCTTGGTGGGCTAAATGTAGTGTAGACCCTGTTCTCTCTTCAGGATCAAGCTTCTGCATCACAAGTATACATTTCACAGATTGGTTTGTTCTTCTTCATAACTAACGTAAATGTTTTTCCTTGTTCTTATTTCACAGGAGCGGGAGATCCGGAGTCTCTCTGCAGAGATCGAGAGCCTGAAAAAGCCACAGAACCCGAGTGCATCCCAACATCTGGATGAGCTGCGGGATGAAAATGCCAAGCTGAAGTACCGCCTCAACATCCTGAAGAGGGTGAGTGTTACAGCAGCGGGACAGCAGGGGGCGCTCTCTGCCGTGCACATGAGTACGACCTCCTCCTGTGCTGCTGCAGCTGCTGCTGCTGGTGCTGCTGCAGCTGCTGCTGCTGGCGGCTTTGAGCTGAAAGATGAAGCTTCTGTAAAGAGGTCCGAGCCGTTCACTGATCCAAAGCTTCATCTGTTCGTTAGTTCAGTTGAATATTTATGATAATTTATGTTAAACTCTGAAACAACCTGCCTGAAAACACAGCCTGTCATGGTTTATTTAACTTGTTTCTTGTACAAATGTCAGTTTTGTACTATTCAGTAGATTAGAAACTAAAGCTGTTGTCAACACGAGTCAGAGCAGTTGTAAAAAAATAAAAGCTTTCCTAACTGCTCCTGCAGCATAAATCAACTTCTCGACTGTCCATCTGCACAGCGTGTTTGTTCCAACAGGCGCCGTGTTGCAAAAATATGACTTAAAAGATTATGTTTGCACATCATCCAAATCCTTCCCCTCGTCATTATGTTAATGTTCGTGACGCCGATGTGCTGTGTGTCCTCAGAGCCTGCAGGAGGAGAGGCCCACCAGCTGCGGTAAATCCATGACCAACATAAACCAGCGGCTGCAGGAGGTTTTCGGCGAGGCCATCCGGGCTTCCTGCCCCGAGCTGGACGACCCGCCGCTGTCCGTCGCGCCCAACCAGCAGGCCAAGTTTGGAGACTACCAGTGCAACAGCGCCATGGCCATGTCCCAGGTTAGACCGCCAAGTCTGTCTGGGAATCGTAGGAAATTACTCTTTAACTGCGGCTAAATGGATCCTCAAATTGTTTAAATGTCATTTTTCTACTGTTGAATAAATACAACCTTTAAGAATGAGTCAGGTTTTAAAAACACTGTTATTTTAACCGGTAATCATAAAGGACCTATTTTTACCAACATTGAAGGGTATTTTATTAGGGCTGTCCAAGTTGTTGATTTATCTGTAAAAGAGAGTTTTTCCTTCTTAAAGCACCACTTTACATCTTGTGTTTATCAGAGATATGCTCATAAATTAGGCGGCGGCCATATTTCTTAGTGATAGGATTGTATTTTGAGGTGTAGCATTGCAGCAGTTAGTACAACTGCTCAACCAGCACAGCCAGCAGTTTTCATCCAACACATCAAATTTAGAAATGAAACTTATTAAAATAGTTACTACACACACACACACACACACACACTGTTTAGCTCTTAGATCTGCAGGGATTTACTGACGTTATCTGTCTGGCAGGTCAGGAAAAGTTTCTTTACGGGATGAAAAGTGTGATTTTAGTGCTTTTATATCGGTTCATTTTACACATTTTAAGCCAAACCGCCTCTGACTTTATCGCAGATGCTGAAGGCAAAGGGAATGAAAGTCAACCCGAGGGAAATCGCAGAGAAGATCATTCAGAATCTTCCGGAAAACGAACTCGTCCAGAAAACTGAAATCGCAGGACCAGGTACCAAACAGCCGACTGTGATTCTCTTTCAGGACTTTTCTTGGACGCAGCACTGGAGAGATATTTCCTCACTGAGTTTCAGAAATATTTGCATTTATTAAATGCCAAACAACAACAATAACATTACTATACAAAAATACAACAAAATGCACAACGTGACAGTTTTTCAGCTTAAACTTCCGGGTATACGAAGTACACAAGCTGGTCCTGAATAGATTACAAGTATTGGTGGAAATACAACAGTTCATTCTACCTCTTCAGATAGTCAGCAGTTGTTAATGTCAGACTAGAGTGCTTACTCTGTATCCTCGTCGTCCCCGCTGATGTCTTTCGTGTCTTCAGGGTTCATCAACATCCACCTGAAGAAGCCGTTTGTGTCCAAACTGTTGAGCAACCTGCTGATCAACGGCGTGCAGCCCCCCCCACTGGAATCCAAGAAGCGGGTACGTCACACGCCAACATGTAGCGTGAAGCCAGATGTTGATGTTTTTAAACAGCTGTACGTCATGAGAAGTGAAATCATAATTCACTAATTATGTTTCCATTGCACTTCATGGCAAGTAAAACTTGAGACGATCATGTACAAAGTTAAAAATACGAAAGAATAGTTGAACAGATCGGGATTAATAACAAAAAAAAACAGTTTTTAAAGGCCAGTTTTTGGGCATTTCTATTTTTTCGCTGGTATTCATTTAATTTACATTTGACGCAAAGCGGCTAAAAGCAAAGTATATCGTTTTTTCCTCGTTAATAGGTTGTCTTCAGGAAGAAAAGCTGTCAGACTGCAGCACAGCAGAAGTCACACCGTCGTGTAGAATAGTCATGTACTCTTTAGTTTGAGTCTGTTTGATCACATTGTGAGCGATGGAGGATTTGAAGCAGGGTTTAAAACAGAGATGCTCACAGTAGACATTTAAATTCCAAACTATTAGGTTTTATGTCTCAGAGATGTCTTATTTATTGTTTAATCTGTGTGTGTGTGTGTGTGTGTGTGTGTGTGTGTGTGTGTGTGTGTGTGTGTGTGTGTGTGTGTGTGTGTGTGTGTGTGTGTGTGTGTGTGTGTGTGTGTGTGTGTGTGTGTGTGTGTGTGTGTGTGTAGGTAGTGGTGGATTTCTCTTCTCCCAACATTGCCAAAGAGATGCATGTGGGTCACCTGCGCTCCACCATCATCGGGGAAAGCATGAGTCGGCTGTTTGAGTTTCTGGGCTATGACGTTCTCAGGTCAGTTCACCAAACCTGCTGCATTTTAAACACGATGACACGCTGCTGCTAAGCGAGGCTGAGCTCGCTGTCCCGTACTAAGCGTCTTCATCCACATTAATATTCCTGTGAGGCTGTACTGTTCACTACACACCAGAACAGAAAACACATTTTTTGCAAGGATGCGAAATAGAGACATCTTTTCTGCAAAAAAACCTAAAGTTTGTCCCGAGGGGTGTGATATTGTTTGTTTTCTGCATGTTTTATGTATTACGTCTCAATGAAGTAAGAAAGATGAAGGTAAACAAACAATGGACGGGTTCTTCACTATCGTTCTCGAGTTGCTCACCTTCTTCATGGCCGTTCTCAGGTTGAACCACGTGGGAGACTGGGGGACCCAGTTCGGGATGCTGATCGCCCACCTGCAGGATAAATTCCCAGACTACCTCACATCCTCCCCGCCCATTAGTGATCTTCAGGCCTTCTACAAAGTCAGTTATAGCTCCATGTGTTTCTGTCTCTCTGTCTGAATCCTCAGGTATCCTCAAGTATCTGAAAGGACACACGACTTAAACATTGACTTCAAAACATCGTGTAGTCACTAATATTAGGTTTAATGCTAGTTAGTGTTTGATAAAGTCCCACTGAAAGGAAGAAGAGGAAGAGAACAACCTCCGGTTCTGAAAAGTGAACCCAATGCTGAAGTTCCTTAAACATGCATTCTCTCTAGTGTCCACCAGGGGGCGACTCCTCTGGTTGTATAGAAGTCTATGAGGAAATGACTCTACTTCTCTCTTGATTTATTACCTCAGTAAACATTGTAAACATGAGTTTATGGTCTCAATCTCTAGTTTCAAGTCTTCTATTTGTGAATTTTACGGTATGAAGCCAAAGTTCACACGAGGGAAATGGTTTAATGAATAATTTCAAATTTTAATGTCAATGTCAATTATGAAAAGTGAAAGTTAATGCCAGAATATTCTGTGGAGCATTTTGTTTCTGCAGTGCAGTACTTTGCATGTGTTCTTTCTGCTCTTCACACCTCATTTACTTTTTACATCATCCACCCTGCTCTTTTTGCTCTCTCCTCCTCCTCCTCTTCCCTCAACAAGGAGTCGAAGAAGCGTTTTGACGAGGAGGAGGACTTTAAGAAGCGAGCCTATCAGTGTGTCGTCAGACTGCAGAGCAAAGAGCCCAACTTCATCAAAGCCTGGAATCTCATCTGTGACGTTTCCAGGGAAGGTAGACTGCATCTGCAATTGTATTATTATAACTATTATATTATATTAAAACACACAACGCATCTGATGAGCTTCACACCAGTTCTTAAATGACGACGTGTGCATGTGTTTTAGAGTTTCAGAAGGTTTACGACTGCCTGGACATCCAGATCATCGAGAGAGGAGAGTCGTACTACCAGGACATGATGACAAAGGTGGTGAAGGAGTTCGAGGACAGAGGTCAGTGTGCAGCAGCTCAACAGTCACATTTAAAATCTGTCTTTTTGTGGCTCTCAATTAGAGCCCCTGTTGGCTCTGTACACGGTTCAAGTTGTGCCTTTTCTGTACCTGAGTTATCAAAGGCTTTGCGCCAATAATACTAAAATCCTCAATCTTCAATGTGAAGTTGTTCACTGAAGTTATAGCCTGCAGTTTGTGGTGTGACCACCAGGGGGCAATATTGACTCACACGTCTTCTTAAAGATTTTAATAGTACCTTCCTATCTCTAATTCTTCCATTCACTCATTTCTATCCCTCTCTCTCCCCTCCTCACCTATCCACCCATCATTACTTTATTTTTTGTTTCTTTCAATGTCTCTCCTCAGGCTTGGCGGAGCTGGACGAGGGTCGTAAGATCGTCTTCGTCCCCGGTCAGTCCATCCCCCTCACCATCGTCAAGTCGGACGGCGGGTACACCTACGACACTTCAGACCTCGCAGCCCTGCGCCAGAGACTCTTCGACGAGAAGGCCGACATGATCATCTACGTCACGGACAGCGGACAGGTGGGTGACGAGAGGGAGGGAAGGAGAGAGAGAGAGGATGGGGAGTTTAGGTAGAAGAAAGTTGACACAGCGTACAAATAAACCTGGAAGGAAGAAGGTAAACAAAGGGGAACGAAAATACCAAAAGTTACAATCTAAAACGTCTAATAGGGAGCAGAGGGACCTTTTGTTTCACGGCAATGTCGCTCCTGTTATTCCTGAACTATAAGTTTTACTGCACTACTTCTTCTTCAGGGCTGAAGGAGGACACACTACACTATAAACTCAGATCTCTGTTTTTGTCTTCACAGTGGTGGCATGGCATGAAGGACACATTGTTGTTTAACACCCAAGTACAGTGTTTTTGAAATAAAATGCATCCTAAAATCTGTTTAAGTACAGACGAGAAAAACTTCACGGACAGACACCCCTCTGTGGATCTTTCTGTTCTTGTTAGTTTTAAACATTAACAACATCCAGACTACCATCCAGATAGAAGTTTTCTCTTTATCTGGAAAGTATAACTTGACATTTATGTTAAATGTCACTGAATTTGTGTGTGTGTGCGTGCATTTTCTCTTTTAGTCCACACACTTCCAGTTGGTGTTTGCTGCAGCTCAGATGATTGGCTGGTACAATCCCCAGGTGACCCGGGTGGAGCACGCAGGCTTTGGAGTGGTGCTGGGGGAAGACAAGTGAGTTTAAAACGCACAGAGCCGACTCTTCCTGAAGCGTTTTTTAAAGGGTTAGTTTAAATTCACCAAAGTCTCACAATAACACAAAGGAAGTAACCGATGGAAGGCAGCGGTTGGTGGATGTTAAAGGGTTAAATGTGGAGGCTCTTTCGCAGTAAAACGTCCGACACTGAGAGCGTTAAAGGGCCGCGTGTTGTAGCTGCATGCGGACTAATAAGAGTTTAACAGGAATCCAAATCGCTGTCATCAGAGCATCAACAAAGACGAGCATCTCCTCTGAAGACTGAGACTCCTCCACCGTCACCGCCGCACTATAATCATCTGATGTCCTTCACTGTGTCTTTATCACCACTGCTTCGTGTTTTTATTGCATTTATTGTCGTACATAAAAGAGATTTTTACTACACGACTGCATCGGAAAATAAAAACGGTACAGTCAGTGTTTTTAACTGATAGTTCAAACACAAGGATGCAAAGCTGTTATTACTCAGCATGAGGGAGCCGAAAAGTTCAGTGAAGAACAGTGATTAAAAGTTAACGGCCACAACATGAGATCGAGCTCCAGAGAGTTGGACAGTTGTGTAACTATATCTCTTTTGCGTGTGTTGTTTTTCCCAACGTACTTTTAGATGAAACCACGACCACGTCGGTGTGAGGAAAGTCAAATATGAAAGCTACAGCAGCTCGGAATGAGACACGAGTTATCATAAACCGGAAGTATCCTCTAAAAACCGCTGAGCATGGTGGAAATTTAACTTTTCATGCTGCGGACTCTCCCCGTGGCCTCGGTTTGGTCTGCGTCGTCATCTTCATCTTCCCGCTCACCTCTTCCTCTTTTTATCTTCTCCTTCCTCATCGTCTTCTCCTTCTCATTATTCGCTCCACTTCTCAATCCCAGTGTGGTTATCCCGAGTATTTGTACTTACTGTACCCCTCCCCCCGTGTATTACTTATTCCATTTCATAGTAAGCAGTGATTACTGCGTGGCTGATGGGGTGAGTTAATTTGAACACTGTCACAAAGTTGTTTTTTTCCTAATCAATCGTCCGGAGAAGAAGTGCCGAGCCCAGGCAGGAGGTTGATGTTACGCTTCGCGGAGGCCATAACTAAGTGCTGCTAAACGCCCCACAGTAACCTGAGGGGGCGTAAATTGGCCCTACAATGTCTGCGCCACTCCAAAATCCATTAGAAATTTATCATGCTGTTTTCATAATTGCTCATCCAGACAATAAGGGCTTAAGCCACGGGGGGAGCTGTTATAGCTACAAGTAAACCGAGAAAAATAAGTGTGGTTATTAAGTTTTTGGCTCATGTTCTGCTTGTGAAGCTCATCTGATTTGGGTGATTGTACGTAATGTGACGCCCCAAGGTGTCGGCAAGCAGGAGTATTCTAATTGTTCGTTGTCACGATAGCTGGAGAGTTCTGTGTGGGGATGTTGAGTCGTCAATGCACAAACTCATAATCTTTTATTTTGTCTCCCAGATATCTTGTTTTGAGGTTTGTGTGGTTTCGTCACTTCAAGACTCGAACAGCAACTCGCTGAACGTTTTTCTTCTTGTCTTTTCTCGCTCAGAAAGAAGTTTAAGACCCGGTCTGGAGACACGGTGAGGCTGATGGACCTGCTGGAGGAGGGGCTTAAGAGGTGCATGGACAAACTGAAGGAGAAGGAGAGAGACAAGGTGAGAACTTGGGCTGCCGAGGAGGAGAGAGAGGCCGTCTCACTCTTCTTTCTTCAGCGTTTTGATGTCTGTGTCTCGTGTCTCACCGCTGATTTTACAAGGAGTCAGTGGATTGTTTGGCCGAATTTTGCGAGGATATGAAACCCAAACTTTACACGTGAGCTTTTACTTTGAAACATTATAAAAAAAATTAAAGTTTCTCTCTGCTGTCTCATAAACCGATAGAGAAAGGTGACATTAATAAAGGGCAAAGACATTACACTTAATTTTCTCCCCTCTATTGGTGTCTAGCCAGCCAGACAGCTTTGGTTTTATTTGTTCGGGTTTTTAAGATATTAGTGTCTGACATTTCTGCCTCCACCCCGAAACGGGGTGAATTTCATTTGGGATGCCCACAGAGTTTCAACGGCATGAAATCAACACAAGTTCTTTCTACTAGTTTCTAATGAGGAACGGGAGCAATGGAGTGTGAGAGTTCACTGTTGACCTTTTATAACTACATCTTAACTCCACCCACCGTGGACCACTTTTGAGCATTTGAACCGGTTCCAAATTGTCCGATCCATCAGAATTGTATACCTCCGTGGTTTCAGTAACGTTGGTAATAAGCTGAGGGTAGCAGTAGTGAGTACCGCAATGGGACCATGTTGTTGCATTTCATACACTTCCCTCCCTTGTTTCCTGTCTTTTCTGTACACACATTGGTCCAGAGTAACATATCTTCACAAATGTTGGATGAATTGCTAGTAACGTTGGAACGGACATTCGTGTTCCCGGGAGGATGAATTCTACCCACTGGTGTTCCTCTGACTTTTCTTCATGCACCACCAAAAGGATGAAAAAGAGAAAATAAGACACACACAGTCAGTGTAATGGTCCTGAGTGAGCTATGTTTTATTTTGGCCTGAGACCCCCTGAACTGCCCATTAAAACTGAAAGGATTTACATTTTTTGGAGAAGAAAGAAAGAAAGTTTGAGGACAAAACAACAAATAAACAAAGACAAATCCGTCTGCAGCGCCTTAGTGTAATTATGAATATCTAACTGCGAGGTGTTTTTGTTTCATATTCAATCACCTGTAGTCTGCTTTGTTTGTCTTCTCTTCATAATAAATGGTTGCTGTCAGACTATAACACACTATTTCAGCTCGTGTTGGAATCGGTTTGTATCCGTGTTTTCTGTCAAACGTTAAACCTTTTGACAAGCAGCCGCTCAGTAACCGGGAGGCCTTCCTGGCAGCTCGTTATTTCCGCTTATCGCCCAGTTTTTGGTTCCCCCTGTAATGACCGTCTGACTCTACAGTAGACGATCTACTTCTTCTCGCCCTCATCCTGCACAAAACAAGAAATTATGGATCTTTCTGATCGCTTTCAGACGACCACGTCTGAAATCTATAAAAAAAACACACACAATGCCACCAGATTTCTTTTCTTGTCGTCTGCTGAGCTCTGAGGACGGCTCGACAGCATGTGGTCTACTGAACACGCGCTCTCTTTCATTCTCCTCATCAGGCTCCTCTCTTCTTCTTGTGAGCTTGAACCTCCTAATGTCTGCAGCCTCACTGATGCTTCTTCTGAAAACAGTCTCTGTCACATTTGTGTTTTTTTTAGTTCAAGAGAAAAACTTGAAATGCATCATTCTCATCAGAGTGATCTGATTAGCCAGTAATACTGAATTACAACATTTTAGATAACACTTCATTGAACTTAGAAAGTACTGTGACTGTCGCCTTTTTACGAGCAGGAAAACACACATTTAAGATTTGTCATGATGTT
Source organism: Anarhichas minor (assembly GCF_050575085.1). Classification (NCBI taxonomy): domain Eukaryota; kingdom Metazoa; phylum Chordata; class Actinopteri; order Perciformes; family Anarhichadidae; genus Anarhichas; species Anarhichas minor. Next base: position 20,870,432 of record NW_027466473.1, on the reverse strand, counting down.
ACGAGAACCACAATCCAAGTATTCCTTGTGGTTGCATCTGTCGCGGCGGAAAGTACTACTCTAGTAGTCATTCGTTTTTTAGAATGTTTTTTTTAATGTATAGGCTCCAATCCAGTTAATTTTTAATACCTGAAAGTGCTACAGCTATTATTTATTATTGTATTGTTTTAAAGCCAGCAGCGCCCTGACTCACGCTGCAACACAGGGTCTCTGTCACTGGCCCTGGTGCAGCTCAGCCTTGTTAAAGGAAGTGTCTGTTGGTAGTTTAGGAATAGGAAGTGTTGTTGTGTTCGCCGTCTGACCTCAGATTGTTCCAGCTAGTCTCTGTATTTAACCCAGAAATGATCGCTTCACCAGCCTTCTCCTTCATCCCGGGGCTGTTGTTAGCTGCTGTTTTCCCTTTACTTCACACGGAGAACCCTCGCTTCTGTTCATCTCACTGTATGTTTGCGTCTACTGATGTTGATGTGTTTGTATCTGAACTTAAACCTGCAGAGGGATAGAACACATCAGACCCAGCTGACCTGGTTAAGTAATATCTGAAGTACTCGGTGCAGTGTACACAGTTGAACAGCACTGATTTGAATGCTGGTAGGCTGTGGGAAACCGGTGCCAACACAGTTTCCCTGCAGGCTCTTCTGGCCCGGTGCTCCGCTGTCTGTCTGGGTCGGTGCCTACGTCTCCCATCTGCTAACCCTGCCTCATTAAAACAAGCCCAGCCCTGGCCTCCATCTACCGCTAACACTGCTGCTCACATTTCGTTTCTCCATACTCTGTTCTGTTCTTCTGTTTTATTATTTACTCTTGTCCTATTTTCTTGTGTATCCTGTTATGTCCAGTGCTTTCCTGTCTCGTCCTATTGTGTCGTACGGCTCCCTGACCTCTCTGGTCCTGTCCTTGTGTGTCTGTCCCGCTACGACTCGTCATCGGGGCTTTAACTGGAGCTGCAACGATTGGTTGATTTATTAATAAGTCGCTGCTGCACAATTAGCGGATTATCAAAATAGATGCAGATTGTTGTTAATGAATCTTGGTTATCCTGCCAGCATTAGAGCAGTTTGTTCGTTTCCAAATGAAACCGTTTAATTCAACTGTTTCTCATGGCGTGGTCACCACTGTAATTGCTCTGCACCCCCCGGTTGGAAAACCATTGGATTCATCTTGAGTTAGTCAAAGATGTCGGGTAGAAGAGGCCCATTACCGTTTCCAAAACACAGAGATGTTCATTTACAACGACCTCAAACTGAGACAAACGGTTGAAACAAAGAGAGTGAGTGGTATTTTGTTTATTTGCTTGATAAATGATTTAAAGAATATGGCCGGTTGAGATACTAGTTCTTTCTCCAAAGACCCAAACCAACAAACGTACATCTACTAACCTTAGTTTAGTTTATGTTGGTCATTTTCAACTTGTACAAGTCAAATAAACAGCTGAAAAAAAGTCCCCAATAAATCACTATTTCCTCCATCTTGTTAAAAATGACACCATCAGTTTGTGTCTCTTTCTTTTCTGTTATTTCACGTCATAATATATTTTCTGTCTTGTCACATTCTCATGTCTTCTGCCGTTGGGTCTTGTCCTCTCCTTAACTGTTCTGTCTCTTCCTGTTTCCTGTTTGTTCCAATTCTTTAACATAATAATAATTTGTCGCGTTACGACCTGTTGCTTCGTATCTCGTCACCTCCTCCGCCTCTTTTGCGCTCTGCTCCACTGAAAGTTTTCTTGTTTTCCAATCGAATCTCCACCATGAAACTTTCTGCACGAACTCGCTCCTCGCGCTGTTCGCTCCCTGTGGTATCGGACACGTCACGCACACATTCGAGGGAAGGCGATGACTTAATAAGTCAATTTAATCTTTTATCCTCAGGCTACTAAATTAGATTAATCATTTGGATTAAATTCAACTCGCTGGTTTTACTGTTGGAAACATAAGGTGACGTACTGCCTGCAGTAATTACAAGCTGATAAAAGTGACAGAGTCATCTGAATATTTAAAGCCTTTAGGATTATTGGAGGAGGGGGGGGGAGTCTCTTAAGTCGTTTTTATTAAATGAAACTTCTCTTTGCTGAAATTGTCCGACTGCAGGTCCTGACCCCAGAGGAGCTGACCAAAGCCCAGAGGTCCGTCGCTTTTGGCTGCATCAAATACGCCGACCTCTCCCACAACCGCATCAACGACTACATATTCGCCTTCGACAAGATGCTGGACGACCGGGGCAACACGGCGGCCTACCTGCTCTACGCCTTCACTCGCATCAGGTGAAGAGATCGCTCTAATGTTCACCATATTAGATTTTAATTCGGCTTCAATAATGCAGAAGTTAAATCACTCTAAATGATTCAGCTTTGCCACCAGATACATTGTTCCATTCTGATTTCACCTTTTTAAAAGTAAAAAGCATTACTCCTGGAAGCAGCGTAAACCAAAACACATCGTTAAATCTGCCCGAGACGTTCTTCATCGAGCCGCTACAGATTCATAATGACCGCTCACTTTGGGACGCTGAAAGTATCTTGAAAGTTTAAATTGAGTTCCTCTTGACACGTCTGTGTCCTCTGCTCCACTTTGCCCTGTTGGAGAACCTCCTGCTAGTCCCGGTGTACTTTCATTACCCATATCAGATCAGCCTTGCTGGCCCCTCATGGGAGATGGGAGCTCGTGCTAAGGGATTAGTCTTTGGGGTCCTTTCCAGTCAGCAAGACCCAATTTCTCCTCACCCCCCCCCCCCCTTTATCCCCTGTATCGAGTGGCCGCAGAGGGCTGCGTTGATCCCCCTTCCTCTCCAGCTTCGCTGGAGGTGTTAGACTTTGGGGTGGCACCGTGCCCGGCAAAGATTGATCTTTTTTTTCAGCGCGGGGGGGCAAGCAGTCTCGCATGAGAGGATTCGATGTTCCTGCATTTAGTCAATAGAGCACTCACTCGGGGCTGCCGCCCGCCAAAAGTTTATTTAGGTGTGTTGGGTTTAAAAGCAGTTTCCTTAAAATACCTTTCATCTAAGTGAATATTTAATAATCCTTCTCCATCACAAGAACATGTATTTGAACTCTATTCCTTCCTTTTAGACAAATTGGTCAATCCATATTTAAATGCTCCCAAAATGACTTGTTTTGATTGGCAAACAGTTCAAACCCCAAAGATATTTAATTAATTAATACTACGATTATAAAACGGATAGAAGCAGCTTTTACTCACATCTGAGAAGCAGCGAAGACATTTTACAATCTGCTCGTGTCGAGGAGATTCACTGTGCGAGCGTGTCGCGTACGGAGCTGCTTTTAAGACCTAAAATGCTTTTTGTTGTTTTTTTTTGTTCTGAATACAACAAAGTTTCTCTTGATGTGGAAACTTTGCTGTTCCAAAGGTGCGGACACCAAAGGCAGCGGTGTCAGTTTGTAAAGGAACAGACTCCTGTTGGTCATTACTGGAAAGATGTTTGGGGAACACTGTTCCTGGATCTGTCTGCTGCTACACCACCCGTTGACACCACACTCACACGAACATCACAGGGAAACATCCTCAGTAGTTCGAGATATAATCCTCCTCTTTTAGGCGATACTATGATTTAACTTCAAATGCTGTGATCGCTTACCTGCAAACACGCACAACGTTTTCGTTCATATGTTATATATATTTTTATTAATGGCGTTATTGGCTTCCTATAGGTCCATTGCTCGTCTGGCTAACATCGATGAGGCCATGCTGAGGAAAGCAGCAGAGACCACGGAGGTCCTGCTGGACCACGAGAAGGAGTGGAAGCTGGGGAAGTGCATCCTCCGTTTCCCAGAGATCCTGCAGAAGATCCTGGACGACCTCCTGCTCCACACGCTCTGCGATTACCTGTACGAGCTCGCCACCACCTTCACGGAGTTCTACGACAGCTGCTACTGCATAGAGAAGGACAGACAGACGGGTATGTGTTCAGAAAGATATCGAGATCAAAAGCACACGCTCATCAACGCTCTGCTCACGATAGGACTCGGCACATTAACGGGAGGTTTCACTCTGAGAGGGATTTAACTAAAAGCTGCCTGAGCGCTGTTAGTCTTCCACTTGTTCCTGTTAGAAACGCCTCCCTGTGGTGCACTAAAGTGCTCCAACTTCAAGTTTAGAGCTGCTTAATTATGCTAAGTCTCACTTTCTCAGCTGTGGCAGTAACCCCAGCTGGAGGTTATTGTTTTCTTTCATTATTTCAGACAGAAAACAGTTCAGACTGATGTGTGTTTAGTCCCAGGATACAGGAAATGGTGCCTTGGAAAATGTCTGCTTGGCCTCGTTTATCTCCTCGTCGCCTTCACTTCAGCATGAGCAGCACTCTGTCCTCGTCCTTTACACTTGTTTGTGAAAATTACAAACCAGTTTTTGCCGTTCAACCGGTTTAATTCACCCTCTTGCTCATTACCGACTTAATTTCTATGGGATTTTCTGCTCCGTGTAGCGATCAGGCCTGATGGGGTGGACGGTCATGGAGGTTGCATGTGGATGCAGACGTCCGGGTCGTTGCTTCTCATTTGATGCTGTGGAGTCTGCTGCCGTCATTAAACGTCTCCTCTGACCTTTTGTTGTTATCGTTTTGTGCTTCACCTCTGACTCTCTCTCGCTCTCTCTCTCGCTCTGTTTTCCATCTCTCCAATCTGCCTGACTTCCCAGTGTGTTTATTTTCTCTCTCCCGCTCTTCTCATCTCTTGTTTCTTTAGTTCTTTTTAAATCACCTATTGAATCTGTTAGTAGATAGTACTATATCGGTCATATATCTGTAGTATTTACCTGTGAAATGTGTGTTTCTCTCTCTCCAGGTGAGGTGGTGAAGGTCAACATGTGGAGGATGCTGCTCTGTGAGGCCACGGCGGCCATCATGGCCAAATGCTTCGACATCCTGGGCATCAACCCCGTCGGGAGGATGTGATGTCACAGTGCCGCCATCTTTGTCCCAGAATCCAGAGCGGGAGAAGTGACGACGTGACGATAAACAGTAAACGTTCTCCATCACACACATCGCAGCCAAAAACTCGCTAGGTTTTAAGAATCAATTCCAACAAAGTTATTACATCCATCCTGGGAGGAAACATCACGTATGTTAAGTCCATTCATTAACATCTCATGTGAACTTTCTTTTTTTTATTAAAGAACCGATGTGAAACCAAAACAATCACCCAGTCTGTTGTCAATTATTGTCTAATTGTGGATCTCTCTGTTTAAAGCGATTTACTATCGTGATGCATGAAATTTGAATTGAAGCTAAAAAGAAGAGAAAAAACAAAACAAACCCATTTAGATCAAGTGTAAAGTGCTGTTATTCATGTTCTCTGTTAACCTTCTGGCTACGAGCGCCCCCCAAATGGGGGGCGCTCGGGTTTAGGGTACCCCAAAATCAAATGCGGAAAATAGCATGATTATTAGCCAGTAGTGTGGACACGGCCACTTTTTTTTTTGGATGAAATAGCAACGTGTGGACAACAACATCATATAAGTCACTTATTATAAACTATAAAGACAACTATAGGCTACTCATATAAGTATAACAATATCGTGGCATAAAAGCACCAAATCCGGGCCAGAAATCGGCGCTATGAGTACAGTAGGATCAATGTTTGTACCCTCATGCTAACAGCTACCCAGTCATACAAAGCATTTAATAGCATTAGCACACGTGGCGGAACACGTAACTACCTTCTGTTTTACGATCCGTAGAAGCACTAAACCGTTGTGGATGATCAAACGTACCTTCATGCTGAACTTCGCCGAAAAAAATCGTGGTTATGCGCCCAAGTTTTCTCAAAATATGGATAATAACGTCGCGGAATTTCCGTTCCAAAGCTGTAGTCATTGCTGCCAACTGCATACTGTTGACTTCCGACTTGTTTCCAGAATAAGAGCGGTCAAGGGGGCTTGGGCGAGTGGTCAGACTGCCTGCGACCGGAAATTTCCGCCGGGGTACACGCCTCACTTCTGGCAACTTTATTCTATGAAATCTTTTGACGATCACCACCAAATTTGTCATGAGTCTTCCTAAGCCTGTGACGCGTCTAAGGAGGGGTTGTTTTTGGAAATCGACCGAGGATAGGCTGAGATCCAGCCACAGACACACACATGAAATGAGAAAATCCTACAGATGACAGCCAAAACTGGCTCTGATGATGTTATGAATGTGAATATGATTCCTATTATCTGTATTTGGATGTAGTGAATCATATGAGTGATAAAGAAAGTGAAATATATAGTTATATAGTGTATAAAAGTACAATGTAAGCTGCAACAGCTGGTTCGAAAATGATGACCTCGCCTGACCCCTTTGTAATTAAAACCTCTTATTATTCACTTTATTCCACTCTAACCATTTTGTAATAACTACTGATCAGTTATGCTATGACTTGGGAAAGTTTTTAGGGATCATACTGCATTATTTCAATAACCTTTTATCACTGAAAGTGCATTTTTTCCAGGCGGAGCTGAATGTTTTCAATTTCAGCTGTGTAATCTCTTATTTTCTATATTAACCAGTAACATATACAAAATCTATATGTATATCAACACATCTCACAAGTGTTACCAGTATTCTAGCATCAAAATTATTAAAATAGACCTTGTAGTTTGGGTAGTGTACTCAAAGGAGTAGGAGTATGCAATTTTCGAGCAGGGGGCTAAAAACAGGCCTAGTAGTTAAAAGGTTTTAAAGTTACTGTGAGGAGCTTTTAACTGGTTATGAAACGGTCTCAATTTAGTACTGATGCCTCAGTATGATCTGCATAGATAATGTGGTCATTAGCGAGATTGGCTAATTCTATGTAGTTATTCTTGAGGCTTGTCATCGGTGCCACCGGCTCGTGTTGTGGTGAGATCAGAGGACGTCGTGCGGTAGTGTCGGGGTATTCTAAAGGGGACGTCTTCACTGTGCTCATGAATAAAATACAGCAAATGCTCAGAAATTAGAAGCTGGGACTAAAAATGTTGGCATTTTGTTTGAAAAATACAATTAATCAATTATTAACATAGCTGATTAACCATTAACATGAAGTGAATTCATGAACATTATTCGTGAATTATTGTTAGACCAAAAACGTTTGAGTCCTAAAGTCAGGACTGACGCATCCCTTATTTGTAGGAGCTTCTCCTAACTTTGCAGGTATGAAGTTCCTCTCAACTCTATAATGTTGGATGTGAATACATTGTTATTCACTTTAAACACTGATTCATGCTTGTTGGATTCTGGTAGGTATCCTTTATTAAATGGGGTCCGACCATTGTGGGCCTTAGAATGAATGAAAGCAACACACACTGCACCGGTGTTCACCGGGATTGTCTTATTTTCTACATCCAACTTCAGCCATCAGAGTGAGTGTGTAAGACGCTCTAATCACACATAAAGCACCAGTGAGAGAGAGAGAATAGCTTTGCTCGCATTTCAACTCTTAATTGCTTTCTGCGGCGTCGTCCTCTCTGCTGAGCAGCCGTTGACGTATAGAAAGTCACATTAGACTTGAGCTGCTTTCTAGACAACGACAATTACAGTCTCTGCCTTCCATGACGTGTGTGAGTAAGTGGGTTTTGTTTGCAGGAATTTAAAGTCCAAGGCAAACAAACCCATTTGATGAAGTTAATTATACATCACATGCACTGAGGCAGCCTGTAATTGTTAAGCCTGCACTTCCATCGCTATAAAAGCTGTGCAACTCTGGAAATTGCCACAAGTCATACAATACATGTTGGAAGAGTGCTGTGGGGGAAGATGCGTGCCTGTGACCCATCTTTGAAACGTATGAAATATCTTCACTCTCCTTTCTAGTCGTCTCTCATCGTTCCGTAGGTCCCAGGACTTGATGGCTCATCTCGGTACCTTCTCAGGCAATAATTCCCAGAGCAGCTTCATGAAAGATTCATTAAGCTTTCAAAGAGTCGTGCCTCTCTTTTCTGAGCCGCTGCTGAAGGACGGTGTTAAAGGTGTTTTGACAGTCGCTCCAGGAGGAGAGAGCCTGCCACGCTGCTTCAATAACGCCTTCGGAAGCAACAACGTTCCACCGCCTCAATGGGAAGGACGGATCTCGTCACCCGGTGGCCTCATCTGATATTTATTCCCTTTCTCTCGTGTCTCGGGGTGGATTAGAGAGGCGGGATGGTGACGGGGGGTCGCCCCGTTTGAAGGCCCTGTGGTTTGGAGAAACTGCCCTTGGTGATCCGAAAGGATCGGCATCCTCCTGGCTGAGGATTTAACATTCAGGAGAGAGGTTTTGGGGGTGTCCCGCTGGTGCAGCTGGGACGTGCAGACCAGAGGTGGAAGGTAAACATGGATGTTTGAGTACTGTGTACAATCTTTGTGTTCTAGTACTTAAAGCTGCACTAATCCACACCTTTTCAGATTAACAAAGGACTTTGTGTAATATGAAAGACGTCGCTCATAGTGATAAACCCACCTCCACAGAGCGTAGTAGCCTCTTTTATCTCCTAGTTTTATTTTACATTCACTGTATGGTTGTGTGTCACTGCTTTTAATCCAGCAGGCAGCTGTTTCCAGTGAAAACGCTACGATAAACCCACTTTACACCACCTGTCCAACACCTAACAGCAGACCGATATATCCCCCAGGTGGTGGAGACCAAACCGGAGTTAAAATAAGAGTGAATGTTGGACTTACATTTCTGCTGACATTGCTGTGTCTGCTGAATGTCAGTAAACCTTTCAAGCTGAGGCCAAAACGTGTTAATGCAACTTTAACTGAGGTCAAGTTTAGTTTTTCCATTTTGGAAGATTTTCTTTCTTCTACTCTATAATTCAATGATGCATGTAGTTGGCCACATGGAAGCAGAATGTCTCACGTCTACCACACTTTCTTTGTTACAGCTAGATTTCCACATCCAGCAGATGTGAAGGAACTTTATCGTCCAATTGGAGCTGTGTGCTTGTGTCCACCGGATGAACGTAAGTCCGACATTTCCTCTTCTCTAACTCTGGTTTGGGAGTAAAGAGGCTAAAAAGAGCTCCAGAGTTTGTGACGATTCTGTCATTTCAGCACTACAGGCTGCTCCTTGCACATCAGTCATTTGATTTAAGGTTCATATTATAAAAATGTATTGAATGTAATCAAAGCATCTGATCTCTGGGGAGCTGACTTAATAGCTAACCACTTTCTTTGCCTTTAACCTTTGACCTCGAGTTCATCCCAAATACGCCTCATGGTATTTTAGCACCATATGGGAGGAACAGACTCGTACAGAAATGAAAGCCGCCTGCAGGCACTTCTGTGCTTCTGTTATTCGTAATTTGCATAAATTATCCCTCTTCCTTAAAATCCTGTTTAGACCGGGGCATGGTGTCCTCGCCACAAGAAGTATTTTTACATCACGTTTTGTTGCTCGGCATCTGTCTCTCGCTCCGAGTGCCTCTGCACCAAGTGTTTATCAGAGATGAATCAATAAGAGACGTCAATAAGCCGTATGCAAATGAGATACAAGTGGGCGTCGTGAGCATGAGAAAGAGGCGACAGTCTTGAGTTTGTTGGAAGTCGGCAGCGCGACCGCAGTGCCAGGCTTATTAATCTCTTGCGCTTCGGTGGCGCAGTGTGGTACCTCGTCTCCACACTGCCTGCTGTCCCCCCCCCCCCCCACCTTCCCCTGAAATTACAGTCGGTAATCTGTTTGGCACTTAGACGAGTCACAGAGGAGGAAGAAACACAACAGGAGACGGGTTCAGAGAGAAATAAACATTTTAATTAGGCGTTTGGCACTGATAAATCTAGATTTCACACGCACACAAACAAGAGAACATTTCTCGCAATTAAATAAGAGATTTGTATGTCGATGTAAGATTTGTTTTAAGATATACATTAAGTTAAATAATCTGAAATGCGGTGTTTGAATGCATTTTACCGTTACATGTACACACAGACGGCCTAATTCATAACTCTGACACTTTGAAATATATAGAACAAGCCAACTTGGACAGTGAAGTAAGGCTCAAGTGCCACATGAAATAAGACTGGACATCACGCTCTTGACCAAGAATAAATACAAGTGTTATGGAGGGGAAAGTTGTCCCCCCCCCCCCCCGCTGTGTGGCGTCCGTCAAACTTTAAAGTCACGTAACTGTGGCGTCGTCCCGTGGAGAGGTAGGTATCGCCCGTCTTTGAACTGACACACACACGTGTGTTTGTCCTTTTATCGAATGGGTCAAAATTCACAAGTGTGAATTTAAAAAAGTAAGAACAGTCACTCAAATGGGATAAAGGGACGTGGGTGGCAGGGTGCTGAAACCTTGTCACAGCTGGATCCAGCTGCTTTGTGCCGCGTCTGAAAAATTAATAGTCTTTGGGGGTTTGATTTCACCTCCACAGTTCAGTTCATGTGGCGTTGGAACACCAGGATTGGTGGTTTCTGACACCCCTTCATCGAGTGACCTCACCGTGTTTCAGGGCTGCCGTGTCTCGTTTCTCTCCGTGACGTTGCTTTAGTACAGATGCCGTCGTCCTCCTGCCTTCTCTCTCCTCTTCCCTTTCAACTGAAGCCAAATGTCTGGTGGCTAAAATTCTGTTTCCTGATGTTCTCTGTCCTTATTTCCTGTGTTCATCCAGGCAGCTGCCATGCGTTTCCCCTGCCACTTTCTCCATCTTCAGGAGAGAACGATAACTCAATTTGCGATTCTCTTTTTCTGGATAACATGTTTTAGGAACAGAAAAAAAACTGGGCAAAGTTAAAATGTCACAACTCTGTCCACTTGCTCCATCTCGCCCATTTTCCTCAGAAGTCAAATCAGGCCTCAGCTTTTCATATTCCCATCAAAACGTCCTCGGAGCTCGCCAGGGTTTGCATTATTTTTTGTGAACTTGAGTGTGAAGCGTAACAGACGCAGCAGGGAATGCTGCCGGCAAACTGCAAGGTCACTGACAAAGAAGGGAACATACACAGCAAGTTGAAAAGAAAGCCAAAGAGACTGCCGTTCAAATGTTTCAGGGAAGCCCTCACAGGTCACCTTCCCTGCTCGCTGTGCTCTGGGCCACGAGTTCCACTTTGAAAAACTTAGAGAAAGTCTTGTGAAAAGGATGCCGTTGTCTTCTTGTTTCCAGCATTCCGCCATGAGGAAAGGGACGCGGTTCAACCAGACTACAAGTTAGGGGTGAGTACTCGATCCTCCTCAGCTTCCACATCTGCATCGACTCATATGTTGGTCTCTTTGTGTTCTGCTCTGAAGGAGTCCCTGATCGCCAGGAGACCGGAGGCCAGAAGATGGCCGCTGACTTTGCTGTGCCACTCTTGGGACCGGCCCCTGGAAGATAAAAACCAACGAGATCTTTCAGCAAAGAAAAGGTCAGTGAAAAACAAACGCTCAGCTCGACTGGTGTCAATGACACGAGAAGCTTCTTCTCTATTTTATTTGTGTAGATGCTCATGGAAGATTAAACTTACAAAAAGGTAGTCGATATTGAATATTTAATGAAGGTTTGTTGAGGACAATGTTTTCCATACGGTAATTGTAGAATCATGTATCTTGTAAAGACACGAATAAAGTATTTATTTATCTAAATAACGCAACAGGAAATGTACTGTTGTCTCACCTTAGAAGTTAACAAACACTTCACATTAATGTCACAGCGAGGTTGCCCAGAACAGCCCGGCTGTTTGAGACTTTCAGCTCGAGCTCTGTCATGAGAGGAAAGTTGAAGGCGAGAGGAAGTGACAGACAAAAGAAAGAGCGAAGGCATTCATCCCTCTGGGTGTTTCCACTTCTTTCTTACACGATCACTCTTGCATAACGGGAGCGTCGGCGGGCCAACGGTACGCTGGTTGTTTTGTAAATGATCTTGGAATCAAAGCTCATTTCACCTCTGCGCTGCGCTGCAGAACACTTTCAGCTCGTGGAGATTTCCCCGTCAACCCACCACCTCTGTTCTTTATTCAGCACATACTCGTCGGGAAAATTAGAAAGAGACACAAGTCTGGATGCGTGCTGACGCGATCCTTTCAGTTCGACTGAAAGCCTGCAGAGATAATCACACAGCTATAGATCAGATCTGTCTTTACTTTAGTCTGTTTCTCAGTAAAACGATGGACGGAAAGTTATTCAATCAGATTTATGACTGACCTTGAGGATTTATGATCAGTAAATCAAAGTTATGGCTGCGATTCTGACTTACTGAGTAAAAAAAAAAAAAATGATGATGCAGATTTTTAGGAGGTGTGAACCTCCACCCCCCTCTGGCTCCCTGTGCTCTCAGCTATATTGAAACTGTCTGTGTTCATAACTGAATTGATCAAATCTGCGATTGCCTTCTCTTGCAGCATGTTAGAAAAAAAGAAACAACAGCAGCAACTATAGCGCAGTTTAATGACGGAGATGCTACGAGCCCGGCCCTCTGCGAGAGAGACGCCACCACCTGTTTCGAGTTGCACAGAGCTCCATTTCATTTAATCAACTGAGACAAATGGAGCCAAATTGATCATGTAAGCAGCGGAAAACCTGCAGCAACTTAGTATCAAAGGGCATGAATCATGAGAAGGAGGGCTGTTCGTCCTCCTCATCATGTGCTCACCTACAGGGAGGTGGTGATTGTGCTGCAGATAGATGTTGGCCGAGGTCAAAAACACAGAACGGGCTCAATTAAGACGGATGAGATCAACTAAGTTTTGACGTTGCCCTTGGTTGTACTTCTGACTCGACTTTATTACATAAAGTGCACTAATTATTGTGAAGCATTTTCAGATTGGGCCTCACGTTTTCATGCAAATGTTATTTATTATAAATTAAAAACACGGTGAATGGTTTAAAGGGTAATTTCAACCAACTCAGAAAGACAGCAAGGGTTAGTGAGAACACAGCCCCTCTTTTGTATTTCGGTATTATCTGTCCACTGTCTATGAAAGCAAAACTATCTCATAACTGTCTCTATCCAGCAGGTATCCTTCACACAGGCAGCGACTGCATCCTCACCTGGTGTCTGTACGACAGAGGTGCGTCAGTCGGGTCTTCCTGGCTCCGGTGGGCTCCAGCAGGTAGAGGCAGGAGTGGACGTGGGCCCTAACCCCCTCCGACAGCACCTCGGGGTGCTCTGTGGACACGGAGGACAGGTATAGAGGGCCGGAGGAAGGGTCCGCCTGCCAGGTCCTGAGAGAGTGTAGGTGAGAAGAGATAATCAGGGTGGAGAATCCAAATGTGATGGCTGCCAATATTCTGATTCCAACTACACAGTATTTTAGCTTTCCACTGTATGCAAATTGTGTTAAATGGCGATAAAATAAAAAGCCCTGCAAGCAGTTGATTGATGTCAAAACCAGCACTGACACATGAAATAACTGCCATCTGCTCTATTTTGTCAATCATGAGTTCCTTTCTACGAATATCACTTCAAAACTGTGATTTGTTGGCCGTTAAATGACTAGCCTCATTACCTGAGCAGCAGATGCTCCTGTGGGAGCCGGGAGCTCAGGGCGTGGCCTTGGCCCTCGAGGAGGTAGCGGTAGACTTCGGAATCCTTGGACACGGTCTGGATGACGGCCGCCTGGCGCAGGCTTCCCTCCCACAGCTCCTGCTCCCTCAGCAGCCGATGGAGCAGCTCCTTCTCGGGGACTTCCACCTCCACGGAGCCGCGCCACATCCACAGCAGGCAGCCGTCGTCCATCTGCAGACAGAAAATGATACCATGCTATGCCAAAATCTGTGTATGATATACATACCATACTATGATTTTGTCATGACCTTTTTTCACATATCTGTATGATATGATATGAATAAATGCTATATTATCTTCCTTCCGTGTAAGTTCCCCATCCCCTGATGTCCTTAGTATACATAATGGAACTAAGACATTTACCTTCTTGAAGGCCAGATCCACATGTTCTGGAGCCTGATGGCTCTCCCAGCCTCTGCTCTTCTCCCTGGCCTCCTTCAGGAGGTGCTTGGTGCTCAGCTGCAGCTTGCTCCTTCTCTTCTCCAGCTCCTCCTCACCTCCACTCTGACCGGGGGACACCGGGCCTCCTCCTCCCTCAGAGAGGGAGTCCTCACTGGAGCCTGCAGCACCAGAACGCTGACCAGGCCAAAACTCTGGAAGCTGCAAAGAGCATTTAAAAAAAATCTGTTATCATTACTTTGTTAATTCTGTCTCGTACGCTTCTAAAGTGTTTTCTTTGCAGGAATCCTGAATTTCATTTGAATACCTTTTAAGAACACATTGTCACTTCAAGTTCTATGCTTTAACATCAGCAACACACTTTAATATACTTTACTACACATCGATTTAACGATAGCAAAACTAAACAGTCGTAGTTTGTGATAACTCTTTGGACCAAAGCATCTTGATTTCGATAGACTGGGTGGGAACAAATAACAACATTGAGTAACTAAACCAATGAACATTTTATTACAAATCGATAATACACAGGAGCATAGTATGACTTTGTTCGACATAGTACACAATTACTTTTTTGACATACTATGACTTTTTAATGAATCATTTTGACATATTAGATTATGACTTTTTACGACATACTCTAGTATGCAATAAAATATATAAAAATATAGTATTTAATTGTATATGTCATACAATATTTCATAGTATAATATGCCATGGACAACCAGTGGAGCAGCTTTTGTACCTGGAAGAGTCTGTGAGCCTCGGTGATCATGTTGGCCAGTCCCTGGGTGGCAGCCAGATTCTCACTCAGGTCCCGCTGATCTGGGCGTCCCAGGCTGTACTTCCTGTGACTCGACCTTCAGCAACAACAGGAACAAGGTCTCGGTCACTTTCACGTTTAGATAAAGGCAGCGAGCATACTGAAATCAATCTCTACTAAAGTAGAGACAAAAGAGGTTTTGGTGAGATTACAATGAGCCTGATTTGGATTTGGGCACAACAGGGTGATAGACGGGTGCCAGTGTGCTTCTTTTATTTCTTTACAGTTTTGGAAACACTGACAGGAAATGGGAAGAGGGTGTGACACATATGACATGCTGCCATCGCAACAGTCTGCCAGTCAGCTGAAGCAGTTCTTTACAGGCAGCAGACAGGAATCAGCAGCACTGCGTCAGGATTACTGCAACTGACAGATTCAGGTTATTTTGGAAAGCTTACAAAATAAGTTGTTTCCCTTGATTTTTATTTGATAGGAAGTTTTATCATTTATGTTTTTTAGTTTCTGATGCCTGATGACAATTTCTCACACCAAACGGCACAGATTAGACACCAACACTTGCACCAAACCGAGTTGGTCGGACGACAAGTTCGACCATTAAAAAGTACATGTCTCTGTTGGAGTGATGAGTTCTGTCAAGCAGAAAGATGAAGGAAAAGACTCAGAGATGAGATTCAATAGATCTGTGGGAGAACAGCTGGGAGCAGCAGTTACTGTTCCCACCACAAAGTGTGACATGCTTTCTGACAGGTTGGGACTTTGGCTTCCAGGAGACGGGAGGCACAAAGTGCCGATTGTGTTGTTTTGCCTTTTCCATCTAGTGTCCCCTCATCCTGAAAGGGAGACAAAGCCAAAGTGGAAAAAGGAAGAGGTGGAGATGAATGGAAGGGAGGAAAGTACAGGAGGAAGAGGAGTCACGGAAAGCAGAGTGATTACAGGAATGAGAAGAGGAAACAATGTGGAGGAGGAGATACGAGGGTAATATCGGGGAAGGAAGATGAGCAGAATGAAAGACAAACTGTGGACGAAAGAGACAATATCAGGGTGGATGGAGAAAAGAAGGATGACAGGAAAAAGGAGGAGATGAGGGAGTAAGGAAACAAGATGGAATGGACAAAATGTGTAGCGCGGCATCAAAGAAGAGTAAGTACGAATAAGGAGGACAGGTTGAACCAAACATTAATGTATCAACTAACAACTATTGTGTGTGTATCAATTCATCTTCTTCCTCTGTGCCATCGAGCTCCACTGTTGTCCAAAAACTATTAAAAACACATCAATGCGTAACACTGTTGCACTGGGTGACATGTTTCTTCATTGCCGTGAACACACACACACACACACACACACACACACACACACACACACACACACACACACACACACACACACACACACACACACACACACACACACACACACACACACACAGAGTAGTTTATTTAGACTCACTCCGACATACAACGTCCCAAATATTACCTGGAGCACCAAATGTGGATTAATCTGCAGCTAAAAAAAAAAGTCCCCAACAAATGCAACTTCCTCCGGTTTGTTTTTATAGAAACTACAGGGATCAGCTGTTTAAAGAAACGACTGAGCCTGAAATTAAACTATATATCGGTAAGCTGTTTTTAAAGTTTTACATCTTCAGTAGAAACCAATGGGCTTGGAGCTGACAGCCACAGACAGGAAGTCAGGGAGTATTGGGAAACAGACCAACACATTGTTGGGTTTGGTGGTGTTCTTGCAACTTGTTGACAAAGCAATCATGTAATCATTTAAAAACCTGCAGTTATCCGAGTGCCTCCGGTTGAACTGACGGAGGGAGTTTATAAAGATGGAGTTTAAACAAGGGGACTAAAAAAATACATGTAGAATAACATAAGCCTAATCCTTGTGTTCAAATGTTTACTTCTGATAACAATAATTCATTCATGCATACATACAATGAGCACACTTCTGCAGTACAAACTCTGAGCTCGGATGACTGATCCGCGGACACTGATGAATCATCAACTGCATAGCCGTTATCATTCTCAACAGTCTCATTATCTCTCTCTCTCTCTCTTTCACTCTCCCATTTCTAACTCCCTGCCCAGCCGGATTCTCTGCTAAAAAGCAGATAGAAAAATATCTCTCATATCTGGGAGTGAAGTTGAGGCACGACGGAAATTGTCGGAGGTGATGTAATGGGCTCTGTGTAAACTGTGCCGACAGCTTTTCTTTACAGAGACAAAGCGAGTGTGTGACAGCTGGATCTGATCCAGAGGCGATGTCATCTGTGAGAGCCGAGAACCTCGGAAACATGACGTCTACTGAAGCCACAAAGGGAGGAAGAAAAACACGTTTCTATGGCATCTAGATGGCAACCTGCCGCGCGTAACAGCGAACACACACATTCAGACACAGACGCACGCATTAACCAGAAGCTGAAGCTAAATGAGAGGCTGAGATTTAACAGGGAACCAAGATAAAGTCACAGCCTGAAGCAAAAACTAAGTGTACTAAAGTTGTAACAAAATGATTCAATCATATCCTGTGCAATCATGTTTTGGACTCTCAGCAATTTACTTGGTAAGTAAAATATTATAACGGATAGGAATGATGGATACCAGAACTTTAACAACTAAAATATGAATTAAACCCTTGGTTTTTGGTGGTTTTGCATGTTTTTAGCTTGATAACTACAGTACAAAGTCTGTCATCTTTACATGAAAGTCTACTTTATGTTTTTAGATTGGTATCCCATCCTTAATAAAATACAGTCAGTAGATATTTTGAACTTGCTTATGGTATTTGATCTGAACCAATAAGCATTGGGTATTTTTTTTTTGGGTTAAAACAGTCTCAGTGATGTGTTCAAGGTATTTGCTGATGAGCTACATTGACAGAAAATAAACTCCAGATGAAATATCATATTAACAATTTGCAGTAAATGAGCTAACTCTCAGAGAGACATAACAGCAGAGGTGTGACTGCTGCAGAGACTTCTGTAACTGTGACAATGTGCTGCAGACTCCACACCCCCTCCATTCATTTCCATCTTTTTCTGATGTTGGGTTACAAATGTTCTTCCTTTGAAAAAGACCTGACCTCAATTTTTAGAGAATTAAATAGCCAACGTTAAGTGTAAGTGAAAAGGTAACTGATGCAGGTAATTCGGTGTCCGTGGTCTCAGCTCACCTGGGTGCGTTGGCGTCTCTCTTCAGGGTGTTGAGGTGGAAAAGCGACGGCGCCAGGCAAACTGCAATGTTGGTTGGAGTCATTTGGTTCTCGTCCACGCAGGCCACCACGTCCCGCAGGAAGAACAGCAGCGTTCGCAGCGCCATCCTGTTCTCGTCGGGAAGCAGCAAGATGGCCGCCTGAGCTGCAACCAGCTGTTGATCCTTGGGAAAATCTGCAAGTAGAAAGCTAACCTGTTCATATTTTAATCATGCAGTTTACATGGTTTTGCTACTACAAATGTCAGCATGATTATCATACACACAATTAGCATTTGAACTCGCTAATGATAAGAGTAATGACTGCTCACATTGGTAGATGTGGAGGAAGGACTCGCAGAGTTTGCTGGTGAAGATGGGTTCAGGCAGGTCTCTGAAGTATTGCTTCACCATGTCGGCCACGTCGAAGGCAGACTGGCCGTCGTACGAAACGCCGTCTGGGTCAGACTCCACCAGCTCACGGAGGTACTGGATACGAGACTTCACGCCTGACTTGCGGAAAAGACCCACCTGAGAAAGAACACGATGCAAACGAGAACTTTTCATCAAAAGCAAAAAAAGATTTACATAAAAAGATTATCTTCTGTTTCTTTTCCTCAGTGTTGAATTTTGCTAGGCCTGATTTTTTACCTCTCGTAATGTATGTTTTGAATATTAAAATGGTCTTTGGGTCGATGCCACCGCCTCATAATGGTTTCATTAAATCTTACTCTCAAGTCCAACAGCGTCTCCTAGTGTTTCTAAAACCAACGCAGGCCACTTGTGGTTTTTGGCTCCTTACCTGGTCCAAACACTCGGTCCTCAGGTAGACCAGAGCTCTGAGGATGCTGGGTGGAAGTGGCTCTCCTGTCTGCTGGACGCTGAGGAGCAAAGGAACCCCAAAAACCCGCCGGCCTTTCACCTCCATCACCTTAGTCTTCCTGGGCGGTTTAGGAACAGTCCTGCGGGTGGAAAAGATTACCATCAGACTCTGGAAGCCTTTCATTACAAGGAAGCAATCAAACAGCACGGACTAGTGCCGGGGGAAGAGTTATGTTATGTTGAAAATGTATCAAAAATAGTTTTGCAAATATCCTGGGAATTTGTAAACTCAAGCAGTCAAGTGTAAAAAAATAATTCTCAACTTGGCTGCGCTTGGATGCGCTTCCTTTTGAAGGAAGAGCCAAAGAACATTCTTTGATTACATAAATCCCCATTGATCTCTCCAATGTGTGTGCCATTCAAATCAGCTCTGCAGGAACAACATGAGCAGAAAGAAACCATGGGCGCTGATCAAAAAAGATTGGACTTGTACAAGGACTGTGTCAGGGTTTTTGAACTGATACCGCCACCTTTTAACCATTAATACCAACGACTGATTTATTCTTTTCTATTGGACACTAATGTTCTCCAGATGCAGGAAAACAAAAAACTTAACTGTCGGACAAAAAACCCATAGATAGCTGCAATGAATGTTAGTTTCTAACTCGAAACACTGCAGTCCTGTAAAAGCCATATTTAAAAAAGGAGAGATCTGAAGACCTCCAACAATCATTAATGAAATCTCTTCTCTACTCGGTATGAAACCACATTACGGCCCAGAGTCACAAAGAGAAAACTCTAAATGCTTTCCAGCTCTTTTCATCCCACTGTTTTGTCTTCCACATCTAACAGCGGCTCTCTGAACAAACTGACAATTTTGAGGAAAGCGCCTCAGAGTATCAACCGTCCCAATCAGCAGTTAATTGCTGTATTCTAGCGCTCGCTTTGGCATCAGTAATTAAATCATTGAAATGACAAGACTTAACGTAATTGTTGAAGCCTGGAGAGATTTCTCTTTTTTTTTTTCGGAGAAGTTGGCGGTGCTGTAGTGACAGAGCGTTAAGCTTTTTACTCACTATGTGTCCGACTTTAAAACACAAGTTACTGTTGAGCTGCGTTGAGTTTATTCCTATGCGGTGTCCTTGCCCACATTTGTGGTAACCAGGTTTCTCTTAAGGCAATAGTTTGGGAAATAAGTTTATTTGCCTTCAGGCAAAGAGTTATTGAGGAGATTGATACAACTCGTTCGTCAGTGACCTTTCAATGTGTAACCAATGAGAAGACTGGCTGAAATTATTTGTATTTCACCACAACTAATGCCATCCCCAAACCATCCTAAAAACTACCAGAACTCCAAACAAAGTAATACGACTCGCCCGAACTTACCATATTTTGTGGGGATGAATAGAAAAGGACGGTGTGTCTAAGATGTATTATTGTCACACATTCCAAAACCAGTTCCAGGTGAAGGAACATGAAGTTCACTTTGTGTAAGAACAAGTCATTTGCACTTCAGAGTGTGTGCTCATTTAAAACTCCTGCTTTGTTGAACAAAACGTTAACTTGATGTTTTTTTTCTCCCTTTTTTGACCGTAGAGGTCAGTTTTGACATGATTTCTCCTCCATTTTGCTCCCTTTTCATGTGATTTATTAAAGTTTAATCTCTGTAAAAAAGGAAGCGCTTTGAAATGCTAAAACACAACACACCAGAACTACAGGAAGCCTCGCTGATTATTTTCAACCCGCTACCAATGAGCGGCCCCCACCGAACACGTGTTTGATCCCGAAAATGAAAGACGAACATCTGTGAGGAGTAATTTCAGGATGTTTTTTTTTATCCAAAGGTCATTCAACATTATCTCACCGAACATAAAGGCCCCTTTTCTCTTTTTAGAAATGAATTTGTCTCGATTTTGCATGAGGGCCTATTCCGAAAACATAGTGTAGGAGGCAAAACCTTCATTAAATCCATGTATGTTAATAAAAAGTGCAGTGAAAACATCCTACATTTTAAACAAGAAAAGGATTTGAGCTCAACAGTCTGCAAATGACTTATTAAAAGACAAAAGGCCTTGATTTGTGACCCAAATCTTGTTGCTACCTCCTTTATCCTACTGCTACTACTGTCCCTCAGGGCTTGCCGTACCCTCACTACCTCTTTAAGAACATAATAAACACAGAACGAAAGGATCCTACACTACCAGAACCTGCCGTATGTCCCGTAAATGTAGCTGCTGTCAAAAAAGCTCTATAACAAAGACGGACGCATTAAAAGCTCCGCCAATGGTTTGAAATGGTACACTTCCTGTCTCCTGAAGTGGTCATTGCGTGTTCGCCTCTCCCCACATCCCTCCATCTCGTTTGGAAGTGTTTGCATGATGTATTTATTTTACTTTGCTAACATTAGATATTTACTAAAGAGAGTGTGTTGCTGAGAGAGAGAAATATATTGAACAAAGTTCATTTTCTCCTGATTTGTCCGTCTGAAAATTGCCATTTCCATTTTAGTTTCAGAATGTTGGGGACGTGTGTGGCTTGTGAAAAATTGGTCCAACGTTTACTTTGAAAGAAGCGGCCATAATCTGTGTTCACGTTCACCTGTAGACTCAGGACCTGCTGCGAGACTTCTACAGGTAAACCGACTCTCAGTGGGCGTCTCCTTTCTGAACTGTCTCTTCTATTGTGGCTCTATGTCTCGTGCTAACTTTGTGCTCGCCACCTCTGTTGCAGGGACTCGCTCGAGACAACCTACACCTAAACAATGTTCTAACTTCATTCTGTGGCGGGACATAACAGTTCTTTTGGCGTTGACCTCGATCCCCTTCTGCACATCATGATTTATGAGAAAGAAATATAAAAACAGAGATTAAGTCAGGAAAACAAGAGAACTGAGAAACTAACCCAAAATAACCCACAATGCCTGAGCAGTTAACCAAACCAAAATGCTCCCCAGGAACACAGAGACAAGGTGAAGCACCCACGGTTCTTCCTGGGGTTTATTGCTCTTGAAGCAGTTTACGCCGAGGCACGTTGCACCCGAGCCACAAATAATATATGAATTTTCTAAATAGGCTGCGTGAAATATTTACCCGCCCGCCCGCCCGCCCATCTGCCCTCGTTTCCACTGTTGTTTCCTTGAAGAAGTTTCTCCATGCAGGTGTGAATGACAAACAATATCCAGGAATACAGAGCTTTGTTTCTCTGTTCAAACCTCACAGGTTTTTTTTTTCAAGCTACGACATCACCCAAAAAACTCTCTGTCCTGACACTTCTTACCAGTTCCAGCCCTGCTTACTGGACGGGGAGTATTTGTCCATCAGAGCGGTGAGTTTGAGCAGGGAGAGTTTCTGCAGCAGGAGGAACTGGGACACGGACTGGCTCTCCACTCCCGGACTGGTGGGCAGGGAGGGCAGGTTCTGCTCGCTGGACCAGTGCAGCTGCTGGCTCACTCTGCTGGACACACAGCAGCGAGAACAGATAAATACACAAATAGACACAAACAAGCGCAAACACACACACGTAAATGCCAGTTTTTAACATATCACAATCAAGACAAATCTCCCAGAGTTGGCGCACACATTCTTGAAGAATATATATAAAATGAATGTTTTGCACTTAGATCTTATCACAGAAAATATCAACTTGTTTAATTAAAATGTCTCTTTCTTAATTGTCTCATCAGTTCTAACGGCAGGGACTTTGTATTTGGTGAAAAAGACCAATCAGAAAGAAAACACTGGATGTAACAACATGCAATGATTTATTTAGATACCCTAACAAAACAGATCCCCATGCACAAAGGAGATTAAGGTGCTAGCAGCCAACACTGTTTACACCCCAGAAAACTAAATTGTTAAGTTTGTCTGGAGGGTGGCGGCAAAGGAAAATCGCAACATTACCTCAATCATCAGGGTTAATCATCTGTATGGTGGCCATTTCTGATCATTTCAGCTCTACACTATCAGACTGTCAGTTGTAGTGTGCTTATAACAAGTTAGCATTAGCATACAAGAATGCTCATGTTAGTTTTTATAACTAAATTTAGCGTGCTGCCTTAACCTTGGCATCTTAACGTGCTTACAGATAGCATGTTAACACGTATTCTGACATTTAGCACGTTACATTACATGTCGGCGTGCTAACATTTATCATTAACATGATCACAGATAGTCAACAGGGCTTATGTTTGTATATGCTCGTCTTGCTCTTTTCTCAGATCTGGTTCAACTTTAGGCAGGTGATAAGCAGTTAGCATGTAAACACACATGTGTACACTTAAGTAGAAATGTTTACCGAGTGCTGGGGCTGCATGAACAGTTAGGGTATAAACAAAGTAATCAAGATCCATCCCCTGAGGACCATGAATATCTGAACTTCATTCATCGTAATGAATCCAATAGTTCAGTTTAACCAAAGTGCTGCACCAAGAGGCATTCCTGTACCTGCAAACCCTGATGCTAGTGTGCTTAAAAAACAGGTTTAGAGACAAAGCACATCTGTGTGCACAATCTGACTCACATAACTTGAACCTATATTAAAACTATCAAGTAAAACACACACAGAGAAGAAAGAGAGAGAAAAAGCAGTGTCCAGCAGAGGACTGATTGAGGGGAAAGGGCAGAAAAAACAAAAAAGGGCACCAGCAGCATGCGGTGGGGCACCAGCACGCAGGAGGTTTTCTAGCATGTAGCCTTTACGGCACTGCATCATTGCGTCTTTCAATTATAAGGCCACCATAGAGGGCACAGCGTCACATTTCCTCTACTGGGAGGGCGCCCGAGATGGCACTTTTGCTGCCTTTTTTCTTTCGACCAGTCTACTAGTGGCAGCGTCCATCAGCAAACACCGATGATGTGGCTGACTTCACAGTACAGGAGAGGCCTCATAGCTTTTTACTGCTCTATATCGGAGAACAAATATGTGACAAAAAGAGATATAAAAGCTGCCCTATAAAGAGGCGATCAAAACTATTCACCGTGTGGTTACTGCTTTTATCTTTAGGACTTCATACTAACTCCATTTATACTTTGGTTGATGCCTGAGGGAATAAATCCCCATAACTGTCATCATCAGCGCCCTGCCGGACACAGTGGCTTCCATTTACAAATATCCACGGCAACTTAAAGTGTTGCTTGTGTTTCTTTGACCTGTATTTTGATGCTGATCAATATTTGGCAAACAAATGAGCTTTTAACTTAGGGAACGTCAATGTCACTTCTTTGTTCTTTGTGTTGACTGTCTTTTTAATGACCCTGACTTGTGATACAATTTGAGTTATTTTGTTTGTGAAATATGATACGCTCTATAAAGAAACCTTGATTTAATTGCAGCATTACACTCGGAGCTTTCTCACCTGCATCTGGGTTGTGGTGATCTGGTCTTTGGCTCCTCTCCATTCACAGGCACCTCCTCATGGCTCTTTACCTCCTCCGTCTCCTCTGGATGCTGCGCCTCCAGGTGGACGTGGCTGGGGGAAGACGGGCACGGGGAGGCTGCCGATGAGCCGTGACCAGTTGAGTCCTGGGAGGAAGACGAGGACAAGGAGGAAGAAAAGGAGGAGGAACCTCTTTGACAGTCGTCCTCGGATAGATTTTCAGACCACGTGGACACCAGTTGTTGGAGGTTGCTGATCCTCTCCAAAATGCTGTCCAGAGCAGAGAAAACATCTTCACCTGCCAACAGTCGACCCACCTGAGAGAGGAAAACCATTCGGAAAAGATCAAAGGAAAATTCCCCAAAGAAACATTTCTCACCAAAACTAATTGACAAGCCACTATACCTACTAGTTTAAATGAGTAACTTCACTATAATAAACTAGAAATATTACATTGTTCAATCACCACAGATAGTAGTTATATAGAACGCCCAAAAGGAAAGTGATAAAAAACTTTTTCTTCAGTTGATTGATTCAGCAGATTTTAGGATTTTGTAAATGAAGGATTTCATTGCCATAAAGCAGTTTTGGAAATGTATCACTCAATTTCTTCAGAAGTAAGAAATGCTTAATGATTTCTCTTTTCCCTCCATGGCTGCCATGTTTTTGTCAAAGAGGGTTCCAACTTTATTCCAAATTGCACCTCTTCTACTTTGGGTGTAGTTATGTGTGAAGAAGGATGATTAATTCAGACCGATTATTGTATTGTTTTAATCTAAAATGGAATTTTTATACGAGCACTCACAAAATGATTTCTGGCCTTATGGGAAAACTTAGCTTAGCAATATCAATGTCATTGATTGAAGACCTGCGTCTTTATAGACTTTCATTTTAGATTGTCTTTGCATGGGGCTTTATCCATCCTTTAGGCCAAAGGCAGGAAAGCCAATGAGTTATTTTATTCTCTCTGGAAAACCTTTACTTAAGGGAACACATAGTGGAACTTTACAGACATGTTACACAAAATAACCACAATGTATCATACATGTTGATCCCTAACAGTGACTCAATAATTACCTCAGCAGGTAAAAATCTTCTCGCTGATCTGTTCTGTAATTTTGGATCCACAAAGTCATAGCCAGGTGCAACAAAAGATATAGCTACAGTATATGTGGCCCTTGAACCCACTCGTCCACTGTAGTGGCAGTCAGGGGGTTCAGCACCATGGACAGAAGCCTTTCAACGGTGCGAGGTCACCTGTTCAGCACCTGGACAGCTCCACTCTGCTGTGCCACTCAATAGTTTGTTCCCTTATATGAATATCACACACACATGCTAGGATGACTCTCCTCATTATTCCCATCCACTTAGATGTTTTGCTTTACAACATGGAGAATGATTCTGTCTTTTGCGTGACTTTGTATTGATGACGCAATAAATCGTTGAAATGGGGATAGTGGCGCACACACTTTCGTACAGTCTCTCCTCTAGATATTTATGATGTTGTACTCGCATGAAAAGTGCTGGAAGTGGTTGTGTTGAAAAATGAAAAAGAGAGAAGTTTAAACCCTTCGTACTTCTACACATCTGCATGAAGTGGACGGGAATGTCGGATTGTTTGAAGCTGATAAAATTATCGAATGCATTCCCCCAAATTCTGCTGTTGGAAAGGAGGTTTCAAACACTGATAGACCATCTGAAAAATGCTTTGTTTGAAGCATACTAAGTAATGTAATACCCTGAACTAAATCTAAATCTATATATATATATATATATATATATATATATATATGACAATAAATACATGTAACATTGGAGTAACAGTCTTTGGACCCACCTCTGATTCCTCACCCATCCTTTCTGCATCGCTGCCACTTCCGCCACTGCCAACTTCACTTTCAAACAGCTGCTGGTCGTCGGGCACGTTGTCGTAGATACTCAGCCGATGATCCAGCACAGCGAGCGGACTGGGGACTCCTGGTACCTGGTCACCAGTGACCAGTGATGATGTGCCATGCCGGCAACTGTGTCGCCCCCCGTAGCCGTGGAAACTCCCGGTCCTCCAGTTGACGGAGGTGTCGTCGATGATGGGGGAGAGGGGGGTGCGTTTGTGTGCGAGAGAGGTGGGGAAGGTCCCCGGTTTGTGCCCGTTGGGGACCTGGAAGATCAGACTCTCGGGGCTGCTGTTGTTGTTGTTGTTGATCTGGTTCCTGAAGTCCTGAGAGGGTGACCAGA
The DNA here is from genome assembly GCF_050575085.1 of Anarhichas minor. Classification (NCBI taxonomy): domain Eukaryota; kingdom Metazoa; phylum Chordata; class Actinopteri; order Perciformes; family Anarhichadidae; genus Anarhichas; species Anarhichas minor. The sequence continues at coordinate 20,844,190 of NW_027466473.1, read as the reverse complement.
TGGATGAGGGAAGGACAGAATAAAGTATTCAGGGAATATAATATAGCATTTATTTAATATTATTCAAAATGTCCATTGATTAGCCAATGTTAGCATTTTAACAAGCTACATTTCTTGGACTGACCTCTGTTCCTGTGTGGTTCTGGTTGTTCCAGGTCGCTCCACCAACGACCCCGACACCGCTGTTGGAGCGTTTGCAGTTACTCCTGACCCGGGTGACCGGGCTGGGCGTACTGACGTTGCTGCTGCTTTCAGAGTGGCTGTTGCTGCTACTGCTGCTGCTGATGGTGTGAGGAGACGAGGGCGAGGAGGACACACGGCTGTCGGGTCGACCTTGCAAGCTGGAAACATTCAGGTAGGTAGAACTCTACAGTTAAAGCTGCTCTGGGAAAGACCTGCAGTTACAATTCTGGCACAAACAAATATTCCATCCACAAGAAAAATATCTTTCTTAGTCTTTTCTTTTCAGTACAATGTAATTTTCCAATAATGCATTGCTTTATTTATTTTTCTAACTTATTTTTCATATTCACTATTCACTACTATCATCAGTTTTGGGGATTTAGCTACAACTTGCGGATCTGGTTAAAAGGATTCTTTGATCATTCTGGAAATAGCTTTAAAACAGTAGATAATGTTGTGAAAAAATCTTCTGGGTTTTTAAAAGATTGCAATCCACAATCCTGACCTTGACGGGCAGTGCAGCCTCTCCATCCTCTCCTCCTGCTGGACCTGAACAGGACTACTGATAACGTGCCGGGCCCGACTCTCGCTGTTACAACCACCACTGTGAGCAGAAGGGAGGAGGCCAGTCGTTCCCCTCAGCCTCAGTTTCTCCATCTTCCTCAGCAGACTGGTGCCCTTCTTCCTGGGCGGTTTGTCTGGGAGGCAGCCTTCGGAATCCGGAGTCATGGTGGATGATCCTCCACCACATCCATCAGGGGAGGGGGGTCCACTAAACGAGGGGTCTACAAAATGCATCTTGTTGGTGGAGGAGCAGCGGGAGGAGCTCCTGCTGGTCTCCTGGTCGTCTGAGGGGGTTGTGATGGCGTCTCTGTGACCCTTGTGGTGTCCGTTGTGGCCCTCGCTCTCAGTGCTGCTGGAGCTGTGGATGGAGCAGATGTCATGTCGGTCGCCGACGTCACACAGAGAAGCATTCTGGTGTCCGGTGGCGTTTTCAGACAAGCAAAGGATGTCCATCGCGGAGTCGAGGCGACGCCATCGTCGGATCCGCCTGTCGTAGGTCCAGTTGGAGCTGATGGCACAGAAGTCTTCTTCGTCAAAGTCGTATCCCTGGAAGAAGAAGGAGGGTTCAATTGCACAGACAAGAGCCACAGACAAGAGCGCACAAAAATCTGGATATACCACAGAAATATTACCCACAAACAACATTACAGTTTAACACAATATGCACCGACACTAATATATGCATGTAGGCACGACGATGTGCAAACAGAACACTCAGACAAACACAGAGGCCCGACATTTACACAAACACAAAGATGTTTTCAATAATTTATACAAGCATGAACATCATTTTACATTCATGCAAACATCACACATATTTCATTTAGAATGTAGTTTGAGAATATATTTGTGGATTTAGCAACGCCGTGTGACTTAAAGGGACACGTTTAAAAAATGAAGATCATCTTACTGTGTTCTACCAAAGTTAGAACACAGAATGATGAAGAATGTACTGGATGGTAGATAGAATGTCAAAGTTGTTTTTGTTAATCCAGTTGGAATTTACAAAAAAAACCACCATAAAATAAAAAATAAAAAAATCATTCTTTATAACTTCAGCTTTGGTTTTCTTGGACTTCACTTTCTCCTAGAAAGAGGAACTGGAGGAGGAGGACTGATCACTTTGTATCTGTCAAAATCAAGTGATGCTTAATGGGGAGATTTCATGGTGTGACACCCCCCACGGGCTCGGCCTGCCTTCATACGAGAGTCCTGCTGTGTTCCAGTTTCTCAGTGTTTGCTCTCAACACTCACCCTGCGTTTTGATCTCCGTGGCTCCAGCCTCATTTCCACACTTTTGTTTAGAGTGCTTAATCTCCTGAAAGAGGGAGGAGAGATGAAAGTGGATGGTGGTTAGACAGGCAGTGTCACATAACAGTGACCTGCTGTACACATTCTGATATGGATGCCAAAATGTAAGCAAGTGCTTGTGTTTCAGAGCAAACTTGTGACCAGAAGGCAGCTACTTTAATCCCCGGACCAACGGGATAAATCGGAGGAAACGGCAGCATTAGCCCGTCCCTCATTACCACCACTGTGATGCCCTTGAGCAAGGCACTAAACCTCTAACTGCTCCACTGGAGCGTCTTATTGACTACAGATCATAATGCAGTTGTAGTAAGTGAATGTGAAGCAGAACGTTCCTGCAAAAGGGTCTAAAGAGACTAAACTAAACATTTCCCAGTGGAACTACCACGGTAAAGTACAGTTAAAGTAATACACAAGAGAAAAGCATGTCACTATTACAGCTGTAACTACACAATGATGTTAAACAAATACAAGTAATTAACATGTTTATCCGTTTTCAATAACTCATGCATAAAACAAAGCTTCAAAATGGCTGATTTACCTATTCAATGATGTCATTCTTAAAAAGTGGGTCCCCAGAAAAAAGGTTTTATAATATAGCTGAATAAAACAGCAGTACAAATACGGCCTCAGACATTAAAGCAACCAACCATTGAGTTTAATGAACACGTCTCTGACACACAAAAAATAAAAGTTTTAGATTTAGAAGTGCACCTGTGTTACCTGCAGAGTGAATCGAGGGCATCCTTATCCAGGAAGCGGTGATCACGCTTCGCCCACTCAATGTCAATGGGAACCCTGCAGTCTGACACACACACACACACACACACACACACACACACACACACACACACACACACACACACACACACACACGCACACGCACACGCACACAAGACAAATGAAACACTCAGACATTGTTTGTGTCATCTTGGTGATGACTCTGGGGGCTGTGCGGATTACACTAACACCCTTATATTTACCTTTGAATAATTGCACATACTGAGGGAAGCCGGCCGCTTGCAGCCAATCGCAGGCCTCCTTGGCTTCAATCTCTGCAAACAGAGAGAAGAAAAACAGCATTTGATTCAATTAAAATCATTTCAGGCTCCGCCCGCTTTAAGAGGGCAAATATTTGCCCTTAATCAGTCGTGTGTTTATGAAGTTAAATTACATTTGCATTTGGGTAAAAACTGGAAGCACATGCAGGCTATTAATTATCTGTGACTCTTGGAAGAGGCCATTTTAATTACTGCTAATTGGCTGTGTGTGGAGATGAGGGCTTCTGAGAGAGAAGAGAGATTTCTTCATGTTTCCCTCCTCTCTATCTTCTGTACCTCGGCCTTGCTTCGCCCTCTGAGGTTGTTGCCATCGATGTGCACATGACGTTCTCACATGCCACTCATTTGCTAGTGATACCCATGAAAAAGGATTCATTTCAAAAGGTGTGTGTTTTGTCAAACATAGATCCAATTATGGACATCATGGACATCTACACTCTGACTTGAGAATCTTGGTGCCAATGTTGAGCTGTTATCATGATGTAAGAGACTGAAAAGCCCAAACATCACAGGCACCCTCACTCTGGTTTTCAAATCGGGTTCCATAAAAAAAAGGCAAATTCTGGTCCTTTTTTCTTGCTCTGACTGTGATTTTTGAAGGATCTGCTAATCTGCCAAAATTGATGAAGAGAAAGAACAAACAGACAAGAGACCCAAGAGATAGTAAGACGTCAACACAAATTTCACTGAAGGATGCTATTCACAATGGCAGAGAGTATCCAGGTAGGCTGCTGAGTGTTTTTTTGAAGAACTGTTGCAATACTCTGATTTAGTTTATTCTCCTCTTGTTCTTATCTTTTAAAGTAGAACAGAAATATATAGTTTTTGTTCTGACTTGTGCACTTCACACGAATTCATCATCCCTGGTAAAATGGAAAATGATGCACAATAACTGCACATTCAATTTAGTTATTCACACAAAAAGTGTGGTAAACCCCAAACATGTCATTATCTTTAATATCGTGATATATAAATGTCCCGGTCCGTTGTTCCCCAGCTTGCTCCTAGTCCATGTCCATGTGTCCTTGTATGGATGTTATAGTCCTGAGCAGGTGGGACCTTGCATGTTAGCCCCTGCTATGAATAGAATATGAGCATCTAATGTTAAAGCGCTTCGAGTGGCCGGAAGAAGTAAAAGTCCATTTACCATCTTCTTCCTCTTAAAAGTTCATGAAATCCTTATTCTTTCAAAAGTATTTCTATCGGTATAAAAGAAAAGATGTTGATAGTGAGAAGAAACACAAATATAAACAGGCAATAAACCTCTTCTGCAGTCAAGTATTTCTTCCACATGAGAGACTCTGAAGCAAAGTATTATTAGAAAAGACTGAGTGGAAAAGAAAACATTCTGGCGTGAAGCATAAAAATGATTTGTTGATCCAGGATGTTTACAATAAGGAGCGACAGAAATCATTTTCTCAGTCTGGTTGCACGGCCCAGAAGAGGATTTGGATTTTCTGAGGGGTCTCAAAATACTTGTCCACCACAGCCCTCCCTGAAATGTTAAACGTGCTCTCTCTCTCTCTCTCCGTGCACAAGAGGCCCGTCACGGGGAGAATACCTGCCAAGGGCATTTCTTGTTTTCATATTCAAACAGCATGAAATATGGCCGACATTAGGCTCCACTAAAGAACAACAGCAGCAGTTTGCCCATGACTGATCGGGTCTTCAAACACTTCTTGTCTGGTGCTTGTGTTTTTTACTGCCTACTTATTCACTTCAGTGAGACTTGAAGGGAAGGCACCTAATTCACATTTCATTTCTTGGTGACTTTTGAAAAGTTGTTTTTCTAAAATTCACTAGACAGCAGGATGGAAACTTGGAGTAAGAAGTGGTCTCGCTATTTCCCCCAAGACACCCGAGGATCTGGAGAACAGCGCGACACAAAGCAGATGGCCCAGATACGTAAACACTTGGGGGGGAAATTCAGCGAATATGGCAATCATCAAAATGACAGAAGAGGGAGGACAGACAGACAGAAGTAAACTGACTTTACGTGAGTAGCAGCCAAAGAAATTAACGGCTTGCACGGTAAAATACAGAGGGATTGCCAGAAGTATGTTCATCCTGACCCAAAAGTCCTGCTTGTTAAACATCTGAGAGCAGAGCCCATTTTCCGGCATTACGATGGAGATGTGACATTTGAGATAGAAAAGGGATCAAGTGTGCTTGCAGAGCGGCGGCCTCGCATGTCCGCGAGAGGATCTGTAAATCCAGGGATATGTGACTCTACCAGCGTTAGAGCTCTGAACTTGGCGAGACACCCGCACCACTTTCTCAGTGCAGACATCACTCCGAGCACTGTCCCTATCCATCGCTAACACTGACAAATCACAGCCCGTCATTCTGCAACCTTGAGGGTCACAAGTTAAAAGCTCGTGACGTTTAAACCGGTTTTCTACTTTAAATAGGTCTAATACTCTGCTTTAAGGCAATCGTGGCTCAGAGCTTAGAGAAGGAGCTTCTGTTGGAAATGTTTGAGGTTACATTCCTCATGCCTGCAGGGGGAATCTTAGAGGGGGAAGTGAGTGATTATCATTTTTAGAATTATTTCAGAAGTCCTTGTGTGAAGCGTTCATACCCAAATAACTAGAGGGCAGTTTGCGGATGGAAATGGTTTGGCGCTGCATTGTAGTTGGAACTGAGATATGTGTTGAAGTCAAAAGAATGAATCAGAAGGAGTCAGTCGAACCTGGATGAGAGGAGAAAGCCCCAAAGCAAATGTTTGTCTTCTTTCATTCCTTACATGCTACAAGGTGTTTGGATGTTAAAGCAACACGAGGCATCTTCACAGCTTTGGAGGCGCCAAAAGGCAGCAAGACGTAAAATGAAAAATTGCAACATCAAAAACACAGAAGTACAGGAAGCCCAGACAGGTAGACAAGACTACACTCAGTGTGCTTGTGTTTACCAACCCCTCTGCCTGCCCAAAGAACACCCAAGAGGTACCAAAGAGGAGAGAGGAGAGGAAAAAGATCCAACAGTGTGAGTCCACTGTTCTCCGCATGGAGTGCTATAGCTCACTTCTGGGCAGGAGATAGATTTCAGACTTTCAGATGTGATTCACCTCTTCCATGTGGGGAGACAAGTGTCCAAAGGTTTGCTTTGCCATGTAGACCTTTTCTCTCTGACGTTAAAGGATACCTTGCTACTTCTCCTCCTCTCAGCGCCCAGCCCATGCCAAATCATTTCCTAAAACAGCCGGGAACTAAAGTTATTTAAACAGGTGTAAAACAACACAACTTGTTGGGACTATCTCCAGAGGTATCTGCATTTTGGTGCCAAGTTTGAACAAGGAAGGAGTGGAGCCAAAAAACAAGATATATTGGAAAATAATTAGCTGGCACAGGCGATGCTGCTTGGCTAAATAGCAACATGGTAGCGACATCTGCGTTTCCTAGAGAATGTGTCCTCTCTTGATTAAACAGCCTCCCTGTTTGGTTAATTAGTTTGATATAACAGTGACAACGACCTTTTGAGGGGTTGATACAGGAATACAGTGGACGCGGTTGCACATTTTAAGTTAAACGCATACAGGTATACCTAAATATTGTACTGTCCACAATTGCATCTTTAACATTGACTGTTAATCCACACCTGTCAGAAGCAACAATATACTTCATACTCTGCTGGTATGTTTGGTCACCGACTTTGACTGCTACATTCAGGGGCGCCTCTCTACTTAGCTCAGCGTCTACGTGAGTGACGCTATCTCCTGCGCTCCTGTATGACCACAGCAGGCAATGACCTCTTCCCTTTCCAAATGACTCTGCCTCTGAGGAAGTTGTGATTTGGTCCCTCTGGGCTCCGCTAAGAGATTTGGATATGCGATTAGTGCGGCTCCGCCCTGCTAGCGCCAGGAAGCTGGACAGCGTGTGTCTGAATGCTGAGACGTGCTCAGCGGACCGTTTGTGTTTGGTGTTAGGGTTTACAGCTTTTCTGTCAATCACTACAAATTACTTCAGAGAAAAAGACAAATGTAATACAATCAACATGGATTTGAGGTCCCGTTTTGACATATTCTTTTCCTTTTGAGGCTGATTACGGTGTGTGTTTTCTTGATAACTTCAAGAGTCGATGTTATCATCAATCAACAATTATCAATTAGCAACAGTTCATGAATCAGCCGGTTCATGGATTTCACTGGTTATAAATCACAAGGCACACAGTCCATGCCAGGATACATAGGTACTGCTTGCTTGTGTATTACCTTATTTCTCATACTTGAAAAAAAAGGCTTTTGAAAATTCCCTTATTTTTTAGGCTGCGCACACACACACACACGCACGCACGCACGCACGCACGCACGCACGCACGCACGCACGCACGCACGCACGCACGCACGCACGCACGCACGCACGCACGCACGCACGCACGCACGCACGCACGCACGCACGCACGCACGCACGCACGCACGCACGCACGCACGCACCCACACACACACACACACACACACACACACACACACACACACACACACACACACACACACACACACACACACACACACACACACACACACACACACACACACACACACACACACACACACACACACACACACACACACACACACACACACACACACACACACAGAACATGACTTGGCTCATCCTGAGCTGGCAGGTATATCTGCATGAGCTCATACATAGACAGACATAATCCTGCAGTATAATCATTCCTGCATGCTGTTGCCAGTCGTTGCTAACAACACTGTCTGTCCTGAGACTCTGTGCCAGTGGAGAGATGGCTTTACTAAGTTCGTATAAACACTCTCAGGTTGGCGTGAAGCAAATTGGAGGAACTACAGGGGTATTTCAGAAAAACAGATATGACAAAGCCCGGCACTGTGTCACCGGGCAGAAAACCAGTTGTCGACAAGCCAAACTAAACCACATGGAGGGATTTGTTTTATTATTAGAGCACTTCACCTGCTGTGTTCTCCTTCCAAAGTTGGGCAGCCTTTTACCATGATTTCATGCAGGCTGTAGAGCAGATGTCTGGGAGGTATACTGAGCGGACATCTAGCTTGACTCTCACTGGCCTTTGCATCCAACTATGGCAGCTATGCTGGAAGAATGTCGACCTTCTACTAGATCATCCAACTGAGCTGATTTACTGAATTAATCTGAGGAATAAAATAGGCCATCAGGTTTCACTCTACATCCACTACATCACCTTCTGGTTTGTTCACTTTTTTTGTCACAGTTCAAATCGGACTTGTGTTTATCTAACGCCTTTCTAGTCTTCTGACCACTCAAAGCTATTTACACTACGTGTCATTCACCCATTCACACAAACACATTCATATAATGATGTCACACTGCATGGCTACATCCTGCCCCATCAAGCCTCTCACATTCACACACAGCAGGCACAGCCTTCGGGAGCAACTTGGGGTTAAGTGTATCACCCAAGGACAGATCGACCTGGAGTCAGGGATGAAGACATTGATCTTCCGATTGGAAGATGACTCGCTCTACCTCTGAGACATGTGGGCATCATAGATCACCGTTCATAGCCAAGGCTTGGTTATGTCTCTTACTGTTTCATTCAGTTTAGTGCAAAACTAAGCATCCTTTATAAGGTTAGTAGCTCAGCTGCCAACTATATGCATCAGTGTTTTCACATCATGATTGTTTCTGTGGTTTTTGGCATCTTTTAGTAAACTTTTAATGAGGGAGGAAAGGGTCCAGACTCACACGGACGTATAGCGCGCCTGCACAAGCGGGAGACTGTTCATGCGGAAGTGTTTTAGATAGTAAGGTTTTAGCGAAGATGCATGTGTTTGGGAAGTAGTGAGTATACGACTGGATAAATGAGACTTGGATTATACTGCACGAGTTGTGTGAGAGTTTGTAAACTGTTGCTTTGATATAGTTTTGCTGTTAATGGTTAATCGCCGCCATTTACTTCATTCAATTCATTCAGACTTTTCTCCATTTTTTGATCCTCCTGTCCACTTGGAGGCATGCGGGGAAACCAAAGTTTCCTTCATGAGTTCAGGGTAACGCGGGGTGAGTACATTGATGTACAGATGTGTATTTTGCGGGTGAAGTATTCCCTTAAAGATTTTCTTCGTACATGTACTAGACACATCAATAATTCAGCAGGTGGTTTAGCTGCAAAGGGATTTTACAAGTTTTAGGCTAATGTGAGGCTAAGGATTAGCGTTTGATTTTTTAATATACTCAGATCTTAGCACAGCTTTTCAGCAGCTCAAAAATATTGATGTATTGTGCTGCAGTGACCAACTCCATCACTTCAGTTCACTGTTAACTGGGTTACTTATAAATCTGAAAATTAGAGCCATAATATTCTTATTGTAGCACCGATGGAGAATGATTGCAGCTTTCCTCGTCACAACCTGCTTCACACATTCACTGACACACAACAACATGGTGAGGAAGTCACATGTTATGTAATGGGAGTGCAAATATGAGGTCCACTGATGTCACTGTTGAAAGCAGAAAGACAAAAATAAAACCAAAACTGCAGATCAGGTCACAGAATTCGGAATAAAAGCAACCATTTCCAAATAATTTACATGTGATTATCATACAGGAGTGCATTACTACACAGACATACATATATTGAAGTTTTTAGACTCAAATTCATTTCCAAAGTTTGAATATTTGCACACTATTATTTGGCAGTTGATCAATTCTCTACAACAGAGCACATTTTAAAAGTAACCCACACACATTCAGAGTGAGTCCTACGCCGTTTTTGACAGAGAAAAGGCTTTTTATGCTACTGGAGTTCAAAACTGATCTTGTGATGTTTTCCTGCCCACGGCCTTCAAACAATAAAGAGCTCTCAGAGGATAATGGAGCGCTTCAAATTCCTTTCCTGCCCCGAGAATCAAGAACAAGCCTGTTACACTTTGACTAAAGCTGCCGATACATATTTACACAAAAATCTGTCGAAAACTATAGTGGCCAAGCATTACTCCAGCCTCTCATGCACCTCATAATGTGAAGTCAGCCTTCGATTAATTCAACAAACTACCAGAAGAGACTTTATAAGTAGCCCAGGAGCCAAAGTCTGTCTTAATCAGATCCTCATTAAATACCACTCTTTAAGCTAATTAACCAATCATCTCCTTAATGAATGTCATCAAGCATCAATTCTCATCTAAAAGAAAACAGGCAGAAGTCAGTGGCTAAGATTCTCATTATCTCCCCGTCTGTCATATAACGCAACAAATGAGCTGCAACTGAACACATACTCACTTGTGATCAACATGCTTCTTCTTGGATGGAGGGAAGTTTAACAAACTTCCATGTGAGAATGGATGTAGAGTCAGACGCATAAAGATGTTTAAAGAATTAAGTCCAGAGGGAAAAATAATATATCCAATGTTGTAATAAAGCAGTAAATTCCAGTAGTACTGGTCATGTTGGGCATCATGTTAATGAAGTCATTGTTGAAGATTTCCCCTACCACTCCCCTTCCTCTGACCCGGACCGGACCATCTGAACACCGAGGGAGGGGAGGGGGGAGTCCTAAAAATAACCAGAGGTAAACACTTCAGACACATGAGGTTCAGACACACAAACCGATATTACTTTGAGCTTCTGTGACTGTATAGAAGTGGAGGAAGGATCGGAGAGTCAAATTAGGGAGATACAATCTGTACATGGGGAATGTTGCTGACCCTCCCTGGAAGGAAATGAAGGATCCCAGAGTGAGCTTTCTGCCCACTTGGTAGAAAGGCCATCACTGACCGCAGATTTCCACAGGACAGGAGTTGGCTTTGAGGCTGGCAATTTATACTATAATTCAAAATAGGCAATTCAGAGGAGTGAGAAGTTCCACTTTGCCTCAAATGAGGTCTGTAGTGAAACTCATGATAGAAATCAATATTCCTCGGGCCCTGCATCACAACCCTCAGATGATGAAATTACAAAAATACAGTAGCGTGGAAATTAACAAGATTTTCTCGTTTTCAAGATTGAAGATTTTCCTCCGGTTCTGATCTCTGACCTGCTCATGGCAGTTAGCGTTGGCAAGGGGAGCTTTGAGAAAAAGCCACTTCAGACGAAATTAAATACAGACGAATGCCTCAACACGATGGGGAGAGAAGTCCTTGCCATGCCCTCATAGCCTGTAGTTCTTCAAGGTTTCATCTTGGCTCAGTCCAAGGTATACCATTAGTGTTAATGGCCTTCCATTTAACACGTAGGTGTTTGATTATGAGATTCTAAATGTGAAAAACTCCCTCAGAGGAGAAGAGAGGAGAGCGGTCTGCATGATTCGCTACATTAATTCACAAGTGGAGGGGGAGAAAGTGGGAGTAGGCAAACAACTAATGGACTTTTTCACACTCTGTCGAGAGTCATGCAGCAAGAGGAGGAAAAGCAGAAAGAGAGAAAAAAACAGGACACTTGTTTTCTACTCTTTGGCAACATTTGTGAGAAGATTTGTAGGTTGAAAAAGATCTGAAAACATCTGGTTATGAGTAATATAGAATATACAGAGGTTAGACAGGCACATTGCTAGGTTTTGAAAATTGGATAGGCCAAAAGAATTTTGGCTGGGCCTTTTATTTACAGACGTTAATAGATTGTTTACTTGCGAAAAGTTTCTATCTATCACAAGTGGCACATTCCAGTATACAGGCGAAACATTTTCAGGTATTTCTCACTTTATACTGCAAGTGTTAGGATAACATTTTGGCCGGGCCAGGGTCACCATCAAATTACCCTAACTGGTTAATTATATGATGTGTGTGAGGACAACACAGCTTCAGAGAGGACAGCTGCCATGTCCTGCCTTACAATTTGTTGAAGCCATTATATTAACTCACCACCAATCGCATTTGTATTCCAACCTATTTTACCACATTTTGAGTTATTCATGTATTTATTCATTTGCGAGCTCATATCAAAGTCACAGAGGGGAAAGAGAGGCCTGCAGTCTCTGGAGGCTGACAAGATGTTGACTAGAAATCAGGATTAAAGCAGAGCTCAGGGCCTGACCTCTGGCTCTGCTAACAAAAAGCCTCTCTCTCACTGCATGCGAGTGTCTGTCTGCAGTGTATAAAGGTTACACAAGACTGCATTTCCTTCTCTCAAGCAAGAGCCTCACGGGCGTCAGAGGAGGAAGAATCCAACAATACTCCCAGCGGATGGGAGTTTTTGTGTGTATGTGTGCAGTGTTTACATGTGGTACGTGCATGTGTACATGTGTGCGTGTGTTTGAGGGAGGCAGTTACAGTATGCAAGGATGTGATGTGTTGCGTTTACTCTCACAAGCTTAGCCTTGTGTGTGTGCTCTGGGGCGTGTACGTGTTTGAGTTAACTTTGTGCTTTTAAGTGTGTGTGTGTGTGTATGCAGTCCAATCTGAATCCAGCCTCTGAGGCTTCGAGGCTGGTATTTCCGATGTAGCAGGACAGGAAGCGGCCTGCTCTCTTGAACTGTGTCCCTCCTTTTGAAAACTGCAGCACACACTCTACAAGACCTATTACTTCATCAGTGTGTGTGTGTGTGTGTGTGTGTGTGTGTGTGTGTGTGTGTGTGTGTGTGTGAGAGTACATTTACTGTACGTACGTAGAGTACAGTCTGGGAAATATTTAATCATAAAAACAAGTAAAACAATTAGTCAATTAATCATTTTAAGTCATTTATTACGTAAAAAGTAAAACACATTATTTGCTTCCAGCTTCTCAAATGTGATTTAATTTGCTGAAAAATAATTCACATGTCAACGTCCACACATCACACCACAGCACCCTGATGTCCTAACCAACAATATTATTATGGATACCACTTTGACAGTGCATTCAATTGATCATCAAAACAACCGCCTTCCTCTGTTTAGCCTCGCAAGAATTAACCAGAAGAGAGACAAAACTCTACATAAAAGGCTGAGGACACCGCAGTGGGTGCAATTAGGCTACAGAAAGTAAATAGACCCAGAGGGCACCAGTCTTCTGAGCGTGTTTAATTTGGCTCACATAGTGTGCTCGCCCGGTGATTAAATAAGACAGATGCAACTTTTTGTATTTTTTCATTTATTTACCTACGTAAAATAAAGCAAACCTTGAAACCAATTATATGTAATTGTTATACTGTTGACGGTTGGTGTGAATTTAAAACAGGAGGGATATCCGTGTTTTGGTTTCACGCTGGCTCTTTCAGTCAAGCAGACTGGTGTTAACATGTACATCTCCATGAATTATGTGGCTGCCAGCGTGACACACAACTGTACTACTGTTTTGAATCAAATCACGGTATTTTGTCACCGTAAACAAGAATATGTGACTAATTTACACATCATAGCAAATCCCCTTCTGTCTCTCTGTGTAATTCAACAAACAGCATGAATGTTACAGTCATCACTCCCAAAATACATCACAACCACAGCTTCCTCACAGGAATAAATGTCTTGATTAAATGCCTAAATCCTGTTTTCTTTCTCTGTGGAAGTAAACATTCACTGCTGCAGATGACTCAAGCGGCCTCATGGTCTTCACAATCAATTAACTGGGGGTCTGATTAGAGCTCTTTATTAGCACTTATAATGATCTGAGAGTGTGAAGTAACGGGTCGTCTGCACATAGTTCATTTGGAAAGTGTCCCGAGTACACCCCCTAAAACCAACGATTATAAGGTACTATTACAAAACACTGGGATGCCTTCCTGCAATACAAAACCCAACATGCTGTTTATTCAAGTGCATAATTGCCCAAAAAGGTGACGGACAAACTCCCTTCATCTCTCAACAACTGTAAAACACAATAGCAAGGAGGTCTGTAGTTCAGATACGCAGCTTCTATATTTGGGGAAAGTGATCTGATTACGAGCCTTGAATTTGACATAAGGGTGAGCCTTAAACACAGAAATGTAAAAAGTACAAAGCTGTTTTCAAGGTAGAAGCAACATCTGTAAGAAGGAGTAAGAAAAGAAGAGCAACATGTTATTTTGGCTGGTGTTTATAATGGGCAGGCCATTGCAAGTGAATTCAGGAGATATCTTTCAAACTGCTTCAAAAGAAGAGGCCAAGGCTGCTGTTACAGCATCTGGTCTCTTTGTTTCTTGATAACACCTGTGAGTGAAGGTTCCACTTTCACTGCCAACATGATATCATCTATTTTCCTTTTTTTGTAAACATAAAACATTTTGAGGAAGACCTATAGGTCACTTCATGTATCCCCGATATCAATCACAAGCACATCTCAAAGCTCCACTGAGTGATGCTTTTGATATCCACTCTCAATGACATGACTCCCTGTATTGTGAAAAGGTTTTCAGCTGAGCAGCGTTGTGTGGAGCTCAATTCAGCTTTCATCCACAATCACAACAATGTTTTGGTCCACACAACTCAACAGTGCGAAAGGCAGTGAGTCAAATAACCCAGCGTGTGAGGAAAGTTAGTCAACTCGGAGGTAGGTGTGTCAAACCCAGGTGTGTGTCAAACACCAGGATATACTGGGCGTGAGCATATCAGAGCAAATAAACTTCGACAGAGGCCAAACGAACAACAAATAAATGTTATCAAACTTCTGAAAGACGTTCAGTAAATTTCTGTGCAGCATTTTTCAAATGTCTTGTATCCATTTTTGGGTACAGCCGGGCAGCTTTGGCTCAGGGGCTAGAGTACCAGCTGCTACTGGTTAGTCACAGGAGATAGTATCTGTCTGCACTCTCCAGGATAACAGTTAGCAGGCGAAAATACGAAAATACTGTAGTCAGTGTGCGCAATACGCGGAGGAAATCGGGGGTCCACCAAACCCATTGCTCCAGTGATATTATGCTGAAGCAATACATAGGATTTTATAAATGCAAGCCGAGGAGATCAACCGGGCTATACACGCTTTGCACACACATCACTGAGGCTTATCTCGTCAACATTAAGGCCACTCATGCAACCACCAACTAAACAACCATGTTGCCACGCAACAGAATCCACACAGCACACTTGCCTCTCTCTCTCTAACCCGTCAGTCACAGCATGTTGAGTCGCTATTTTCAACCGAGTCTAAACATGATGTCAAAGTAGGGAAAAAAATAAATCCACTGCTTTTCAAGTTGTACGAGGTAACGTTGGGTTTTCTAATTCAGGCAACATTTGCATTGTGGCTCATTTGCAACAATGCCACTCAGAAACAACCGGGTATTCAATGCAATATATAAAGGCAAAAGGTTTGCACTTTGCGCTTACTACACTAGTAAGCTTTTAAGGGACACATTTTTTGTAAAGATTTTTCCAGAGACGCACCAACGTTTTGCTGTTGATCAAGGGGTCTCGGACCCCCCTACCTGCTGTATTTCGCACACTGACTGCAGTACATATCAGATTAGGCATTCAAAATTTGGAGAAAAAAATGGGAGAAAGTTGGTGTGAAGTTTAAAGCACTAACTGGTTCACTCAAGTGATAGATGAGGGCCGTTTGTTTCAAAATGCCCATTCAGCTCCATCTCCAATGTTGTTGATATAACAAGCAGAAATGTCTGTTTGGGGATTTACTTGATGGATTGCTTTCTACTTGCCATCTTGTTATCTTCCTTCCAAAGTTCATCCTTATTTCCATGCCAAAACCTGCATATCACCAAACTGTCAGCTATGTTTTCTTCTTGATGAATAGCCAGCTGCAGGAGAGTGTTCAACGACTGGGCAGATGCAAATGTCTGCAACTGTTTGTAAGCGAAGCTGTGACCGAAAGCACGGCGCTCAGGAAATTTCCTCAGATAATTTAAGATTAAAAGGAAATTAAGGGAAAGGAACATAATTTAATGTGGTAAAGATAAAATCAACAATGGCGATTTTTTAAAATTGCTATATGCTGCTTTTAACTCTAGAGCTGCACATAAGGATGTAATATTCTGGTGGCCACATACTTTTGCAGTCATTGAAATAGATATCAAGATTACATTTAAGAAATAGGGAATGAGCTATATACAAAGCAATTTATTAAAGTATGATTAGAATATTAGCAGCCTTTCGGCAACTCGCGCACATATCGACAGTCGCCTTATCCTGCAGAATCACAGGGACGCCCCACAGCCGACCCTTCCAACTGTACTTGTTGACACAAACTATAAATAAAGCGTTCTCTGTTGTTTTGTTCTGGGCAGTGGATGGAAACCCGGGGACATTGCCAAGGGTCAGCAGAGCCCCTGGCACCGTGTTCAGAGATGTTATTACCAGGCTTTCAGCCCGATCATTGTTCCACAATTTCTCTAAATACCAAGTGTGACAGTTGGCCTGTGGTGGTGTAGTGACATCCTCCTCTGAGGCCAAGTGTGGAAACCGATAAGGCAACAAAGCTACACCTGGAGCCACGGCGGCTCATTTCTGTTCTCAAAAACCGAATGTTTTGAGATCAATTTGGATTCATTTACATTATAAGTGACACATATTGTCAATGTTATATCTATGCTGTCATTAGAAATGTTGACAGCTGTGTGATTACAGAAATGGCTGCTTCCTAGGAAGCTTTACCAATAAAAGTATCCATACTGAAGGATGTAGATTCGCTCAGGTAACATATACTGTACGAGTATTAATAGTCTGCTAACTTTTCAGTGTTTTTGAAAGCGCATTGGCACACTATGAAGTTTGTTATTCAGGTCACTGTCAAAGGTCTGTGTGTTCCTGTCAGGAAATCCTACACCAACACCAGCTTCACCACCTTAAACTATGTCGAACAACAGATCTGACCTTCAATGCCACTGCCTGACCATGTCGTCCAGTGGGGTTCACCTCAAACACTTCCATCCACTATGATGATGCAGTTTAAAACCCGACACAGGCTACAACTCTAGCCACTGACTGGATAACTGAAGAAGTGTGGATCCAAGTGCTCCTGAAAAGGTCCAAATCACCCCTAAAAAAGGTATTTGATCATAAACCAAAAGACCTGATGATGGCGCAATAGGAAAAGTTAAAGGATAACCAAAGTTATTTTAATTAATCTAGAGGACATGTCTGCAAAAAATGTCACAATATTCTATTCAACAGCTGTTCAAACTGGACGAACTGAACAATATTGCCATCCTGTTACCATGGCTTTCCACCGTTAAAGACTACTAATTAACATGTTGTATCCTGTTTATTTAAGGATTAAGGATATTTCCCAAAAATCAGAACTATTCCTTTGACAAATGATTGTATAGTTTCATCGTAATGAACTGGAAATAGTACTATTAACTATTAAATTATTAAACACCTTTTACTTAAAATCTTTGGTGATTTAATCCCAAATTTAAAGCTTAAAATAAGTGTGAATAAATAATGAGTATCTAGACATTACTGACTGTATTGATTTGTTGCTAAAACGGCATTCATATTTAATGTAAAATGCATCATGCTACATTTAGAAGTTTCCATAATACGTGAAGTTAACACTTACTGGCATTGAGCTGGTTGTTCAGTGTTTCCACAGAACGGAAAACCCCACCATCATTTCATCAGCAGAGCCAAGATGGCTGACCTCTGGGATTTCCTCGCTCTCCACTGAGTGTGTCCAATATATTGTGTATTGTGTATTTATGGTGTTTGCGAACGTGTGTCATACAAACACTCATTTCTCGGGAAGTCATTACCCGAGAAGAAAATGACCATCAAATTAACGGTAAAAGCCTGTCTGGGTGTCTCATTTCCATTTATGGCAGCGGAATGTTTCTTTAAGATGTGATGAGGGAATATCAAATGTGAAGAAGACTCATGTGGAACTTTTTCTGCTGCAGTCTTGGCCAGGTCTCACTTGAAAAAAAGATTTTTAATCTCAATAGTAATAACCCAGGTAAAATAAAGGTTAAATGAACATAAATTAATCTTGAAAAACAAATTCAGTAAACACAGAAGCACAGTTTTTAGGCACAACAGCCTAAACATAAACAATTGTTTGTATTTTTGTTGTGTGTTGTTTTAATTTACAACGCTACCACATGTTTCAAACGGACCGTGATCTGGGAGAAAATATGCTTCTCTCGAAACGTAATTGCACAGACTTTATGAGGGTCTTCAGTGAAGAACGGGAACCTCTTCTATGAAGCTTCATTTTTTACCCAAATACCAAATCAGAGTGGCACCGACCAGAGGGGCATGTGGGCCAACCAGAAGGGCAGCTGGGTATCGTTTGGGTCTCTAAAGTTGCTCAAGAACCGCAGAGTTGAGTCATAATTCTCTATGCATTCATCACTGTTCATATAAAAATGATATGTGCAGCTTTAAATTGCAGTTTCAAGTCCTGTATTTGTTTTGCTATGTTGTGACTCGCCCCTTCCATTTGATCACGGGTGTGTTTGGTATATTTTTTAGGAATTAAAAAGACCATTTTTTTTTTTTTAACAAGCTCCCTTTCATCAAAACTGTACCAAGAAAAATGTGATGAACTCGGGTGAGGAGAGGTGCTCTGTTGACCTTTGTGTCACAGTGTGGACATCAAGACAATGCAAAACACTCTCGTTATGTGTATGGGTAGTTTATAGTGTTAATTCCAGTATTACAATTTTTGACATATTTTGACTATTTTTAGCAGAGTAAGTGATTTAAGTTTGGATGTAAATTTGACATATTTAACTTCACAGATTTAAGTTAAATAAAAATATAGACAATAAAAAATAATTTAAGATTTTGGACATTCTCGGCATGTAATGGAGACCTTGGAAATACAACTTTAATATTTCTAACAGTCTTAATTCTCAAGTCAGCTCCGTGTCAGCCGGACAGACAGATGTTGGATGTCTGAACTCTGCTTCATTTACTACTGTACTGGATATACATTAGCTTCTATATCTGATCATTTGTATAGCTAGGGAACCAGAATATGGTGTTAACGCGTGTGACACATAAGAGCCATACTTCAAAAAGCTAAAACTAACCAGGATACCAGAGTGCATGTAAACACACGCCTACAGACAGAACTATTGACAGTAGTACAGTAGAGCAGTTGGGATGTACTAATCGAAGCAAATGTGATACAATTGATGCTTTTCTGATATTCGGGCTTAATCAAAACAAACCGGGTGCAAGTCCTTTAAGCAGCCTGGTCTAACAGAAATGTGCAAACGCTTATTAGTTCAATCTAACAACGTAGTTTTGTTGCTTGAATCTAAAATTAAAACGTATAACTGTTAATAATTGTAACCTAACGATAAAGTTAAACTGATAATCAAATTTTGTTGCCTACACCTGACGTTAAAAAGTTCAACCAAATGACGTACTTTTGTTGCCAAGACATTAAATAATGTAACCTAAAAACGTATAGCTTTGTGTATTGTTGCCTTAACAGTGTATAGTTTTGTTGTACAAATTGAACAACATTTGTAAGACACAGGCCGCCCAATCCCGATTTTAGAAAGGTGTGAGGGGGAAGCTGTATGGCCATCTGATAAACACTTCAAGAACCAAAAAGCAAACTTTAGTAGCAGCTTTAGCGAGAGCTTTTGTTGTACGGACGATTTGAATAATGAAGGTCATTAGTTACTTTCTGGAGTCAGTGCCATGTTTGTTTTATCAGTCTTACTGTTGGTTCATTGAACTTTGTGTGCTGGAATAAGACTTGGGAGATTTGTTTTTTTGCCATCCAATACAATTTAAATCAACCAGATTATTTTGCTCGTCTTTCAGGCAGAAGCTGATTGTAAAAATATCTTATAACAATAGATTAATGAATGCTCCACACATTAACTATGGATGATCCAACAAATGAAATGAATTTCCCCCCAAGCTGTAGAAACCAGATCCTGCTCTTCTGGTTGAAGCAACAACATAAAAGTCACACACGCAGACTTGTATTTCTGGAACAGTGGCTCCTTTGTTTCTTACTTTCTTTCTTTGTTTCCTCTCACTATCTTACTCTGTTTCGAAAACTTAATTCCACTTCTCATTCAACTCCCAATTTCCAATTACTCTGGTGGGGCTGACTTCTCCCACGCTGTCCCCTCCCGGGGCCTATAAACCTTTGATGGAAACAATGACTGATAACTCGAGAACAAGAAAAAATTAGGCCGCTTCGTTATTGGTGATTCATAATCCACTTCTGAAGTGTTAATGGGGACACGTATTTAAGCTGCCAATGTTTAATATACACTTTCTGCGGTTGCATTAAATCTGCAGGGGTTTTTTTTGGTTGAGGGAGGGGTGTTAATGGAAGGAGTGGAGGGGCAGGTCACACTTGGCCGTCTGCACAGGACGAGACTTAGCTTTTGGGTTTTCTTAGCACTTTGGGTTTTTATTTTTTTCAATCCGCCTCCTTTATCCAGAATCACTATCTGTCTGCGTCCGTCTCTCTCTCTTTTTTTGCTTTCTGTCTCTGTGCATCTCTGTTTTTCCCCTCTTCCTCCCTTTCTCTTGCTCGCTGCACTGATACAGGAATAATAAACTAAAATCCTACCTGTGACTTTCAAGCACTCATCTCCTGAAGATTAAATAAAGTTTGTCGCTTCTAGTCTCAAAGAAATCAACAGAAACTTGCATAAGCTTGGTATGTTCCAAACGAGCCACTTTTCAAGCCTTCCAGTAGTGAACGTGTGAGCTTTAAAACACGTGTTTGGTGGTATATACCTTTAGCACAACGTTCAGTCTGGTTCAGAGGACTACACGACATGAAGTCAATTCTTGTATAATCCAAGTATAGCTTTCTTAGACAGCACATACTGTACTGTGCAGGGTCATTTTGTGTGGTCGTCGATCTCTATGAATCACAGTGAACATAATGAGGCGCAGTGAGACTGATGAGACCAGGCGAACCGGGCAGCAGCACGGTGGAACAGTAAAAATACATTCATTTTTATCTTAATTGCCACGAGTCAGTACCTGAGCTTTGGGGGCCTTAATCCCTCTGACATTTGCCTTGAATGCCAGACTTAATAATACGCACCCTCGCACACTGCTAATGATCAATGAAGTTTGCAAATAGTAGACCTTTAAAAAGTTCAAAACCTTTAAAGGGACGTGATAATACCTTGAAAAATAAACATCACTTAGTGGAATATAGTTTGATTTACATTTCCATGTTTTTTCCCCACAGATCTACACATGCAATGGGACCGCTAACAGCTTCAGAGGACACTTGTCTTTGGACTTTCAACATTCAAAAAATAAGAGGAAAAAATAAATAAAAAAATCCACACCGCTGAGCTTCAAGTCCGAGGTAAATACGGAATAGAGAGCTGCATAAAAGACCCTGAGGTGCTGAAATCTGGCAATAAAATTATAAAATGAAAAAAACAGTAAATTGGCAAGCCATGATGATGATAACATTTCGAAAAGAATATCACTTTTGCATCAGGCACGTTTTATTTCTATGTAGTTTAATTAAATTACTTTGAGTTTCACATGTAAATTCCAACTTTATTGAGATTAACACATTGTAAATTGACCCGTTTGACTCTTGTAATTTGGCTTTGTGGTATTTTAAAGCCAAAGTCTGCCATTTGTTGTCAATAGAGAAGCACCATGAAGTGAGTTTCTTTTACCTGACCAAGCAACTATGAACCATTTCTGCAGTGGCACCTTTTAAACCCTTGTGTAACACTTGTTTTCCTTCAGCGCTTTCGCAAAGAAAGTTTAACCTTTCACATGTGAAAAATATATCGACATTAAATGCCACTGAAATATTAGTTATTATCCACCGACATCGAGTCCAGTTTAAACAGACGGCTGGACAAAGTTTCTGTTCTGATATCAGCTGTGCTACAAATACAAGAAAAAAACGTAAAAACGAACAGAGAGCAAAAGTTAAAAGCCTCTGCTCCATAAAATAGATTTTACTTTTATAAATCTCCATTAAATCCTTTAGTTTTGATTGACAATATGTGCATGCACAGGGCCGATTGAAAGCACACATTCATGTTATTTTCCCCTAAAGGCTGTCATAATTTATTTCAGACTAATCATTGGAGATCATATAACATTTACAGACTACCGTCATCTGTCGGAGGAGGCGACTACCGACTTTGAACCACCAAACATGTCTGTTTTTACAGTCAGTGTAAATGTGTTCAGGTCAGCTCTGCCACTATTATCTTAATTGAGTTTATTTAATAACCTTATTTGATGCAGATAGAAGTCATTCTGACACTGTAAATCTGTGGTAGACCGACATTATAACCACAGGTCCATTAGTGGTAATCAGTTGAGCCAGAAGGCAGCAGACATGAGCACTGGTGACTAATCAGTAAACTCTCTCTTCATTCCTGTTGCCAGCTCCTTTCTCTCTGCTGTGTGCTTTTTCCATCTTTCTCAATTCTGTCTACAGCATAGAAATTGCAGTTGAGTCATTATTTCATTAACTACACTGTGGAGGTCAGAAACACTATTTAAATATATCACAACCATTCAGAGATCTGCAGGTATCAAGGGTAGGTCTGGATAATTAGTGAGCACGAATGACTTATTCATTACCTAGAGTTAATAATGAATGCACTTACCTTACTAAATTATAGCTTTATATTATTGGAGTCATCCACTCATGTTATTGCAACTGAAATTCCACGTTGTTGTGGCTCTGCTCAGTTGTTTTCATATAGAGAACCACAGAGCTACATGTTGTCCCTCAAATGAATTGTCACACAGTGTTGTGGCCATGCAGCTTTAGCTGCTAGCTACACACAAGCTGTTGTCAGGGACTGCACATTTACATATTTAAATCAGCAGGTTCTTTTAGATAAAGTGAGTACCGATGCAACGCCAGCTCCAAATGAGAGTGTTGCATTATGGGCTGTCTGTGGCCATTATGTTGATGCTTCTGCTTGGGAAGAAAAATACATTCCTGACGCGTCAAAACAAATTGCAATCTTCAGATGCTTTTACTGCAGAAACACACCGCTGACTGAATCATCTGTCAAACTGACAAGAATTACAGTTATTACAGATATTCAAAAAGTTCAAATGACAGTCAAAAAAAAATTGCGAGAGAGAATATTTTCAAATGCTGGAAAAGGGAGAGTAATCTCTTTATCAGAGTCATCTTATATCCAGGCCAATATAATAATCATTACATTTAAAGTATGTATTACTAACAAATGTACAATTATTATCAAAACCGTCACTCCTGATACCTGTCAGTCTCCATTGTTATGACATTATTGTAAGATTTTGAACATTCTGGGCAAATATTGGTTTTAAAGCCGCCTACATTTATTTTGAATATTTATATACGTACAGTGTCATAGTTATGAGCTTACTGCCACAGACCAAGCTGCGTTATTTGAAGCATTGGTGTGAGAATGTGCTGTTGAGTCCGCCTGCTGCATGTTAGTCCAGTCCAATATTCAAAAAACTCCTTCTCTACCAACTCCTGAGGATAAACAGCTGATGTTTGGCTGCTTGATGTTCCACTGTCTCCACCTTCTCTAACTGACCGTCTGCTGTTTGGTGTTCAGTGGGCCTGTAAGAGCTTTTTTAAACTTCAATCACCCCTTCTGACTGAGCAGACTCACAAGATTAAAAATCTATCCAGGGGTCTGAACTGGCCCTTGGCTTTTTCCCTTCATAAATTCTACTTTATATATTAGCCATTTTCCCAAACATTTTGTATACAGTTCACATCCTGCCGTCACTGGAGACCGCAGCCCGGAGCCTGATTCTCACAACAACCTGCCTCCTTGTATTAGGGTTCGGAAAGAAGGCTTTGACGAAAAGGTCAGGCCACCTTTCGCTATGGAAAATCATTGGCTGCTAAAGATCATGACATTAAAAGGTATGAGCCGAGAGGCCATAAGAGAGGGGCAGTGAGGAAGAACAGGCCGTGGTGGCAAAGATGGACGGATGGAGGGATGAGAAAAGAAAGAAGTAGAGTATGAGAGAGATTACCAGAGGATAAGAGGGACAAAAGAGGACAAGGAGACAGACAGAAGCACAGGTGGTTGACATTAAGAACAGACAGAAACCTACAATCAGTAAAGTGGAAGAAGTACTCACATATTTTACTTAAAGTGGCAATAGCCTTCGGCTTTCATTACTCTCCCTCTACTCCCTTTTTGCTTCTTTTTCTTTTGTTCGGGTAGAGTTTACAAAGTTTCCCTCCTAAACTTTATTAACAAAAAGTAATATCACAGCACCAATTGCTCCGGTTGTTCCAGCGTCTGGCATTTGAGACCAGTCCCTGGACCAAGACCGATCTCGGGAACTACAACACTGACTACTACTACATAAGGCATAATAGTTTAACCACCCAACGTGAATGTCACTCGTTACACTCATAGAACGTACACACTTGAAGGGTGTTATCCAGTTTATGACCCAGCCATTTGCGAGGGATAACACTGGTCATGGGATTTATAGAGCGGATGCAGTAGCCGACAAAAACAATTTAATATCAGTTTGAATTCAACTAAAAAGGTGTTCACATACACCGTTACTGTCCAGTGCAGACAACGTTTTAGAGAGAGAGGAAGGAAAAGAAGCTAGTGGAACAGCAGTGTTGTTGGTGTGGACTTTTCCTTCAGCTTTGTAATCATAGAGTAAAAAGTTGAGTCTCTACAACAAGGACAGCATGTTTTATTGGAGCAGCCAGCAGTGTTTACTGTCCTACTTAATGTGTTTGAAGGCATGAACTGTTGAGCTACATTTTTTGCCATACAAATCAATTTTCAACCCACAGTGAAATGAGGCCAATGTGCTAAAGGCTGAAGAATTAGACATACTGTATGTAGGCTAGCGCTGCGTTAAAAGAAACTCGGTGAAACCAAATGATTAGAGCAGCAGACAAACCCTGCAAAGCAAAAAGTGAAGAAGCCATGCTCCTAGATTCTGTTCCACAGTGTGTGTGTGTGTGTGTGTGTGTGTGTGTGTGTGTGTGTGAGAACACGAGTGTGTATGTGTAAAAAAGTGGGTTGATTTTAGCACAAACCCGATAAAGGCTCTCAGGTGTGGTCTTAGACCTAGCTCTGTGTCGTTCTCTTACAGTATCTGTGTGTCAGTGTTGCATATATGGTCCTATAGATGTACAAACAGAATAGAAGAATTAAATCCACCAATTTTTCAGCAGAAACGGCAGAACTGGGTCACTGAATATCACATTGTGGCCTGTTCAGAGTGTAACGGTAAGACACAGTTCTGTTCTAGACAGCAGGGAATCTCTCTGCCCAGTCATCAGATGATTTATTGATTTATCAATAGAATTGTCAGATCCTATTTAAGCATTCTGTATCAGTTTATGTAATCCTGCTGACAAGGGCGTCAGATCACAGCAAGCACACATATACTGTATGTGGCCCGACAGACAAGTCATAATCAACACATTAAACTAACTGCAACCAAGCATCTATCCTAAATATTGTCCTATTAGATTATGCACTTCTGTTCTTTCACAGACGGAGAAATAAACCCTAACCCATGCAAATGTTAGCATGCTATCACGCTAAACTAAGATGGTAAACGTTATACTTGTTTAGCATCAACATGTTAGCATGGTGATGTTAGCATTAAGCTCAAAGCAGTTAGCCTCACGGAGTCTTTGTCTGGTCTCATCAATACAGCCCAAAATGATTTTGGATATCTATTTAAAACTTTACAGATGATATGCTGTACGCACTTATGGTTTATTGAATTATTCCATTGAAGATATGTGCAAAGGACCTCTATGTTTAGCCATATATGAAGCAGGCAACTGAGGAGTAAAATGTGCTTTTAAAGGTGCATTTAAATGTTTAAATTACTGTAAACATTCCTGGGCCTGATTACAGTTAACATCCACTGGTAAAGATCGCTGTTTCAGGAAGCTTGTTAGGAGTTCATACATTTTTGCAAACACAGATGTATAGATTCTTGATCATTTTGTGTCTAAAAGGGAAAAGGCTGGCGAAGTTTTCATACTGTATGTGTCTTTCAGAAAAAAAAGTGGTTTGATGTGTGTTACAAAATATACATTGGGTTAAGTAGTCTTGGCAATTAGGCCTTTAAGGGAAAGAAATTAATGAAATTCTCCTAAGGAGGTTCATATCATGTCTGACCTCTCAGAAAAGCATGAACAAACTTGAATGCAGCCACTGCCCCTGTTTTGTTAAGCTTTCTGACTTCTGACTTGGTAAAATCTTTGGAGAGAGATATGTTGCAGAAAACACCGAAGTGTGCAGCCTGAAGCAGGTGGAAATAACTGGCAGCACACAGTCAGCAGTTGGTGAAAATGCTGACCAACACAAAGCACTCCATCAACTAAACATTAAAGAATCAATATTGTGAGAAACAAAACTCCAGTGTGTGAGGGGCCGGAGGATGGAGAGAGGGGGGGGGGGGGGGCTGCTGCTGTGGTAGAATTTAAAATAAACCTCATCATGTTGGTGTAGAGTTAATAGCGTTTCATCATTTAACAAAGCTACACCTGACACGCGTGAAACTGCTGCTGAATGTGATCGAAGCAGCTTTAAATCAATATTTTTTATAATAACAACGTAAGAAACGACAATCTATAATAACAATGTGACAGTGTGAAAGGGGTCGCTCGTAGTGATGAACTTGATGGAGAATTATCACCAGACTTTGCAGCTCCCCAGCTGGTGAAAATAGTGGAGCATTTAGCAGGAGCAGGCAGAGACCAAAATCAGAGCTAAAAGCTATATTCTTTGGACAATATGGAGCTTTTCAGCCTAAAACTGCTTCTTGCTTTGGCTGGAATTGATGACGACAAGAGCAGCATGAGTGACTTTAATAAAGTAGCCAAAACAATGAGATGAAATCTGCTAAACCACTCAAACATCCCCATGAACATTTTCCTTATGTTGGGTTTTGACTCTTTCACTTTCAGGGATAAGTTATTGTCATTTTGCAACACGAAATGCAGTCGTAGCTCATTGGCTACACAAGAGAACCATGACAGAACACAACAAAACAAAAACAGTAGTGCATTCCTATGGTGCATCAGGAGGAATGTAAACTGATAATATGATCGTTTAAGGACTAAATAGATTATTGTGAATGGACGTGTAAAACATCTTACACTGTCTGTATTTGTGTGCCTGCCTCAGTAAGTCCAGTTCTCTTTCTCTTCCTCTCTCTGTGACTCTCACTATCTCACTGTTTGACTCTAACATGACACTTGGTGGCAGGCGACCGTCACTACAACATGACATTCATTCTAAGCATGTGGGTTTGAGTGTTATGTAATCAGTAGTGTGCATTCTGCACTAATTGCTTTAGCGCACATTAGGTTTGTGGTGGGAGTTGACCTCTGAGATCATAGTCTGCTGCTGCTAGTTATTACCAGCCTGTGCAGGGAGAGGAGAGAGGGCTGGACTTACTATTGTAGGTCATATTTGAAAGAACACAAGATGCTCCACAAACTTTCTCTAGATTCATTTTGCATTGCTTTCCTCACATTTGTCTTCAATGTCTTACCATAATTATCTTTGAGATGTGCTCAAATTTATTGATAGAAAATGTCAATAATACATATATGATAACATCATGTAAGTAATCCAGCACCTCTTAAATCAGGCTTTTGGAAAGTTATGGTTACAGACTCTTTTCACCCGCTTAGACTTGCATTTTGTGTATAACTCATCTGCCAAAAAATAGACAAAATGCACAATAAACAAAGTTTAAGATACATTTGATTGATAGCATTATTATTCAGTGTTGTTCAGATTTTCTACACATATTGCAATAAGATTGTATTTATGACTTATATCCACCTCCACACATGTTTTCAGTCAAAGAGGTGGCTACACCACAAAAAAACCCACATGTTTTTGGAGCATCCACTCAGATGAACTGCAACAAAATGTGAACAAGCTCAGTTAAACCTAGAGAGTGAAAGTAAATGGAGTCATCTGTCAATTCAGCTGAAACTGTGAGCTGGAACACTAGTTTCACGGATTCTGCTGCTGTTTGTCTGCGAGACCTTCAGTTGTGTCCCGGTGAGCACCCATCTGAATCAAACGGGTCCACTAAGGTTGAATGCTCAGGAGAATAATAGTGACATTTGACAGCCGGCATCCCCCCCCCCCCCCCCACCCAAAAAAATGCTCACACTTTGAAATGACTGCTGGGCTTTGTCTTTAAAAGCCAGAGACAAAAAGATGAGTGACATGTGTCCTGTTCTCCCCGTGGGACATTTTTAGAGGGCAGTAATGGATAGAGGAGGTCCGCTGTTGGCATTCTCACACCCAACTTGTCAAAAACATGACATTTGGTCAGCGGCCCTATAGCTTCAAACTATGGCGCTCTAGGTAGGCTAGGTAACTCTCTAGCTTGGGTTAGTTCCAGCTTGAATATTTAAGTCTACTTGTTTAGGTGTAGACAGGTGACAACCTCCGGTTCTGAAAAGTGAAGTCAATGAGGGAGCGACTCCTCTGGTTGTATAGAACTCTCTGAGCAAATGACCTCACCTTTCACTTGATTTATTACCTCAGTAAACATTGTAAACATGAGTTTATGGTCTCAATCTCTAGTTTTAAGTCTTCTGCAATACAGCATGATGTTCATTTAGTAAATTATGGTCCATTTATAGTGAAATAGACCATAAAGCAGGGTATGCTTTAGGGCGGGGCTACCTTGTGATTGACAGGTCCCTGCCACGGTGTTGTCCTGTCTGGTAGTTGTCCGTCTTTTCGTCTTATAACTTTAACCCTTTCACAGTGTGTTTTCAATTCATGAAAGTTAATTGTAACATTTTTGGACTCCTAGACATGTCTTAGTCTACATTTGGTTGTACTTAGCTCCACCTTCTTGTGTCTCTCTCTGTTTGTTTGACCCAACCATCCATCCCAACCTCCTCTCTGAAGTCAGTCATAATCATTTTAAAGCCATGAGGAAACATCCCATCGTGATTAATCAAGAACATTCTTTCTCTTCCATGAAAAGCATTAAAAGCGTTCATTGTGATATTGAGGATATGTTGTCACATCTGCTCTCTGCTATCGTCTAATCAAACAGGTTTTTGTAAAAAAAAACCTTCTTGGACTCAAACTGAGCAGTTGGTGAAAGTCCGAGAGCAGCACAGAGCTTTGACCCTGATGGTCTGTTGAACAGCCAATGCTTCCCATCCCAGGTGAGAACGTTTTTGCTGCCATGTTGGCTTCTTTCTAAACCACACACACACACACACGCACGCACACGCACACGCACACAGAGAAAGCAGCGTGAGCTCAGTGTTTTGCTGTGGTGTAGCACTCACACTCGGCTGACTCTGAAATCTGATCACGGCTGCTGGGACCCTAAATGACTGTGAGAGAGAATAGGCAGGAATCCATGTGTAGGGGTGTGTGTGTGTGTGTGTGTGTGTGTGTTTTTTCAGAAAAATATGTGAGACAGAGGAGAGAAAGGAGCGCAGCCAAGCTTTTAATTGTGTGTACAAGCATTCGTTATTAGTGCATGTCCATCAACAGACTGATTCTCCATGCTGTGTGTGTGTGTGTGTGTGTTGTCCTATCTTTGTGAAGACCAACTTTGAATTTTAAAGCCTTTGAGTTAGCTAGAAGTTTATTTTATCATTTTAATCATGAAAATGAGGACAATTTTAACTAGAGACCATCTTACGATGGGATCACACCAGCCGCGACAACCTTTTCTCACTGCCAACTTGCCCGGTACCGCCGCTTCAGTGCCCCTCGGCATCAGAGATCAATGTATGGAAGCCCCCTTTACCAACACCGACGTTAACCCTCCCACGCCATTTGTGAACAGTTAGAGTATGTGAGTCGATAGTGATGTGAGTCACGAGAGTCGTTAGTCACTCTGTATAGACATGAGTTGCTAGTCAGTTACGTCAACTAGGAGGCTCTTTTCTTTAACCTAACTAAGTGGTTTGGTTGCCTAAACTTGACTTCCTGTGAAGACTGAAGATTATTTTGAAAGGACACTATTCATGTAACGAGCGGATTTTGACACGCCGTCAAGACACGTTGACCGACGAAGCTGCATTTTTTGACGAGATGGGAGTTAGAATGTGTTGGCCGCGACACCAAATTCGGCCAGGTAGTAAATGCATAGGCATCGCCCATCTTCAGCCATATAAACACCTGGCTACGCAATCAAAACCGCTTCTGTGGTAGGTCCCTGCTACAGTAGGTGTCTCCAGGACTGTGATGACAAACACACACAGACTTACAAGGTGAAAACACTATCAGCCACACACTGTTGCGGTTAGTGTGATCCCATCGCAAGATGGTCTTTAGTTTGTTGTGCTGTTGTTGTCATGCTTAACTGTGATTGGCTCAGCTGTCTCAGAGCGATGAGACCATCGACGTGACTGGCTGGGAATGTATTTATTAATCACCAACACCCTCTCATCTATATTCACTTGCAACCAGCTATTTTGCATTTTGCCCTGGTGCACATACATGAATCTAAATAGTGGATGCTTCTGGAGACGCCCAACACCTACACTGCATCGCACTTGTTATTGTGCGTGTAATAGGGCCTTTAAAGTTTGTTTTAGGGTGAACGTTAGGTAATTCATTATGCCATTGAGAGTCCTCACACGTATAGAGGTGTGTGTCTGTGTGTAGCTGGCAAAATATCATGTCCTGCTGTGGGTGATTTATGAGACGAGTCATGCAAAGAGATGAACACCACAGAATAATACTGCCCCCCACACACACACACACACATCATTTCAACCTTACAGCATGTGTGTTTGAGACAATACGAGACAGAAACTAATGAAGGGACATAAAGTGAATCACTTGTGTGTCTGAGTGTTTGTTTGTTTACACTGCAGATGTATAACCACACACACCTTCTTTGATTAGACGCCTGTGTGGACATGTCTTCACAATATGCGTGTGTGCTTTCCTGATCCGAATTGAGGGTCTGAGGATAGAGCGAGTGGTATGCTGTACATGTGAAGTCCCTTAGAGCAAATCAGTCATTTGAGATATATATATATATATAGGATGAACTTGACTTGTGACTGGCCCTCAGGAAAAATGTGGGAATACAAATCCTAGATCTCTCCTCTACTCTACTGGCTGATCTGCAGTGTGTGTCCCTAAAAGTTTAAATAGTTTACCTTTTTTCAGCTTGCAATGCAAATCATTTCTTTTTCAATAAAACGTTTGAGGTTCAAAAGCATTTCTCCTGAGTGCTGTGTCTGAACAGGCTATAAAAAGGCATGGACAAAATAAATGCATAAGGAAAGAAAATGGCAGGAAACCTCAAGAGAATATGAACAGAGAGTTGATAGAAATCCAAAATAACAAAACAGTCCCCTCCCACGTTCCGGCTAACTGCAGCAGTTTTAAAGGTTTGCCGGATGCTTTCTCTGCTATTTTTTCTCCGTCTGACCTCACACCTGTTTTTGTCGTTACTCTCATTCAACCTGGTCTGCCGCTGTGTATTCACCCTGTGATGGCCGCAGCTTATCGTCCATCATATCAGCGTCTCTTCTTCCCCGTCTCTGCCTTATCCGACCAGTCACAGTTCCTAAGCTGCTTCTCAGACCACATCTCTCCTAAACCCCTCCCTACTTTTTGCTGTTGTCTCTCTCACATCGCTTCTTCCCTCTCATCTCTTCCTCTCCGCATTCTGCTACTGCTATGATCTTTCTCTCCTCTATTCCCTCTTTATCTTAACCCCCCGCCATAGCTGTGTTAGGACCACCCGCGTATCTTTTCTATCCTCCTCTCCACGTGATAAGGAGCCCAGGTGGCGTGATGGATTTCAGCCGGGCCAGGAACAGTTTGCTCCCGGGCTGCAGCGTCTCCGTATTGTGCTGGATAAGCAGGTCAGACGGAGTTGGCTTGTGCAAAGAGAAAACAGCTGACAAGAAGCAATGCACTGGGCAAAAAGCTTGGCCACCCAGAGATAAATGCATCACTTTTGGGGCGGATGACAATAAGCCATTTCTGTGTGAAAAGCTCCGAGGAAGAAAGAGGAAAGTGGGGGAGATCTGAATCAGAGTCACTTTATTCGGCAAGTATGATAAATGTGCAGGAATATGCCTCGGAGGCAATGGTGCAGAGAGGTTGGTACCTCTCAGAGTTTCCCTGCACATGCTTATGAAGGAGAAAAATCGGATCCATAAAGAGCGACAGACGGGCTTACAGGTTTACAGCAGGGTTGGGGAGTGCTGAGAGGTGCATGAAATCGATAAAATGTCAGGTAAACTGCGGGAAAGATACAGAAATTAGAGGATGAAGTGGAAAGACCTTTCATCTCACCGGTTTGCTGTTGTTTGGCCATCACTCCCATTGCTTAGGGGATGGCCATCACTCCCATTGCTTAGGGGATAACTCATAGTTAAGTCCCTACATGTCTGAGCTGCCACACGGTATCTTCAAAATAAGATAAAAATAAACCATGAAAACTCATCCTGTGTCGTCTACTAGCTGTTCCCATTTGCAGTGCTACCATGGATGTGCTGACGGCAAAACTGGATTTATTTTGATACTCACAAAAAGGTTAGAATTGGATGATTGTGCGATTGTTTTTACATGATTTTGCGTGGATTTATGTGCATTTTGCTCAAATGGACAATGGAGAAACTGCTAATAATGGAAACAGTAAATTGCACTTATTCCCGTAAGATGTGTGCGACATCCGTGTGCTCTGGTTTGACGACACCAAAACAAAGCAAGAAACAACAAGCCAATGTGTGGGGGAACTGCATCCTATACAATTTTGACAATAACTTTTTGACGATCACACCCACATCAGGTCGTGATTGGCCAAGTGTGTGGAGGTAAGAAAGTAAGCAGGGTTTCTTGATCTTTAATTCTTTAAATATACGTTTGTGTCACTTTTTCACTCACACGACAATCAGACAAACTGGTTCTCTTAAAAACTGTACAGACGTGCTGCAGGTATCCGCCTTGAAAATCCAGTATTGACCAAACAGGGTTGTGATGATAAACATTGTGTCCTTGATAAGGTGACATTATATGAACAGCAAACCTTTACTTACTACACTTGTACGAGTGTGCCACATCAGATTCAGCTAACTTTATGACTGCCGCGTGAATGAGCGCGTGTTCAGGAGAATTGTAAATTAGCACAAATAACTCCCCGATAACACCATATAAGGCTATACGTCTTGCCCCGTGTGTCCTATATTGAGGTCCTGCTTTCAGAGACCATAAAGGAAAGTCTATCATTTTTAACAGCGTCAGCAGCAGAATTGAGGGACCCGCTAAAGGACAAAATAACGAGCGCTGTTAATGCCGTGTCACCTGAGGGTCCTACTGTCACTGAAATAAAGAAGAGATGGTTCCATATGAACCACGCGACCAATGACTACAACAGGGGGGTCAAACAATGTTCATATTGATATTGTTGTGTTATACAATAGCATCAATAGCCAACTTAGATTTTATAATCCTATTTTCACTTTTTTTTTCATTAAAGATAGAGATATATTTCCCAGATTTTCTTTTAAGATTGAAAACCCAAATGAAAAGGACAGTGCTTCTGTGAGGGTGTTAACTAAATCCATAACCCTTAACCCTAACCCTAACCCTGGGGATATATTTGTTTTAGGAAATGCCAGCTGGCGTCAAATGGAAGATCCCCCCCCCCCCCCCCCCCACACACACACATACACACACATCGCCCTGCTGGCTGTAGATCACAAAATCCACCCACTGATACCTCCTCTCCTCTCCTCTCCTCTTTCGTCTCTGCTCTCTGTTTCTGTTTGTTATCAGAATCGCACAGACAAAAACAACTGCAGGCAGTGATCTGTCCACTCACATCTCAAATGATGTGTTTCACTATTAACGAATTCCAGATACTTTGAACCGCTGCCAAAGTGCACTGGTGCATGCACAGGTGGCATAAAGTGGACTTTATTGGGAGAGAACAAATGATTCACCTTCTTCTATAACCTTCAATTTGACAGCAGCATCAACCAATGAAGAAGAAAAACCTATCTTATAATGTAATTAGGACCCTCACAACAATAGCATGTTCCTTTCCTTGTGCATTGCTACATTTATTGACGCATTAACGTCGCCAAATGTTGAATTCCAACTAAATGATTGAATAGCTTATAACTTCAGACTATTCTAAACCTGGCAGTTTGGTCTTCTGACTGTTAGACTGCGTATGTTTTGAAAGAAGTAATAACATTCTTCCTCTTACAAATAAAAAGCTGAATTCAAAAGCTATAAAACGTATCCTAACTCAATAAAAACAGCTTTCGCCTTACTTTGTCTGTTGTGACCGGTAGCTCATGGTGGCTAAGCTAATGTTTAGCTTGAAAGTGCTGTGCTCTCCATTCCTTTGAAATAATAATAAATGACCTCACCCTATTACAAGTGCAAGGCATATTTCTTTGGAGACAACAAGGTTAGTAATTAACAGAGCTATCTTGAGAGCATCAACACTTATTTATTAGCAAAGGCCCTGTTTGGAGTGGAGCCCATGGCCAGCAAGATACTATTATATGTGTAAAAATAAATATTGAATTGCTGTTTTGAAGAGAAAAAGTAAAACGGTGCCTATTTCTGAAGAAAATAAAAATGGGGACTATTATGAAAAGTAACAGCTCATTTATATGAATCACAGTTGGGCTTTCTTTTTGGATAGCAGCCCTTGTTTTTTTTTCAATGTTGTTATTTCAGCAATAGCTCAAGATAAGGGCTGTTTTCTTAGCCCTTCATCATAAATCTCTATGTTTAGAGAGCGGCTGAACAGCAGCACCCTCCTCTGCAAAAAAAAAACAGAACCCTGATTCATTCACGGCTGGGAGGCATGCGCTGTCAGAGCTGCAGAGCTCTTCATTTTGTCTAACTGGCACACAAACTCCCGCGGCGTACTTAGACTTAGGTTACAGCTGATTCTGCTCACTCGTTCGGCTTGGGACCCCAAGAAAAATAAGTAAATGATTGGCTTATCCTGGAAGCCAGACCCTTCGAGTTCGTCAGCCTGGATCACCAGAAATGTGAGAGAGTTGTTGTGGTACTTCAGGACTAGGTACATTTAAAGCATTTTTAAACGTTCAGCCTCTGGGTTTCCTTAAGATGCCACTCAAGCTGCTTTGGGTTCGATGTAGCAACCGTCTGTCATTCACAACTTGCTTCAAGCGTGCCACTTTTTCAATACAACTTTTTAGAGAACTCCTGGTTACTTTGTGTAAAAAGAGGGTTAGATCAATTACATTTTATAGCTCCAATCATTAATAACTTTAATATTAACGATGAATCAAATGGTAATATGAAGGGTTGCTTGCAGCGATGAACCCACAGAGAATAATCTCTGACTCTGCAGCTCTACAGAGCTCATTGTTTTGGTTTTATGGCATATTGCATCTAACATGGTGGACGTTAACATGTATTAGCAGTTATAATGGGTGCCTCTTTTATTCTGCATTACTGAAGAATCCACGATCTCAACATTTTGAGAAACATTCACTAAAAAACAAAGTTCTAACTACAGTAGTTAGCAATTAGCAGGTTTGATACATCTGTTAAGGAGCAATGCAACACCTCTTTTCATCTTGAACATATAGGCTCCTGGGAACCAAACTAATCTGCAAGCTCATGTTTTATTTGCTCTGGCAGATGTGTCTGATCCCCGTCCGCTTTGGACAGATTTCCAGCAATCTGAGCTCTGACGAGCCAATCACAACTGTTTGCATATGGGGCATGTTTCAGACAATGACTGTAAAGAGGAGCGCCGTTAAGACATTTTTTAAAACAACCAAGATGGCTGCAGCTTTCGTTGAACTTTCTGTTGCGGCCGCTATCCCATTTGTGATTTGGTCTAGCGTTTCCATAGTTAAGTAAAAGCACCTTTAATCTTTAAACTCTGATGCTAAACTCTTTCGCAGACATGTTGACGCTAAACCATCACAGCTCATCTCTACACGCTGAAGTCTGTTTACATTTCTCCTACATCACATGTTCTGTTGCTCTGACTGCTTGAAGGTCTATCCAATTGTGTTCAGAGGCATTTTGGTCGTAAACGCGATTGCGCCTTGGGAATCGAAGTTGAACAAAGAGGTTTCAGATTAATTTGCACTCACATTAGCTGCTATCATCATATCATACAGTCAACTGTTTCACTACTGTTGAACCATTTTGGAACTGGCCTACAGGGGCCACGGTATTCAAAGCTGGATAATTCAAAGTTACAAAAACCTCCAACACCTTCTAACAAGTTTCCAACAACAAACATGATCACCAAAGTAATAAAATCCTCATACTTATGTTTTACTTTACAAACCAGCACGACTCTAAATCTGATCCTCAGACGGTAATCTCCCTCCGAGCACCAACTCCGACACAAACAGATTGTTTTTCAGTCTCCTGCCTCGCCTCGGCTGTACCCCGCTCATCTTGTCCATCCCTGCAGCGACAAATGAGGTTTTAAGGGGCCGCATCACGATGTAATGAGAACCAGGATCCCGACTGGCTTTCATGAACCTGCGCTCACCTCAATGATACCCATCTGCTTCACTCAAAGGAAAACACCACTCTGTGTAAGAATTCACGTGTGTTATTTATGAGGTCCACAGGAATCCAGTTGGCGTGCCAGACAGCAGGGAGCTTCGTGCTCAGATCGCTAGTGGAAATCGGTTCCGGGGTCACAGCGCATCGCTTTTCACATTTGGTCGACGCTTTTATCCACACAAAGCCATACAGATGATATAACCAGCTGAAAGCAACTTCCACAGAGCTGAATGTTTAAGTAGCGGCAGAGGAGGAGAAACTCTTTCCGTCCTGCTTTTAACGTGGTCCGACGAGCCATTTGCTGAATGGCTTTAAAGCTCTTTTTCTGTACCGCGAGTGCATTCAGTGTTGTGTTGGAACTGAGTTGACCCTGGCTGAGTCAGTGCCACTGCTGCAGTCAATACCAGCTGAGGGTATTACCAACACCAGAATAATATGAGTCACATTCAAGGCTTCATACTGGAGGACAGAACGTTTGGAGTGCCTCCATAACAATGGTTTTAATACAAAAGATCATATCGCACTCAAAGCCACAGGATTATTATATATTACTATATTCCAGGGACGTAAAAGCAGATTTCAGCAGGCAATAATGTCAGATTTCGGAGTTTGTTTTAATGCAACAGCAAAGAAATGAGAAGTTCAAAGTGTCTGCTCAACACCACACTACCTAGTTTGTTTTGACAAAAATGAATGGATTGGCAAATTAAATAAAAGCAACTGAATGTTCATATGTGATTGATTACCAAGAAAGCACGTTTCTGCAATAATTCATCATTAATAAAATGAATGTAAATCAGTGTCCAGGAAGGTAGAAATAAGTCTTCAAATCTTACATTTATAAGATATTGCTCAGGAATATAAAGTAAACCACATTCACAGGTAAAACATGCACAATCACATCCCTTTAGATTCATAAAGCAGTTTGAGCTCCGTTAAGCAATGAAAAAGAAGTTCTGGTGATTCATTGGGACTAATCCAACAGCCTGAATCTATTTATCAGGCTAAACGACTGAACGGAACCAAACAGACCAAATCATTTACCAACAATACGTCTGGCACCGGAGTTGGGGGGGAAGCTGCTTCGGCTGGCAGAGCCATCGACTGGAGCCTCGACAGCTCAGAGAGAGCTTTCCAGAACAAGAACAGCACTGCTGCTTCAATCAGGAACATCTCATTCTAATCAATAAGGGCGAGGAAAGAGGCATCTCACTGGGCAATAAACTCATTGCTTTTTTTTTTTTTTTTGGTCTGCAGGGTTTGGGCTGGCTATGGATGAGAGAAGAAGTTTGATACAAGGATTTCAACCAAGAAGGCAAAAGTTGTATTAAATTAATATGTACTATCTAAAAAAAAAAAGCATCTTTGTGGTTGCTGTTGGAGGAAGGGAAGAGAACCAGAGAGAAAGATCGACATCCTGAAGGACTCTTAATGACCCGGGGCCCTATTCATAACTGTTGCATATGCACAAAACAACGCATGAAAGTTGGGAACTATAAAAACAAACTTGCAGGGACAATGCACGCACCTTTACGGGATTGCTAACCCGTGCGTACGTACGAACATTTGGGAGACAGTGGAAATCTGGCAACGTAGATGGTGAGGTGGTGAGGTCATTTCTTTGTTTCAACATCCGTGAGGTGCTTTGCATCGACCATTTACATTTGGATGTGGGCGTAGAGAGCAATATGAGGCTGATCCACGTGCACACATTTCCAGTTGGACTGTGATTCAAAAAAGGAACATTGCCTGCAGGTGTGCGTACGCACGGTTAAGGAAACTGAATTCACATTTTCCTTTTCTTTGCGCACACACACTAAGTATGGATCCTATGCACAAATGAGGCCCCTGAACATATATTAGATGAAGTGAAATGGCAAGAGAAAGAGATTGCAGCAGGAGGGGCGACAAAACAAAGCAAAGACAGTAAAGCATTTTATCCCAAATAGGCTCTCGAGACGCTTTACTTCCCCTCACTCACTCTACCCCCGGGCTGTAGCTCTGCTTTAAAAATAACAAACACGCTACCCATCATGCCATATGTTCGGTGTTTAGCTCCAAGCACAAAAAACACATGGTGTGTTTACTGTCAATGGAGAGTTTGCCACGGTGACAGAAGAATGACAGACAAGATACAGTCGGTAAAAGGCGGCTCTGCTGGTTGGTTTAAACTGATGCAAAGACAAAGACACCGATAGTCAAGTTTGATACAGTAACAGGTTAATATGACATCACAAATACAAAGGCAGCCTATAGTCACCGTTAAAGCCGCCTTCAGACAGAAAATAGCCCTCCATTGAAAAAAACAAGGGTGTAAGTGGGCGTGTTTGAGTAAAATATGTACAGCGATATATGTACCTCTGTTTTTAAACTTAAAAATATGATAGAAATTTCAACTCAACAACTTTATTGACGGAATAAACAGAACTGGGTGATACCAAAATGTTAGCTGCAATGATCAAATGTAAGGATATAAATAGAAAACAACTCAAAGAGGAGGGTAAGATGGCGTATTGTAGGTTAAAAAAAATACTAATAATTACGGCGCCAGGGGAGGGGGGGATGATTTCTGTGAAGAAAGACATACATTTATAAGAAAAGAAACAAATTTACAAGATTTAACATGTTTGCAAGATCTTAAAGTTTAAAATTTATAAGAAAAAGATTGGAACAACATGTTTTTTTGTTAAGGAACCACATCGCTTCACAATGCACGGTTGGATCCAGGGCTGGGGGATATGGCCTTATGGACTTTCACTCCATCCATCCATTCAAAAAGTTTGCAGTCATCTCGGATTTATGTCCTGAAGCAGTTTTTGAGGTCAGTTAGTTTGTTGTAGTTGTTAGGCTCAAGGGGAAGGTCGATCTGAGTATCATGCCCACAACAGTGAACAGAAATGTTTTTGAATAAAATGGCCTCGCAGAACCAAATACATGGAGAAGAGGATTGGGAAAAGTATCGAACCATGGGGGAAACCAACAGAAACGGGGGCAGAGGAAGAAGATAAATAGACAAACTGAAAGATCGGTTGGATAAATATGAAGAAAACTAGTTTAAGGCAGAGCCAGAGAGACATTTGCCTAACCTGTGAATGAGAATAGAATGATCAACTGTGCTAAAGGCTGCATTTAGACATCGGAGCAAGAGGAAGAAGGTACTTGAGTCAGCAGCTACAAGGAGGCCATTAGTTATTCTGCAGAAATGCTGTTTTGAGCTGCAGGTTGGACAACAGTTGGTTATTTAGGATTTTAAAAACAAAAGGGAGTTTGGTCTGTAAATGATTGAGGACTGAAGGATCTAGATTCTGTTGTTTTAGTGGCTGAACCACTGCATGTTTGAAAGATTGAAACATGGCTGGTTTCCAGGAAGCTATAAAAATGCTAGGGCCAATCATTTATTTTTAAGAGTTAAGTTGAAATAATGTTGAGAGAACAGGTGGAGGTCTTTAGAGAAGAGGTAATATGATGAAGTTTAGGAAAAGTGATTGAATTAAGGGAATTTAGAACTGCAGTGTTCTCAGAGGAGATGGATAGGCTATTTACAGACAGACTAATACTGGCTCTGACACCAGGTACTTTGTCTCTTAAGAAGTATAACCACTAGGTAGGGGGTGGGTGTGGAAGATGTGACAGAGTTTAACACTGGAAAGTAGAGATGCGTATCCTACTCCTTATTGGTTTGGTTCTTTATCAATACTCCAATAGGTTCATTTTCATTACTAAACAATTGCTTTTTAATATATCATTTAAAAAAATAATAAATTCAGAACAGGATTATAATTCATTTATATTTTAAATACAATGAACATGTTTATAAAGCAGCAAGAGTCATGTTTACAACAGCAAAGTCACTATATGAATTCTAAAAATTATATAAAATAAGTGAGCTTGAACATCACAGTTTGCTATTAGCCGAGTTAGCGTGCGTGGACATATTTTAAAAATGGGCGGAGGCCAACTCTGTTTGGTAGTTTTTCCATTACTCACTGATGATGATGATGATGGTGACAATCAGAATTTGGGCCATAACAGATGTTGGGCTACATCGAGGATAACAGTCTATTGAATTTCTCCATCCACTGCAGGAGAAGCTGCACACATTTAAGACAATGATGATAAGACTGATGATACAGATTTAAATTATGATGATGATAATCGCATGCTTTAAAAAGCAACGCACATATTCAGACGATTGTCTAATGCTGGACACTTTTATAGCTGCTCAATAATGAAGAGTGGGTTTTCATGCCAGCAATCAATTTGTCAAAAGAGCAGTCACTTTTTTATAATTGTGGAAGTCTCAATATGAAATAAAATTATAAAGCAATTTCCCCTAAGCGGACGATGAGTCTATGAAAACTATCCAAGATGAACTTTTTAGCTTTGACCTCACACGAGAGAAAAAAAGTTATGTTTTGATGCTCACATCTGCATATTGTTTGATTTATTAACATGAACACACACACAAGAATAAGACTTTTTAAGACACAGAGACATAGAGAGGTACTCTGCACAGATGCAAACACAATGTATGGGAGCGCTTGCTGAAGGGCTCCTGGCCAGGTGGTGATGGAGCAGCTGGGTGGAGTTTGCGCGATGCTTTTTAAAGATGCCAGCTCTGAATCAGATGTTAAAACACCAGCCAACAATAAAAACAGACATCCAAATTCTGAGAATGAAAGTTATTGGTAACATTTTGGTAGCCTAAAAAGTGTTATTCAGAGTTCGGTTGTACTTCACCCCACCCTCTCGAGTCTCTTTTGGTTCCAAAAAAACCCAAGATGATGACGGCCAAAAACCAAGATGGCGACGATCAAAATGCCAAACTCCAGGTATCAAAAGCAAATGGATGATATCATGTTGATATTTATTAGTTAAATTGTTTCCCCTATTCACTAGTTAAAAAGCACCTTTTAATACTTTTGTTTCTCAGAAGATGTTATCTGAAGGCAGACATATTCTTGGTTTGTCGATATTAAACATTGATATTAACAGGCTCAATAACACCTGCAGACGACATGTCACAACACTGCCTACCTCCACACCTGCAGTGAAAAGAATAAGGTCACTGTTCATAATTTCAGGAGACAAATTACAAGAACCTCAAGAGACAAATTACAAGAACCTCAAAACTATCACTTGCAACTCCCTCAAATCACCAAACTCCACACCTCCACCGAATTTTGTCTCCACGAGAGAAAATTTAAGTAATGAAGCACCTCGACAATAGCTCAACTTCACTCTGCTCCTCAGATCCCTGGAGTCTCACATTTAGCCAACTAACTGCAAATGGAAAACTGGCTAACTGCAAATTGAATGTCGCCTAACAGAGGGGTCTGGTGTGAGAGACGGTAAGAGCAGGTTGACTTCCTCAAAAGGAAAGTGCCGGGGCAGCATCTTTCTTTGAGAGTTTGAAATTTGAGGATCATCTTCAGAGAAGGAGGTGTGTGTGTGTGTGTGTGTGTCCTTTCAATAAGACAAGAGTCACAGATCCAGATTTTTCTTTTTTTCCTCCTCATAGCTCAGGGGGTTCAGCAGAGGTGAGTCTTCAACAAACAACAGCAACACTGTGTCTGTCTCTGTCTCTGTGTGTGTTTGTTTGGCTGCTGTGCGTTTTCATCCTTGGCTGGTAGATATGGAGCCTCTTGGCTGGGCTCTCTCTCTCTCTCTCTCTCTCTCTCTCTCTCTCTCTCTCTCTCTCTCTCTCTCTCTCTCTCTCTCTCTCTCTCTCTCTCTCTCTCTCTCTCTCTCTCTCTCTCTCTCTCTCTCTCTCTCTCTCTCTCTCTCTCTCTCTCTCTCTCTCTCTCTCTCTCTCTCTCTCTCTCTCTCTCTCTCTCTCTCTCTCTCTCTCTCTCTCTCGCCACACATCTCAATCCCTACAGGTCTGTTGTTGCTAACCACAAACACACACTCCAAAACAAACCCATAAAAACCATATCAGATATTATTACCGAACACACAATCACAAACGACTCAGCTGAACATCTTGTTTCGTTTTTAATAAAGCTGCCATGAAGTTAGCTCTGTGAGTTCTCACACACTCCACTCCACTAAGGAAAGGTAGCAAATTAGACGTCATGGGTCCTCGAGGGGCCTCCCAGGGTGCCTGCTTCAAAATGAGGAACAATTTAAGTGGGAAATGTCAGTGTGTTGTCACCTTTTGTTCCAGTTTCAGAGCACATCTGTCCTCTGAATAAAAAATGTAATAAATGCAGATAAATCTTATAATTTTTAAATCATAATCTTTTTATTCAAATTATCACTGTTTTTAAGACATCCTCAAAGTCTTTCTATTGCAGAAAGGAGTCGAGTCTTGCTATACTGCAATAGCTGCTGTTATCTGCAGTTTAGAGCGTGTTATGATGCTAAGTAAGCAAGAAAATAATTCTACAACAATATGTTTCCCGTGTGTTTATCTGGGGCTGAGTTATCGGTTTGTCCTCTATCAGCTACAGAGGAGACAGGTGAGGAGAAGAAAGGGAG
This sequence comes from Anarhichas minor, assembly GCF_050575085.1. Taxonomy (NCBI): domain Eukaryota; kingdom Metazoa; phylum Chordata; class Actinopteri; order Perciformes; family Anarhichadidae; genus Anarhichas; species Anarhichas minor. Next base: position 20,801,303 of record NW_027466473.1, on the reverse strand, counting down.
GCGATACCAATGTTGTAAAGAAGATGACGAAGGGGGAAATGTAAGAGGCAATAAAAAGGAGGAAAACAAGAGGAGGCCAAACGAGTGGAGCAGCAAGGGAGAGGAAACAGGAAGAGCGTGAAAAAGGGGACTGAGATGAGCAGGTGACAAAACCGAGGTGGGTGATGAAAGCAAGATGGCGCCGGGGACTCTGCGGCATCACTGGACCTCGATCCGACACCCCCTTCCCTCTCTTCTTTTTTTTTTGTCTGAACCTGACGGGAACAATGGCGGCGCTGCATCTCCGCTTTATCAGCAGCGACCACATTCGCGCTGCATGAAGATGAATCGGTGGAGGGGTTCGCAGCCACCCCGATGAGGAGGGGGGGCCCCCAACGAGGCAGCGGGAGCCGAGTAATCCTCAGTTTCTAGTATCACAGGACTCCAAAAAGAGCAACTGGATCAGGATTAATGTGGGAGTCACGCTGCCCGTTTACAGATACAGCACAGCCATGAAGGAAATCTCCACTCCTTTCCTCCCCTGGCTGCTTTCTGTGCAACTGCTGCAATCCTGTTCCATTCTCAGGACAGACGAGACGAAGACAAGCAACACCTCGCTTTCTGTTCATTTGTTAAAACGTAGAAGAAATGATGTGGTAGCTGGCTGTTTGAGAGACAACACAATTCTGAATTACAGTCATTTAGCACAACAATCAGAGAGGAATTGTTCCCAGCGTACAAAGGGGTCTCTGTCGCTGGGGTTTTCTGAAAGAGTAACAATGCCATGCATGTAGCACAGCTGTAGCAATTCATGCAAAATGCTCAGGGCCACAGCCGAGGTCTTCAAGGGAAACTGTGAGCCGCTGTTTGCCGTCTGGAGGAATCAGTCTGGCACAGCTGGGCTCAGACAGGCAGACAGTGTCCTCCAGGTAAATGAGGACCTTACAACCCCACACAGCAACTCTGACAAATCGACTGTCGGCATCAATGCAAACTCATTGTTGAAGATAAATGATTTGGGCGGAGCAGAGATATAAAACAGCAGGTCTGGGATTTAGAATGTGAAGTGTAACATTCAAAAATGAACATGTAAAATGAAACAAAGTCTAATCAGGACAACATGGGGCAGCTAGAGAACCGATTTATAATGAAATCTACATGATACTTTTGTATGTAAATAAGGACGCTGCGGCTGGTTTTGCATGTTTTACCAAACAAACTTTGTACACTTTTGCAGACTATTTTAAGGCCATATATTTTAGATAGAGTTCCTAACTTTATTTCCATTGATTACACAATGGAAAGAAGTGAAACCTGGTTGGGATACTCCAGGTTGGTGTTTCTCAAACTGTGGGTTTGGCCCCATCTGGGGGCTGTAGTGGCATTGTAAGGAGGCACCGGTCACTGCTTTAGTCATCATTCACAGCACATTTTTTTGTTGCTACTGTTGTTGTCAATTTTACAACACTGCAGATGCAAGAAGGGAGCAATTTAAAAAAGAAAGGTGGTGCATTCAAGGCCACATTGACATACCAGAGTTGATAGTGATGTGTCGCAAATAAAAACAGAAAGTTTACGAAAGAAGAGGCACAACAAGCAAACATGGTCATAATGAAAATAATAGTTGCATAAAGCTTGCTATGAATGTTTTGCAACCAAATCTCATGTTTACTAGCCTGATAATTGGGGTGAATTTCCATTCTGTTCAATTTCACGAGCCGCTTTGGCTATACATTCTGTGTTTTTCTCACCGTCAAGAAATCCAATGGAACAACCGAGACTAACAATGAATTGACCCAACTAACAAAACACACACACAGACTGGAGTTTATTTCAATTCAGTCCCACTTAGACAATCCTGTTACCCAAAATATCAAGACCAATTGTAAAATTGACAGTTTGATAAATTTAGCGCTTTGGTTCACAAACTTTGGACAAGATTTAGGATATGATGGGCAGGAATGGGCAGTAAATCAAATTTCTCAGAAGGAGAAAATAATAAGCCCCTTTTTATAAAGGGACTCATTTCAAATGTCACATGAGCTGCAAGATCCGACACAAAAAAACGACTGCACACGGAGCAAGTCACTCTCCAGCTGAGGAACGATGGCGGATAAAGCTTTTGTTTTGAAGATGCCAGGCTCAGGAGGAGCTTTCGTCCAGACACAAACCTGACCACGGACGTGTGTCTTCGCCAGAAACGGCGACTCCTTTTAGGGCCATAAGGCGTCTGGCACTATGACATGACAGTCTGTACTCGAGCAAAGAAGTTCCTTAACAACAGAGCTGCTTTTCAGACAGCCAATCCTGTCACAGCCATTCAAACACACACACCCACACACACACTCCTTCAGACGCATTGTGAATATAGACGCTTCACTTACTCTTTCTGAGAACCATTTAGCATCTGCTCATGTGTTAGCAGTTTCAGAATGATGCCATAAAAGCAGAGAAAGAATTTCGCCCGTGATGATGTGAATGGCAGCCTCACTAGCAGGTAGAAGACACAAAACCACCAAAGCACCCATCAAAGATCTTCCTCTGGGTACCATTAATAAAACATATAAATGTGCATGTGAACAGTTTGCACAAATGAGTCTACATGCAAGAGTGAAAAGAAATACCAAACGAGGAGGATCATTGACTAGAAACTAGTAAGATATTGCCATTTGTTGGATTGTGAGAACCACTATTGCCATTGAATTCAGTTTGGAATTCAATAAACTGATCCCGAGGATCAGCAAACTTAACATTTAGAACAATCATCAAAGATACGTTGCTACCTGCGAAACTAATCCCATCCCAACTTTCCTTTAATTAACAAACTTTTCCTGCCTCATCTGCTTCTCTTGTTACAAAGGAAAAAAAACAGAAAACAAATAATATCAGACTGATGATATCGTATATGCAATGTCTGAATACAGCAGGCTGACAGACATTTATTCATAAATACTGAATTTGTGGAGATCGATATGAGCACATATGGCAGCTCTTAATAAAATCAACATGTCTGGATGGTCACTCTAGCAGTGCAATAAATAATGGTGGTGCCAGTTAGAAATAAACAAACAAAGAAGGCGAACGAACAGTGACTGGAGCACAAGTCTGACTTGTTAACCAGCTTCATTTCACTGAATATGATACATTATTGATGTTAAAGACTATACATTTTTGATACTCTGACCGTATGTGCACATATGTAAGTAACATTCCAGGAAATGGTTTAGACGTTTTTTAAACTGACTTTTAAGTCGTAAACTCCATTGAGGGATAAATCAGTGTGTATGTTGTGTGCTTAAGGTTAGCGTGTGGGTAGTCGAGGGAGAGAGAGAAAGCATGCGTGTGTAATGTTAGAGCTGTGACAGTAACAGTGCAGCGTGTGTTCAGTTTAGGCTATTTTCCGGTGAATAAATGCAACAATTCCTCAAGACTCAGAGCCAAACTCGCATATCTATATAGCTCACCACTTGCTGATTAAAGTGAAGTGGGTTTAGCTGCAAAGTTAGCGACAACTTCCGGCCAGGCTCAGGCCCACTTAAGGTGGACTGACCTTTAAGGAAGAGCTGGGAGATGAAGCGATTTTATCAATAGATTTGAATTCATGGTTTAGAACGATGATGAAAACCGTTTTTCACTTAAACTTGGGTAGTCACGGTACTGAACCACCAAAAAACACGCCCAGGAGAGTTCTCATCGGACACAGGTACATTATCAACATGGCTTCATGGGCTGATAAGAGTGAGGAGCTTGTTTGAGTAAAAAGGCACCATCTCCTCAGCAACCTCAAGAAAAGGTGCATGACGTGTGTGTGTGTGTGTGTGTGTGTGTGTGTGTGTGTGTGTGTGTGTGTGTGTGTGTGTGTGTGTGTGTCCAGGGCATGCAAAGAAAAGTTAATAATGAATTTATCTTTTGCAGGCTTTGTTTGTTTTTAAGCCTTCAGTGTATCAGTATCACAACCCCAGAGCGAAACACTCTCACTATACTACGCATTTACAGGAATAGATGGTTGAACTGCAGGCCCACCCGATCATTTAGGAATAGAGAAGAGATTTGAAAAATCAAATGACTGACTGTCTTCTCATGCAGAGAAGCATTTCCGTATGCACATAATGAGGGGAAGTAATCCCAGAATGACCAAAACCCACTTAAGCCTGAACAGAAACGTACTGAGAAAAGATTATATTTACATGTTTTAAGCATGACACTCGTGCTGCCATCCAAAGACACTCAGGAACACTCTAACAAGGTTAGGTTCTGCTCTAAAATACATTACTGCTGAACCGGTGAACAACCTTCAAAACACCCACAGTTTACTATGTTTGTTGTTAGCATATTGAAGCTCAGGCTGTAACAATATGCTTCCAGTTGCAGTTCATCTACATGATTATACCATTCACGTTTACTTACCAACCAATCAGACCATCTGCAAGTCAGAATGATGTAATAAAGCGGTGGTCAAGCTGACATGAAAAAAGCAAGAGACGGTCTTGACGAGACACAGGACCTATATAAGTTATGAAAAATGTCTCAGAGGTAACTTCGTCAGAATACTGCTGCACATGTTAAACACCAGTGAGCAGCACTCGCTAAAAAAAAAGAAGATGTCTGGCAGTTTTCAAACATCACCAGTCAAGTGACAGAGTTCCAGAGAGGAAGGCCAAATTAAGACCAAGAAGAAGAATCACTGCAGCGGTTATTAGAGGAAACTCTTAAAGAATCAGAAAGTGTTTATTGCCAAGTACGTTACACATACAAGGAATTTGGATCGGTGATTTGGTTCGTAACAGTAAAACACACTGCAATAGTATGACATCATTTCAAAAATATAAAAAAATAGCTGCATTGATCTGCAAAAATCTGCATTGATCAATATTTTTGCATTAAAACTCGTTGACAAACCCACCGAGAATAATAACCTCACATTATGAAGCAGTTTAGCGACTTTCAGCTCATTGTTTTGGCAACTTATTGCATGACACACATATAGCTGTGAACGAAGCAGTGCAGTGTACGTACAGTCGATTTGTCAGTGCATAAATGCTACAACTCCTCAAGACCCAAGCCAAGTTACACTGCATTGCTCACCCCCTGCTGATTAAAGTGAAGGATGTTAGCCCCGAAGTTAGCCACAACTTGCGCACATGCGAGTTTTGGTGGAGCGGCTGCTGTCAGTTGTCGAGCATGTTTTATCTGTCACATGGGTTTATTTGAAGGCAATAAATATACTAGATAGAAGACACATTATTCAGCCCCTTGGGGGAACTTCAGGTGTATTAATATAAATATACATTAGATTACCTAAAAGCAAAGTCATATAAATAAATAAATAAATAGATAAAATAGTTAATGAACAGTTCTTGATGGATTAGCCTATTGCACAGTGTTCAGTGGGGAGGGACACAAAGAAAAACTATAAAAACGGTACGCTATAGAAATCACAAACTGAAATTGACAAAAGGTATAATATAGCTGTTGTGACAGCGTTTGCAGTGGTGATTAATTCACTGTAAAGTTTCAAGTGCTTCTCTCCGAACTGTCAAACTTTTTTGGCTATCTGAGGAAAGCCCAGTCCGTTCCATTAAAGGGCTGAGCAGATAGTGTGTTGAAGCCCACACATTTTGTGTCCACTGTTGGGATGCGATGACGTTTTGGAGAGCTGTGCACTCGGATAAGAACGATGTGAGTATCTATACTGTGAAGCACTTGATGAGATTTTGGTCAGAATGATGGAAAGAGTTGAAGGTCAAAAATCACATATGAGGTTTTCCACTTATTCTAATGTAATTCTTCCACAACACACACATGAATGGACCACTGAGTTTATCTTATCTCACGCAGTTTCTGAATGAAGCTGTCACCATGTGCCGCTTATGTACCATTTCATTTTATTTACATTTACTACTCATTTACATACCGTTGTGTTCGTAATATCAAGACCTTAAGGCAAACAAAAAAATGCTCATTATGTCAATAATCTCATGTGGACATGTAGCACTAAGAAGACTGTCCATGAGCCCAGGATGTGATCCAACATGTGATGGGTCCAGAAAGGAATGATCTTTCATTTAATTCTATATTTAGATGTATATGCAGATACCGATTTTGCTTTTCTAGAGAGACAAAAGGACATCAGGACAAGATGCTGTTGATTTGCAAGCGTAAACTGAAAGCAATAGGCAAGTGTTGCCGACGTGCGTCAAATGCCACCAATGTGTGCCGCCCTTTAGTGTCAGTAAACACAAGCTTTTGTTAAAGATATAGAATATTTGATCAAGAAACAAAATATGTGGAACGTTTGTACTTGAACAATTTGAATTGAATGTTTTATGATGAAAGTCAGAAAGCGATGGGAGACGCATTATTTCTCAAAAACCAATATGGTCTGCTCAATTTGCCATAGCAGTATAATGACGGGATATCACTTCAATACTCTAGACACAATATTTACATAATACATCCAGCGGTCTATACCTTCTAATTCTATAAAGAGGTTTAATAAGAAAAAATGCATTTTTTCCCCCACAGAGTGAATGCTCTCACCCAGCACCAGACGGTGTACATGCTAACTCGGAGAGAAGGGGGAAATGAGGTCTGTTTGGGGGCAACGTGCGAGATGACTTGCCGCCGTCCGCCTCACCGACACAATGCTGCCGTCCTGCATTGTCCCAACCAATTTGTGGTCTGCGCCGTTATCATGTGTCCCTCCCACGAGATTGGAAAAGTAGCGAGAAAGAAATAAACAGCCATTTCTTTTTTTTTTTCTCCTGGGAAGCGGCACGGAAAGTTATTCAGCCACAGATACACAAATGACTGAATCCAGGGGGGCTTTCATAGATATGAAAATGAACATAACCTCCATCCAGGTAGGCACACGTGCTGGAGGAAGCTCTCGCTGTGAAGCAGCAGCAGTCAAATGCTGCATGAACTGAAGAGCAAGGTACATGGCTGGTTTCTAGTTTTTGACTCTTCTACACCAAATTTGAACAAAAGCTCACCTTTATGAACATTCTGTGGACATGGAAACCACGAAACAAATCATGGCGGGGCTTTACTTCAAACGAGGCCTGTAGCAAGAAGGGGAACAGTGACACAGGAGGCGCATGAGGGATTAATTAAAACAACAAGACGAGCTAATCAGCTTATGAGCACCAAAAGGCACAGGGTGATTTGGTTTGACAGGTAAAACAAAAAAAAGTTTGTGAATTTTAATTTCCCAGCGGCTGAAACAGACAAGAATTGAAGAGCGCCTGGATCTGACAATGCAGATATTGTCTCATTCTCAACTCAAAGACTCTGAGGCCTTGGAATAATTATTTATGATACTTGTCGTGTAAAGTTTGAGCGGGGCTCATTCAACTGATGTTGTCTGAGGTTGTAGATAAAGTACTATGGTAGTAAAGCTGACATTGCAATGCAATTCAGTACAACACCACAAATCACAGTGTCAAAAATGAGTTAAATCATCAAACTCTTTGACACAATCTCAACAGAAAGCTGAGGTTATGAAGGCCCCGTTATTCTTCAAACGGAGTGCTTGCTGGATGGGTAGAAACAACATCTGAAACCCCCTCTCCCGAAACCGTTCTCAACAACTCTCTAACTTTCCAAACAGACATAAGGCACCAAATTAGCAAAATGCTGATATTTCAATTTTTGAAATGCACAAACAAACCATTACATTACATCTTCCGCATTCTCTCAGCAAACCCTTTAAAGCAGTTCAGACTGAAGATTTGCGTCATTTCGAATCAAAACCGGTCTACAACGTTGCAGGAACAAATTGCAGCGGTGTTAAGTAGCAAGCCTCAGGTCGACTCAAGCCGAATGTGATGGTGTCGCCTGCGACTCAGCTGATCAAGTTGCCAGTGGCTGGTTTTAGAATGTAAAGCAGCATCTTTTTAATAAAAGGTTTGAATAGAGGAACTACTGGGATCTAAGCTGTTCTATCGAGTTTCCTTCATGCAAAATGCTAAAAAGTGAATTTTAGTTCCATCTAGTAAACAATTACGCAGTGTATATGTCTAGGGCTTTTATTGTGAAAGGTACGAACTGAAGGAATATATCTGGTCTGCGTTGCCTTTATCAAGGTTAAATTGAATAAAACAGTTTACCTTTTCGGTTCAAACGATGGAGCCTCTGAGGTGTTGTATACTATAGTGGACATTTTGAATGAGTCTGTTCCGCACAACGTGATTGGTTGATGTCATTATTCGCAGCGTGCAAGCTGTGTTTCTGAAAGAAATTTGCTTTTTCGGGACGTGATCACGTTCTGAGCAGAGTACTCATGACAAAAACAACAGTTCAAAATAAGTAGAACGACGTGCAAATGAATTGCATGAAAATAATCTTCCCGTGTGTGTAAGTCAGTTACTATCTGTCAGCTGGTCGACATGGCAGACTTTTGGACGAAGGAAAAACAATTCATCATGTCCTTTCTCTCAGCCTTCACTCTCACGCATTGATCGCTTCACACACTTTCACGCAGAGTAAATCAAATGTATTAATCATAACTATGCAAGCTACAACTTGATATGTGCATGCATGCGGAAACTTATGTGCAAATGCACATTGTCTCCGACATCTTTTCAAAGCCCTGTCCCTCCACTGCTTTGATACAACCTCAGGTGGTTTTCATTGTATTGCACTGTGGAGAAACAGGCAGTCGTTTTCTAACCCTGTCAACCCCACTGACCGGCTGGATCTTATAAACTAACGATGTGTCGACAAGCTTTACTAAAAATTTTAAATAGGCTCATTAGAGAAAAACAAAAGGTAGATGAAAATTTTTTGATTGAGCCCAAGTAAACTATGGGAGAAAACACAATTCAAAAGGGTTTGATTATTATTCCTGCAAATTAACCATTGTCATGTCATTCAGTTCCCATTGATCTTGTAAACTTTTGTGTCAATGGTTAGTATTATTTTATTAACTACCTGATTCAAATAGTGAATGTCCTGGTTCAAAAGTTTTAAACATTGATGTGACATACATAAGAGATTTGACACGATCAGCTAAATGATTTTTCTCGAGGATAATCACCACTATGTTGGTCTTATTGATCTACAAAAACACAGTGCACTCCTGGTCACAGTGAGGGTTCTATTCCCTTATGAACGATCTTTGGCTGAATACAGACACAGATATCTACATCTGTTATAATCAACCATCAATGACGCTAGTACAAAAAATGATGTAGAGATATAACGGTTTGATAATTGATTTAATAGCTTCAGAGCTTAGCGAATGCAGAAATTAAAATTAAACTGGCTATTGGAACCCAACCCTAATGATATGCCTCTTTGCTTCTGTTAAAATGTAACTGTATGATTCTTTTTGTTTTAAGTTGTTGTAAATTTGCTTCGTCTATTTTTCATGTTGATGTTTACATAATTGGTTAAATTGTCTTTTTGTCTGCAACACAGGTGGATTGCTCCTCTAAGCAGACTTCCTCTGAGGAGTTGTGTGTTATTGTGATCAGAGCATTGGACTGAGCATTTTTTAAGAGACAGAAAATGCCAACAAACCACTTAAAGGTTGAAGGCAGTGGGAGCAGAACATTTAACTCCATCTCAAATGTCTACACAAAACCCTTTCCACAATATCATTTATACCGACAGCTTGAATCCTGAATATTGGTACCACTTTACAAAACCACACAGGTTCAAATATCTTGGTGGTGGATAAAATACAGTGAAAGTAAAAGAAAGCGATCTATGTTGGCCCGACATAAAAACGTTTTGGCTCGTCACAGTGACTGCCTTGCTGTTATGTTCTATCAGGCAGAAGAGTCTATACATTTTTCCTTCAACGCTGCGCAGCCGGATCAGAGCTGTAAACAAAGCAAACAGATCATTAGGCCGCTGGATTTACACTCGTTCTTGTCCATTAAGAGCCTTGGGGGTCGGCGCTGCGTTTTCATGAAAGCAGTCACAGCCACCTAACCACCAAACCGAACACTGGGCTCGCTGAGTTTAACAACTGCTGTTCAGCCTCGGGGTCACATGATCTGCAAATACAGGATGTGCGTTGTGTTCAGTGGATGAACACTTGTTAAGAAGTCAGCCATATTTAGCTTTGATATACGTTTGTCTCATTGCATCAAATGCTGTTTGGTCACCATGTGTGATCATTCGAAATGTTGATTTAAAAAAAAAGGAACAGATTGTCATGGACATATCTTGTAGGGTGCAGCGAAGGAGTGAAGAGTGCATGGTTTGACGACCTCCAGATTGTATCTCCGCAGTTTTTGCAGAATATTTTGTTCTGTTGGACATTTTCTGACTGTTTAACCAAGTGAACCCATGGGATGACGGTCAACACCACCTTGTTTGGAAGGTGTTGGAAGCACATTCTGGATCCTCCCGAAAGACTTGGCTTTGGACAAGGAACTCTGGGCTTCCCTGCTTAGCCTGCCTCCACCATGATGTGGTCATGGATAAGTGGTGGAAAATTACCACCTTTGCTATTTTTGTTTAGACCAGAAATCGAAGGAAATCTGACAGACAGACATTCTTCAAAAAGGTAAAAAAAAAAATTGCTCTGCTGCAATTTGCCCCAAAACTATTAAGATTCACTCACGGAGAAAGACGTGGTCGATGCCGGTGTTAACAGGCTCTTGAATGGCTCAACAAACAAAGCCCCTTTCTGTCTCATCTGCTGCAACATTAGAGAAGCATTTTCATTCTCAATCTGGATAGAAAAACCTGCTTCTTCCTTGTTCTCATCTTCTCCCACTCACAGATTTAATCTTCGGCAATCAAACAATTTTTTATAAAAATTATTTGGAGAGCCCCATATTGTAAAATATTCATGAATTCAGAAAGAATGCATGCAGAAGGGAACCCATCAGTAAAAGGGAACATTTTCAGATATTCTCTTAACTGATGTTGGAGTCCAGAAACCTGAATCCTTTCATTCTAATGCCAGCTGGATTTTTGTTTTTTACTTCACATCTGGAAAGGGTTTTTAACTGTAACATATAGCCTCGATCAAGAATAGTAACGCACGCGCACGCACGCACGCACGCACGCACGCACGCACGCACGCACGCAGGCAGGCAGGCAGGCAGGCAGGCAGGCAGGCACGCACGCGCACACACACACACACACACACACACACACACACACACACACACACACACACACACACACACACACACACACACACACACACACACACACACACACACACACACACACACACACACACACACACACACACACACACACACACACACACACACACAGACAGAGCCTGTGGTACAAATACAGTCAGAGTGACAGGAAACAGAGAGGAAAGAAGAGAAGGGCCGAGTGGGCGAGCAGGGAGAAAAAGAGCAAAGCAGAGAGAGGGAAAGTTAAAGAATGAAGTGTGGAGAAGAAAGGAGGAGGTGGGTATGTAAAGGAAGAAAGGAATAGAGGAAAGGCATGTGGTCCCAATGCTCAGGATGAGGTAATACTGCTGATGAAATCCAGACAGCTATGATGAGAGACCAGGCTGCAACCTCCCTTTCTTAGAAGTGAAGCCAATGGTAGTGCCTTAAACTTGCATTCCTTCTAATGGCCATCAGGGGGCGACTCCTCTGGTTGTATAGAAGTCTATGAGAAAATGACTCTACTTCTCTCTTGATTTATTACCTCAGTAAACATTGTAAACATGAGTTTATGGTCTCAATCTCTAGTTTCAAGTCTTCTTCAACACAGCATGATGTTCATTTAGTAAATTATGGTCCATTTAGAGTCAAACAGACCATAAAGCAGGGTATGCTTTAGGGCGGGACTACTGTGATTGACAGGTTGCTACCAAGAAGTTGTCCGGTTTGGGAGTTGTTTGTGTTTTGATCTTATAACGTTTTATAACCATAACTCTTTCAAAGTGTGTTTTCAGTTCATGGAAGTTCATTGTAACACTGTGGTCCTATTCAGCATTAGGGGGTAAACATTAGCATGTAAAGAGGGAGATATTTTTTTCCACATATTTGTATTGAAATTGTTGAAACAAGTCAATGTTAACTTATAATAATATAGTTTGGTTCCATAACTCCATGAATTGACTTTGTTTTTGGCTGTTAGTACTCCTCTGCTGATATGACCCAGCGCTTAAACTTCGAGAAGAAACTCATTTACCGCACAAGTTGAAAGACCACAACCAAAACTGTGTGTGTGTGTGTTCGTTTGAAAGCTGATGATAAAGAGTCTGTGTCTTAGCGTGTGTTATACTCTTTCTGTCAAAGCTGCAGAGACATGAGGGGGAAGTATGTGTGTGTGTGTGTGTGTGTGTTTCCAAGGGTCCCATCCGCCAGTGGCTGTTTAGTTTGGCCCATCTCTGATCACTGCAGAACAAACACCAGCCTTCACATTGATTCCTTCCATCACATTTGGCTCAGAGCCTCAGTGACTCTCTGCATTCTCATTTTCAGTTTTAATTATCTTTATCCTCAAGAACCACTTTATTATGTAAGGCAGTTTAGCTGTAAACTTATTGCATAATTAGTTGTCTGTTTATATAAATAAACAGTGGTAGCTGCTGGGTCTCCTTCCAAAACGAAAAAGGACCCAACAGGAAATGATGCGTTCGTTTTTCTGTGCCCTCTCCCAGCTTCCTTCTTGGCTGTATATGTATATATATATATATTTAAATAAAATAATTTGTTTAATTCTCCAGTATCACAAAGTGCAAAATGTATACAAACATGTTTACAAATAAAAGCCCAAAACTTTAAACAAAATTACAAAAATATGACGAATGACATTTTGTTAGACCATCAAAGTAAAAGTATAGATTTGTTGTATTTCTACATATCTACAAAGGGCTTAGTTTGCTCCACCTCATTAAACAGAAACATAGAATCTGTGAACGACTGTTGGCGACCTGCAGACATGTGAACAAGATCAGCGGAGAAATTGTAATCACTGAACTTTCGATCAAACTTCCTGGCTCGCCTCTCTGCTGATGTGCCATGATGGCGGTTCCACACGCAGTAGCAAAGGTCAATTGCAGTTCTTTACAGATTTCATTTGAAACTCAACAGGAACACAGCTCAGACACGGTGAGGACTTGCAGCATGGTGGCCTTACAAACCTGAATACCTCCTGTCACATTAAAGCATCTGGTGAAGTCTTTTTCCTGCTGAAGAGCAGAAACATGATGACTTCATAAACATGGCTTCAAGTCTATAAAACCTCCTATGAATCTGGATTTGATCAAAATGTCCTTTTAACATTTCACATTGTCTCCCACTGACGAAACAAACAACTTTTTACCATTAAGTTCTCTGTAGATATTTTTCACATGTCTTCACTGCCGGATTAAAATCCACTTTGCACCTGGAGTTTCTGGAGACCCCCACCCTGTCACCCTGTGATGAGTCCGTCCAGGCGTAAGGAAAAAGTTACGTCAAAGTTTACAGACTCTGTCTGGCAAGGGCTGTTTGTCACAGCGTCGCCGTTGAGGTTTGAATATAAGACCATATTTGGGCTGTGAATTATGACAACTTTTTAGCAGAGCGGTAAATATTAGGACGGGCTAATGAAGGAGAACGGATGGGAGAGATACTCCTGTGGAGAGACTCAGAGACAGACAGGGATGAAAGACAAGCGGAGGACAAAGCGAGGGACAGAGATGAGGATTACAGCAGCGATTCTCCCGGGCCGTGTTCACACTGCAGCTAAATACGGCCGTCGCTCCTCGGGAGAGAGGCAAAGCTGGTTCAGTTCACACACAGTTCGGTTATGAAAAGAAGAAAATATGTGGATGCAGACTGGGTTGATTCCACCACTCATTTTTTTTTTTAAATGGCATTTTAAATGATCTGCCATACAATATGTGGGAATAACTTTTTGTTAGCTGTTCGACAAGTGTCTGCACAGCTGGAAACAAATGTATGCGCAGACTAAATGCTGTATGTGCTGGAAAGTCAGAGACAACCAATGTATTACTTTATCTACAGAACTGCATCTGTTCTGGAGAATATCTGAGGTTCTGTGGTCTGTTCTGCAGTCTCATGGTTGAAAGAAATACTTTGCTAGTCAGGTGGAGAATCAGATGATGTCAGTTTATCACATCCTAAACAAGCAGCTTCTTCAGCCACCTCAAAATACTTTATATAATCTGATATTTCAGGTGTGCTCTTTTCGGTTTTCTTCATCTGAAGAAGTTTTTCTTCTTAGGTTCATTTGCAGTAAACCGGCTACACCTCTGTCACCTACAAGATGACGTTCCCATTCAAATAGTTTCTCCGCGATTGCGGTTGCAGTTTGAAACAGTTTGAAACATGTGGTTAAAGATGTAAATTGAAACAAAACAAAACACAAATCCCTAAAAAACAACTTTGTTAGGTTTAGCCAGTCCCTATGCAGACTTCTGCGGACTCATTTGAAACTGTTTGGTGATACGTAAATCATGATGAAACGTAATTCACAATGCAGTTGTGTTGAATGGGAATGTAATTTTTAGGAAACAGGGATACAAATCTTTAAAAACAAGTCTCTTGGGTAAAAAAAAATTAAATCCTTTGAGTCGTCTACAGCAGTACATTGCTTTGCTCCCGTGCTGATGCTCCTGTCGGTTTCTCCAAACTGGGGGCGAGCCGACCGACATCTACTGGTATTACACTGACTTTGGATAAGTAGCTCATACAACCTCACATCAAAACACCCAGACTCTCCCTGATTTGCTGGTTGCACTTTTTGGTTAGATATCATGGATTGTAGCAGCTCTAAATTCTTTTGGTAATTTGATAAATACAATCTGTTGTCCAACTCTATGCTAATAGGGCGTTACTGACGTTATTTGGGTTGGATTTGATGGTGCGTCTCCATCCATTATGCATTTTTTAATAAATAGCACAATTTTCACAGCATATGGAAATGACTCGAAATCAGTGGCTGCTTGGAAGGTATTCGAAATAAATGTATGTAAAGTACACACAGTTTAATGCAAAACCATTGCTGTGATTCTCTAAAAAAAAAACTCCATCTCCCCGTTTCTCCCTCTCCCGTGTGTATAAATGTGCGAGTGTGCTACAGGATTATAGAGCACAGGATTACATAATCCATCTCAGCCAATCAGTGAGCATGACTGCTATAACGTCATGTGTTGATTTAATCCAAACACACACACACACACACACACACACACACACACACTGACAGATGTAAGTGTACACACAGCTGGAGCCAGGTATCAGCTCTCACAGGAAAAGCAGAACCAGCTGTCTGAATTAAACACGCAGAACAAAAATACAGTTCCCACACAAACGCACTTACTGAGCAGCACACATGAACACACACAGGGAGTCAAGGAATCTGAGGTATTCCTTGAGGTTTAAGAAGCGCTCAGTGAGCATCGTGACAAAAAAAACAACAACTTCTCAGCTCAGAAAACTGCCTCAGCAGTCCTGCAGCCTGCTGATCACCAATGTGCTGTATTCCAACTCTGTGTGGGTGTGTGTTTATGGGAAAGTGTGATTTTAGTGACAAACATGAATTTACATTGTCAGGGTCATTGGAGTTCAGCTACTTTCAAGTAAAGTAATGAGCATAAGCAATCTGTAAAAAGACAGCCTTAGGTTGCACACACACACACACACACACACACACACACACACACACACACACACACACACACACACACACACACACACACACACACACACACACACACACACACACACACACACACACACACACACACACACACACACACACACACACACACACACACACACACACACACAAAAGCGGCAAGATGGTATCACAGTACCAGGCTAACAAGCTAGCAAAATTGGCTACATAACTAGCTAGCAAGCTAGCATGCCAATGTAAAGTAAAGCAGAACACAGTGAAGAGCATTACAATTTGCTATTTGTAGCCTCTCCCTCACGTTTACACCTAAGGCTTCCTCAGCACACGGCTGCAGGTCGCCCTTTGGTTCCCCTTGACATTTTCACGGCCAGTTCAGTGAATTAACCTTCCAGTCACACACACACCACACACACTACCTCCAGGGAAATAAAACCTAACCATTCCCTGCAGCTTTAGTTAAACCACACACCATTTTCTCACCACACACCACAGCTCTGAGTCCCTGGATCACCGATCTACTGAAAACCTGCTTTGTGTTAATGGTGATGAAACACTGCCAGACGCCTGCTGAGGAGGTTGAGTGTCAGAACAGAGAATTCCCGACCGCTCGTGATCTGTCAGATGGAGAGAGACTCAATAGCACTCAGTGAGGAGATTGCTGGGTGCTTGGAGCCGAGGACTTCATTTAGCACCCGCAGTATCAACAAGTGAGCCACCCTCACGGTTTGCAACAAACACTGGAAAACTGTTTCGGCGTCAGTGAGACGTGAAACCACAATCAGTCACAGCTACAGCTCACATGCTAGTGGTTTTGCCTTGGACCAACATGATGGACAGAAACAAGCAGGAGCCGGCCAGGATGTTATTGCAGCTTTTGAAAGTGGAACGAGAGACATTAAAAAAAGAACAGGGCTGGTGTTATTTAATCATTTTATGAAAATCAATAAGAGACTTAAAACCAACAATGATGTTATCTTCCTAACAAGCAAAGAGTGATATGGTTCATGTCTCCATGCCATACAAGTTCAATGTTTCCAAAAATACATTACAGAGAGATGCACTTACACTGGGTGACATATTCCTGCATTACAATCATCAAAAGTCAAACTGTACTTTCATTCTCTGGCAGTAGAGCTTAATGTCAAGCAGGCATCACTGGTTCCACCAACTCTTTCTTAAAACATGTTTGAAAGTTTTGACCTTTTGCACAAGTTAAATTCTGTATTAGTTCATTTACTTAAGCTGCAGGAAAGATATGGCAACAAAAACTAAATCATGTTTCCCCAAGACAACGTCTGTCACAGTGCCAGATACTGTTCAGGACCAACTGGTCCACAAATTGGTTCTTTTTCAGTGTTCTTGTTTTTCAGCATTTTAGTTTTTTGTGACGTATTAAACTTGGCTCCCAACATCAATAAATACATTAGATGTTGAAGTGGACACTTGTGTTTCTCAGCAGGGGTGACATCACCGCTTGAGAGGTGCATTTGAATTGGTTTGAATGTGAAAGTTTTCCCAGATGATGGAACAAAACTAAACTAAAAAAATAAAATAAAATAAACTTTATTACAATCGTCATTGACATCAAGTACATATATGAAATTTGACGAATGTATATGAAAAATGGTAAAAGATTCTCAAGACGAAAAATAAGAAGTCAAAATTCAATCTAGTGGTTTCCTGCTGAGCGTCCCGAATGGTCTATTTGTTTTCACGTCACTCAGCAAGACTTCTTTTTCAGTCGGCCCGACATTACACAACAAACGGAAGGCCACAAAACCACTTCGGAAAAACATCATGGTTGGCTTAAAGTAACGAGGTACAGTTTGGTTTGGGAAAACACCGACCCATCTACCTCCATCATTTTCTGTCGTTCTCAATATCTAATGTAATGTCACTAGCTTTGACCATTGCATCGTCACATGGATGGGTAATTCCAAGAAAAAGATCCTAGTTGACTTTCCATTGGTACTCAAAAAGGACAATTTGTGTCCTTGTACACAAAACTAATAGATTACCAAATGGTCACGAAATGCAAACCGCCATGAGACCAGGCTGGAAATGAGGACCTTTAAGGCCCACATTTGACAAACTGATGCAGGCAGCAGTTCCATAATATTCTGAACTACATCTCAGCTTTCAAGCTTGTTCAAAACACCACCGTAACATCACAGACAGTAAAACTTCACAGATGCTGACAGACTGACATTCCAATAAAGTATCACATTAGACATACATGTTGATATCATTAAAATTTCATAAGCCGTAATGGAAGATTTTAACCCTCATCTCCCATCCCTGATATCAATTACCTTCTTTGCTGCAGTAAACTGCATGAACTCCACTTTCCAATCTGCCGACCAGCTGAGTAATCTACATCCACATCATATCCCAACTCACCCGACAGCCGCCTCTCCCTCACGCTCCTCCAGAAGACATCCCAAGCCTTGTTGGTGGAATCTTTCACGTGCTCGCTAAAGGATCTCCTCAGTGGAGTTTTTTTTACCGCCGGGGTCTGAGCCATATTCCACACGTTCGACAGTCACATAGTCCAGCTGAAAAACCCTGCGTTTCTGGAGAGTTTCTAACCCATGTGGGCAGCTTACTTCGTCATGGCTCATGCCGAGGCAGTGTTTCAGTTCAGCAAAGTGAGGAAGGAGGAGGAGGAGGTGACACTTGATGCAAAAAGTCTGCATGTAATTTGTGAAACACCCGTCCTCTACCTCCCCAGAACCTCCCTCCGCAGAAAGTTGTGTGTGTTTGAGGAAGGGCGAGTGAGAGAAAACATGTGTGAAGAACTGTTTATGTGGACAAATAGACTATGACGGTGTGTGAGTGTAAATCTGTGTGTTCTCAAGGGGATGAATGCGAACCACAGCGGAGTGCGAGAAGTGTGGGAAGTTAAAGGATTTGGCCGGCCAGAAGAGAGGAAATGACATCTAACCTTGGTTAAAGATATCAGCAGCACACTACGGAAAGAGAGACACACTCACATCATGAACAGCAACTTGAATTCTTCCTCCTTGTCTCACTCTCACACACACACACACACACACACACAAACCACCAAGGCTTGAGGCATGAGACATGAAAGCAAAAACTTTCTAGCAAAACGTTTTCCAGGAGAGTGTGTGTGTGCGTGTGTGTGGGGGGGGGGGGGGGTGGACAACTTACATTCGAGGAACTTGGTCTCAGTTACTGTGTAATGTTAAAAGCCAGCATTCAGTGACATTACACAGACATACATGTTGATGTTGACTTGCTCTGACTGTCTAGAATGACTTGGACTCGTTTTATACACTTGAGACTGGACTCAAACTCAAGAGAAACTTGAGATGTGCGGTCACAGATTGAAGACTTGGACTAGTCTCAAAAGACTTAAGACCTGACTCAAGACGTGTCCCAAAAGACTTGCAAACAGCTTTGATCGTTACAATATGGTGATCACAGACTCAAAGGCCTTTACGCACCGGAAACAGTTTTTTTGTGTGATTAATTTGCAATCAATATATAAGTTCAAACTGTTGTTTTTGTCATGAGTATCAACCAATCACGTCGCGCGGAACGGACATATTCAAAACGTTCACTAAAGTGTAACAACATGGCGGCTCCGTAGTTGGCACCAAAACGACAAACTTTATTACTCCTTTCAACCTTAAAGACAGTGCAGACCATATCCACTCTTACTCTTCTTACTTTTCAAAATAAAATAAATATTTGCAGGTAAGTATTTCGCATTTTAGTGTCATTTATTTGTTTGTAAAGGCCTTATGTCTTATAAAGTCTTAGCCCTTTCTGTCTGTGAGATGAAGCCAGTTAGCCTTAAGGAACCAAACAGGCATCCACACACACACACACACACACACACACACACACACACACACACACACACACACACACACACACACACACACACACACACACACACACACACACACACACACACACACACACACACACACACACACACACACACACACACACACACACACACACACACACTAAAATCTGAACACATTTCCTCTCATGGGAAAGAGGAAAAATAAACAGTACAGGTCAGGACTGCTGGGAAGAAGGCGGAGAGGGAAAGAGGGGGATAGGGACGCAGTGAGTGTAGTCAGTCTAAAGGGTAATGAGGGAATGAGGGGACCCTTCCCAACCCTTTCTCACTCCCAACTCGTCAAAGACAGCAGCTTGGTCAGCTGACGTTGGACTGGTCAAACAAACACATGACTTTCCCTGCTGTTCGTGTTACATGAGGAAACAATTTGACTGTGACTTGAACTACAGTAGTTTCGTAATGCAACTTCTGTACTTAACCAAAACCAGTTCTGTAACAAACATTTTTCTTTTTTTAAACCCAAACGACTTTCCTAGCTCTTACCAAGTACTTGTGTGGCCTAAACCTAACCAAGTATTAAAAAGTAAATAAGCCTAGGCTGGGAGTTTCTTTGAAAAGGCATCATGCACGTAACAAGCAGAAACTGACTCGCCCAAAACTGGCGCGAGAGGGGTAAACTGGAGAATCATAGTTTGAAGCGTATAGAGCCCCCTCCCAGGGTGACCAAAATACACAGCCAAAAAAACAGATATACTTTATGCAAGTGGGAAGTGTGAGTTGGAAATGTTCTGTGTTAAGTTGCCGAAATGATCACATCCGCTATCACGGCTGAAGACAACACTTTTTCATGCAAAAATGTGTTCGTAAAGACGAACCCAGCAGCGAGTCAGTCCAATTAAATACATTAACATACACAGCACAGCTCTCTCCACACACGCGCCACAAGTCAAAACCAACAGCTGTCAGATCAACAGCAGAGTCAGCACAAACGGATCATTTTAATTAGTAATTTATTTTTTCTAATCAATTTTCCTGTTTTGTTTTGATTAAAATGAAATGTATGGAATGATGCAGCGAGAATATCTTTGTTTAGTGGTTCATTTGGTTCTTTGAGCAATTAGTGTCATTATGTCGACAGAAAACAGGATTCTTGGCAGCAATATAAACAATGTTACTTTGCTAACTGGCATTATAAAATCAAGAAAAAACTCCAGATATCGAGTATATTTGAGACGGTTTACGATTTCAGGATTGAAAGCACTTTTTTCTGAAACTAAAATGTGTGTTTTTTCTCTAGTCCCCTGCCCCTCCTCCACCCACTGGCCTCTCCACATCATTTAGCTCCTTCACTCAGCTTAATGATAATGAAGCAGCTCTTATCAGTGGAGTTCATGCACACACGGCAACTACGCAGTAGAAGTTTTAAATTTGGCCCTCCCCTGGTCACCTGAGAGCTCATTTTGGCCAATTTCATTCTCATCAACAACAAACATCCTGTTGACTTGACTACCTCTGACATCATGGGGATTCACTTCACGTTGTCGGCTTACAATCTAACAACGGCAAAGGAAAAGGAACTGCACACGTGTGGTCACTGAAGTCATTTAGTAAATGGTCAGTGAAGTCATTTTCATTAGTACATTTTATTCACTTCAACAAGTACATTTAATGTCAGATAAATGTGAAGGGTTCTCGGTATCGTGTTGATTAAGCAGGATAAGAAGGGTCAGATCATTGGATAAGTAACAATCATTCATAGTGTGACTAAACGTCATAGCAGAGGTGGTCTAGTGACCAATACTGCCATATAAAAGGTTTTACAAAGGAACTGTCCCAAAATTGATTTAAAGATGAAGCTAGACAAATAATCATCAATATCATAATCAGTAATAACAATAAGCACACTCTCCTCGCAACATCCAACAAATATGTAGTTAAATGCAGTGGTGTAAGGTAGTTACAATGGGTCGCAGCTCACACTATGACGGGTGCACGCTAGTTATGAAGCACACACACACACACACAACCATGACAGTTTGCTTTTTCAAGGGAATATATAGCATGACAACCTCAAATTTACATTTATTTTTAAAAGAACCTTGCGCTTGCCGCCTTACACATTGATGAAGGGCCTCTCCACAACACCCAGACAAACTACTATAGTATACTATAGCTATATCTTTATCAATGCCCCCGTTGCAAAGGGGAGCAAAGGAAAAACATTGTTCAATATTGGAGAATTTTCACATTCGAACAATGAGGATTTCCTCGAGCTCCGAAGTCAGACATCAAAGTCCCCAACCTACTCGACACATCTGACTGCATGAACGTCAGAAATTTCAGCTCGCTCCGACACCTGCAGGTCTGAAACACTTGAGTCAAAGCAAACTTATTTTCCCTTTTATTCTCCTGCTTTTGTTTTCCAAAGCATTCACACTCAAGCTCTTCAGAACAAAAGCTCGCTATTTGAATATCAGCACAAGCCAAAGCTTGATCAATTCACTGTGGTGTCATGCAAAGTTAAAACCATTCAATGTCACTATTACCGCATGCCTTCAATCCCCTCCAAGAGCCTCTCAGGCGGCTATTATTATAATATGTGTGGTAGAAAGCTCGTCCTCCCCCGCCCCCTCCTCTGCTGGGAGGGTGATGGGAGACATCTTCTGGCACATTTGTTTACCCGTCAAACAAGACCTAAATTAGTTGCATTCCCAGCGGTTTTTCCAAAAGCAGGTAATTAAATAGCACTCGGCTGCACGCTGCGCCACGACGGCATGAACTCTCCTCACCGAGCGTCGGAGGGAAATGCCAAGCAGCCAAGTAAAAAGAGGCACAGGTCTTACTTTGGATTTGCATGCGTCTAACTAATGCACATATCCGGGCTGACTCACCGCTCTGAGTTAGCAGGTGGGAGTTCAGCTCCTTGCTCGGCGACACCTTCAGGGGCTGACGGCTGCAGGATTCAACCGTGCGCCCTTTGGTTTCCAAGATGACCTGTCAAACCAAAGGGATACAACAAAATCACGTAAATAACACGGGTTTGAGGCGTTAAAGCTGATGTTTGTGTCTTCTGAAGGAGCAGACATTTTCATTTAAAGTAACACACTGGCTACAAATTGGCACGAAGCAAGTGATCCCCCATTTTTCAAAACAAAATAAGCAAAATGCGGTCCTCTAAAAACTGCTTCTAGAAAAATCCACTATTCTGAGCATGACCCTATCCTTAAAACCAATTTCCACCAGCACAGATCTTCACCTTGCCTCCGATAAAATCAGAGGTGACGATAACACATTTATGAAATGTAATATTAGCACTGAGAGAAGCAGAGCACAGACACAAACAGACTGTAACACAACAAAGGCCATGTAGAGTGCAACACCTCTGCTAACCAATTTCTTGGATGAAAACCCCTACTCGTTGTTTTTCATTCCCACAAACCAAGTACTTGTTGTGTTCCCTGCGGGATGACGCTGATCACCACAGTTTTACAGTGCATGAAGTATCTTGAGATTAGCACAGCTCAGTGACCTCCAATGTCTAGAGACTCTGAGAAAAATGATGGACCAGAAACTCAAAGACTCCACTAGCAAGGATAAGAACTATGCAGTTTGGTGAGATATATGACTGTGCTGTGTGGTTTTTCTTTCTACTGCACGTCTCAGCAATAGCACCTGTACATGAGGTAAAAAAAAAAACACTGCCAGAAATACACACTCAAGTGTTCAAAGTATGATGAACCCCCTCCTCCTGTTGAGCTGCTGCCCTCTGCTCACAAACCCACAAATATCTTTGATTGTCAAGAGGACTGAAAGCTTTCTTTAACCCGTCTCCTCTCCTCACCTCTCCTCCAGTTTTTCTGCCTGCGGGCACAGACTGTATTGTTAGTCTGGTCCTCTTCTCCTCTGCTGCTGCTGTTGTTCCTGCCCAGAAGCTTGTCACTCAACTTGATGAGCTGTCTACCTTACAGCAGCATTCAGGCCCCCTTGTTGCAGCAAACAGCATCAGTAAACTCTCCTCGGGCGCTGAAAGAGTGGGCAAAACTCTTCCGCACAGATCTTCAGCTTCAGCTTTTGAACTTTTCTTGTCAGTAACATGCTCAGCTGGGCTGATTTTCCTCCTCTTTGTCCTGGCTGCCATTGTTGTTGACCTGTGACCTCACCTTGGCAGCTTGAACCCTCGCTCAGTGCTGCCCTCTGTTGGCCAGGAGACACATGAAGGCTTTACAACAACTGGAGCCAACTGATGTTCTACCAGATTTTAGCACAGCACACTCTGCAAGTTTACTTTTGTATTTAGACCAACTATGCAAGACTTTGCTCTAAAAGTCCATGTGTCTCTGATCAAATTGCAAACGAGGTCTCTTAAACTCTTTCCTGTCTGATCAGTTTCTTTAACATCTCCTCACAGGATGCTCCGTTGACACTCGGCGAGCTCCACACGTACTTGTGTGGCTACATACAAGCTGCACTGATTAAGCGTGACTGCAGCTACGAATAAACACTCCAGCACTGAGTGGTGTTAAGGAGCCCAGTCATGAGGAGAGGAAGTTGTTCCCGGCTGGGCCTAGTTTGGCCCTGCAAATAAGGGCCTGAATCCCCTCACGTCTGGAACACAGAAGGATTTGACTTTATTTAGAAAACTCCTTCCATCTCTCTACGACCACTTGACTGTGAACTCATCTGTTTTAAGTATCAACGAGTTAAGGTTGTAGTGTGATGGGATTTACATTCTAGAAAAAGAACTGTGTTGCTCTTCAGCTATATGGATGCAAACCAATGCATTGTTTATGAAGCTTGGGACAGAAGCTGAGTAACTATCCATATTTCAGATAGATGGCAGAGGAGTGGATTGTGGTGCAGGAGATTTTTTTTAATAAAACATTTTTCACACTTTGTATGTACACCAGCTCTGAATTTAATTAGCATTTAGCTCCTTTATTCAAAGCAAAATAACAACCTATTTGAATGCACGTTCACATTTATGGTATTTGTTCATGTGTTCTCAGACACATTTTGGCTAAATCATGTTGGTTTCAGTCGCACTAAGCATATACATATATTTTTCTTTTTTTGTAGCAGGAGTGGTTTGAGAAATTTCTATGAATGTTTCTATGTTTTGTTCTGTGTCTATGAATCAGCATGCACACTCTACTACTCTACTACTTGTCTGCAGGACGTGTCCAGTGTGTGCTACAGGTGTTAAATGCAATGCCTCATACAATGTGACACCTTTGTTCGAAGAACCAAAAAATGTTCAGACTTAAGCTAAGTTTTGTCTTGTTTTTTTCACTCAACATTGACCTTTTTTTCAGCCCGGAGTGACACAAGAGAGATAAGAACAGACGTGCACTGAATAAGACATTTTAAGTGACGTAAAAATGTTACAAGAAACCGGATTTTTTCCTTTTTCAGATCCTGAAATAAATTGCCTGGATGATCTTTTATGTGTGAGGTTCACCAGAGGGATCAGAACATACTGGCTCAAACTGTAGCAAGCAGCTCTTTAGGGAGGATGGAAGTGATGGTCACATGGCCTGACTTGCCATCCCGTTAGGAAAAAAATGTCTGAACACCATCTCTAAATTGTGCCCTCTAGCCTTTCAGATAACGGCTGGAGATGAAGATGACACACGGGAGGCCGTACCTCGGTTCGTCTCGACTCAGCGTTTGATCCTAGCAGAGCTGTCTTCAAATATAAATCCCTTTTCATCACATGACCTGAAAAGCCAAAGATCAAAGGTACCTGCTGCTGAGCGTGACAGCCAATCATCACGTCCGTTGATCAGATATCTGAGCGGGTACAGTCCGGCTAAACTATTCAGTACCTGTAGAATCTTTCGTATGCATTTACACATGGAAAATGTTGACAAAGCTATGACAACCTCAAACAGCCTCGGGTGATTTGGCGGCATCTAGCGGTGCGGTTGCAGTTTGCAACCAACTGAAACTTCTCCTGTGTGCCAAGAGTGTCTGGCGGAGAACTACAGTGGCTGATGTGAAAACATGAAAACGCTAATCTAGAGCCAGAAACAGAAATGTCTCAACATCTACTGGATGTCATCAGCCTGCGGCCTGTGGAGACAGAGAAACAAGAAAAATAAACTGTAAGAAAAAGCGGATGCAATAAAGAGGAATAACAATAAAGATAAATGCAGTAAATTAGTGAAATTCATCCGACCGAATGTCCACCACCCCCACCTCCAATTTAGCAAACCGAATCAGCCAAACGACCACTGATAAAGAGCCGACGACAGCCAACTGTGCAAAAAAAATCAAAAAGACTACAGACAGCTATTCTCTAAGTATGCCACGGCCGTTAACCATCTGATGCAGACATCTAAATGTGGCAGTTTTGTGCAAAAATGTAAGTGTATGTGCCAGTGTGTGTTTGCCCGGTGCACCATTAATTAACTAATCCATGGGCTTCTCAGTAAAACACGTTTCCCAAATGAGTTCAGAATTAACAGATGCTGGAATTAACTAGTTACATTAGCATATGGTGTGTGCATCTGTCCAATGGGAAAGCATGTGACCCTTTTACCTTTCTAAGCTGCACAGACCTGCAGTGTAACCTAATTGGGATTGGCCCCCGGTGCAATTTTTTTTCTTTTCTCGGGCCCTCGCCCCAAACACTTGCGCACACTCGTGCACACACCCACACATGCACGGACACACACAGCCACTACAAAGAGTCGCCCCGGATCAGCACCACGGACAGCAGCCAAAGCGCCAAATTTATCAACGCAACGGCCAAATGTTCTTTTAGAGGGAAGTGAAATTCTGACCCAATCGTTAGAAATTGTGTGTTTCAATGTATAAATAACATTTTATGTTCTTTTTTTCTTGTTCTGTTTATGTCAAATAAAGGTAAAAAAAAGTGTATCTCCATTGGATGTGTGCAGAAGTATTACCTGCATTCTATACATTTGAATGCAAAAACTCCTTTTTCCTTTATTTTAAGACCCAACCAATGTAGATAACACGTAGATACAGAGAAACCCAGTCCAATTCAGCTGTTAAACAAATGGTGTTTTTCCCGCCAAATTTGCTATATTGGTTATATTCCTCCAGTGATCACTATAACGTCACACTCAAGGTGAGAGACACTTCCCTGGACGACTGCCATGTGAAATTAATCGTACTTCAAAACAAAAAGCACAAACATAGTTCAAAGAAAACAATCTTTGAGAGCAGCGCACTGATGAGAACAAAGCTGTAAGTAGATTCTCTCAGCAGCACAGACCAACGTCTCGTACAGAGCCAAGGTAAGCTGTCAGACAAAGCTCCCAACAAGCCACTTCCTCACCTCACTTCTCCTCTGTAGAGATTGGCTGACGGGCTGACTGACAGTCTTGACACATCGGCACACTGGGGACGGACGGGAAGTGCTTTCTAGATCAATACGAAAATACATCCTCTCATCACACTGCAGATAAGGAACAGGACAGAAGCAGCACTTAACCGGGAAAATAAACAGAACTAGTAGCGGATGATAATGTTTTATTACAAATGAATATAAATCTCAACTTACAGTCTTACCAGATGCTACAAATTAAAATATTTAAAAGAATTATTCAAAAACTGAATTGTTGACGAAGCTCTCAATCAGTCTTTTGTACTCCTCCTTGTTGTCTGGTGATGTGTCCTTTATTGAACTATTGCCTCCTCTTTCCTTGTAAAAAATGTATGAATATCAGAGTAACTGAGGTGTTTGAGATCCCTCTGATGTTCTTAATCGGCACTAAAGCTGCATTCACTTCATGTGAAATGGATGGCAGGAGTGATTCCCATGTTTGTCTACAACTCAACACGGCTGTAGAGTTGGTTGTGTGAGGATAAAAACAACAACTGTATTAACAATATAGCTCAGGGAAATCTGTATTATTGAGCGTTTATTCTTGGATGTTGACATGAACAGCAATTAGAAGTCTTAAACTTGTATTTGCTGTAACTCCCATATGACATACACACAGTATAAATTATTGAGTGAGGGACACTGACTGTCTTTGGGTCTCACTGCTCTCAGGTTCTCCACGTCAGGCAGTGTGTAGGGGGGGGGGGGGGACTAATGCTCTCAGGATCAATACTAAACACATTTTGTCTTCTGAAATCACATCAGGAAGACGTCAAGTGCTGAACAGCAAGGACGTGCAACTTTTGTTTTTTGCCTTTGTCAACAGTCCAGTTCTTTTACGCGGCCAATTTTGAATCAGGAATGAAAAGGTTTTAACTGACTATATTAAGGCAGAAACACTGGCCTGCCTCTAAAGAGATCAGGTGATGTTCTAGTTCTGATAAGGCTAGAGATTAGAGAACTATTAATCAACGTTATTAGCTGTGTATGAAAACAAAAAAGGGATGAACTTCGAAAAGTGGGAAATGTTTTTATGTAAAACGAGGTATTAAATGTGATAAAAGTGAAATGATGAAAAGTAATTGATTCATCTCCATGGTTTCAGCTTCATGCTACTCAACTGTCATTCATTGACATGTAAACTGAAGAAAACACAGAAGAGCAAACGTGTCAGCGTCCATTCAATGATTGACGTTTTACTGTAATTACTTAAAATTAACTTTATTTTTAGTTTATGTAAATTGCCTTGTAAAGTGTATGTTTAAATAACTAAAGAAAATGCATACTTTGTTAATTGCCAGTTCAAGGCAAAACATAAAATCATTAGGACTGTAAAGAAAGTCCAGCCGTGTCCACATTATATTACTTAAAAAAGCAACTGGAGAGGGCAAAAGGTGGTATGTCTGCTGCTGCATCAGTAGCCATCCATGAATCAGGAAACCTTGCGAGCGTGACTGTATTGATTTTGTTTCCTCCTGTCGGCTCAGCGTTATCAAGATTATCTTGCTATCATCTTGGGTCCAAACTCTCCAACTGAGGCAACTGAACTTCAAACTCAAACTCCAAAGAAATACATTTCTTGGCCTCATTATGGTGCCTCGCCCCGTTTGGGACGGTCTCATCAACTGTGGGAGACATTCCGTGCGCTGCCTCATCCTGCAGCCTTCTCTCTTGTAAAACCAAAAATCACCGTTTGATAACACTTTTGATGAAGCTGGAATCTCCAGACCACTTAGGACGTAAAGCTTTTAACGTATCCCTATGATCGAGTCAATTTTATTTGTATAGAACTAAATAAATTTGCCCCACAATGGGTACATAACAAAACAGTCCTCTTTCCTTGGTACAGTTGAGGGAAAATAAATAAATATTAAACAAAATATTTCAAATCATTTCAACATGATTTTCATCTTCAAAAATCAAACCAAATCCTGGAATTTCACTTGTGTTTTAAAGAATATCTCTCATTTTAAAATCTCAGAGATTCTTTAAAATGTGTTTGTGGGTGGTTTGTCACATCTATATGCGTCAATTTCCTTTTTTCTGGCATTCCAAACATTAGCTTGAGCCAAAAATATTTTCATCGGATTGTCTTCTTCCATCTTATTTTCCTTTTGTCTCTTTTAGTATCGCTCAACTTCTCTTTTGTTTTTCCTCCAATTCTCTCAGCTTGGACTGCTTGTCCTCTCTTCCATTATTTCGTATGTATCTTCTCTACACCCCCCACACACCTTTCAAGGATAATCCACAAGAAAAGACGTGTTTGCAGCGGCAGCGATTCCGACAGTGCCTGGTTTCATCAGGAGACTCAACACAACTTTACTTCGAAATCCATCATGTCTCTTCCTGTGGGCTCAGCAGTGGGATGGGCATTGTGGGTTGAAGGCTGTGGGGGTGGGCTGGTGGAGGGGGGGGGGCTTCTTGGTGCCTTGGTCCGGGAATAACGTCATCATGTCTACCTTAATACCTCTGGAAACTGGGATCCACGTCAGACAGACTTCAACTCAACTAAGCCCTCCAACTCTTCCCTCTAACTGCTGAGATTATGTCTGACAATGGAGGGGGGTAGAATGGCATGCTCCTATACAACTCAACACACACACACACACACACACACACACACACACACACACACACACACACACACACACACACACACACACACACACACACACACACACACACACACACACACACACACACACACACACCTCCACCTCTTTCCTCAGTTCAGGAAAAGCTGAGCCGTGCAGCTTTGGGATCCAGGATGGGATCACGACGGATCCTCTGAGCTGCTGATATATGAGCAAGAGGATCAAAGTTCAAGATGCCATGTCATGACGAAGTGGTAGGTCCCAATTAAATGCATACTGCATACAACAGTACGTACATTGTAAGGGCAGCTGCAGTATGTACTTACCTAACTAGCAACTCACTTGACAAACGAGTCACGTGACTTGCAACTCATGTGAGTCACTTGAATAACGACTGACAAAATGTGAATGTTTACTTTTCTTTTTTCGCATAGGACACTAACAGCCGTCTCCTGGACCAAAACCCTGTTTATTTTACCCATCCACCTCTTCGTCAGGTGGTCTGAGCGTCTAACACTGACACAGGAGGGTTTACATTGGAGCTAATTGAAAGCGCGGTGCGTCGGCATTAGTCGCTGAGAAGCACTGACAAAGTGTTTGTATTTGGCGGGTTGGGAGTGAGACCCTGTTGCTCAAACAGGTGGCATTTGAGAGGAAGGCAGCTCAAGACATAGACCTTGTAGGCAAGGAAACAATGAGTGACCATTGATGTGGACTGCAGAAGCTTAATGGGTCATCAGTAACATCACAGATGCAGCAGAAAAGACATCAAGACGGCTGTGGATCAAGAGGGCCGGCCCTTGTGACAAGCGGTCTGTTGAAATCAGTCTGTATTCCCGACTACTTTCATAATGATTGATTCAGAATGTTGTTCCCTCCTTCTTGAGATTCTAACAGCATGTCCAGTGAACCCCGTCAGAGTGAACCTTACCTCCCATGTGTTTGTGTCTCATTCCCTCTGGCTCTCTCTTCTTCTTCAACAGTTCCTACCTGTCACAGGCCTAGTGAGAAGAATGCGGCGATGGTTTTTCACGCAGTGAGGTTATGAAGGCCAAGTGTGTGGGCTGAAAAAACACTTTGTGGACACAAGTCCCCTGTGGCGCACCAGCAGGCTGCCCCTTTGCTGGGCCTGAAGGTACGGTGAGCTACACGGAGGGAAGCAGCTGAAATCCACAGCAGGGGTTGCTGCTGAATGCCATAAATGGACCCTTTGTATGATTTGACGTTTAAGTGGGCAAAAAAATGAGAAGCTGAATGTAGCCAATGGGTACAAAGTGTTTCAAAGCTTTCAGCTTGAGTACTCAGAAATCTTTCTTGTCACATCTGATGTTTATAGAAAGCAAAAAGGAGACAGATGGGAAAAAGCTCTAAAGGTGAATCCAGCTCTCTCTCAAGAAAGTGGAATTTCAATCCATCGATTGTGACAAATGTGGCAAATCTACAGCGATTTGCTGCCCTTGTTTGTAGTTTAGGCTGACAAGCTGGGTGTCACTGTGCACTAGCTTGATGTTGATATTGTTTCAGGCAAAATAACTCCCCAACTGAGGCGATGATTCTCCCATGAAGCATAGCACAGCACTAATCAGAAATTGAAATTGTTGCGGTGACAAACTTGGTACTCTACTATTTTCATTTTTTCTGCATGTCATTTCTTGATGAAAAGCTTACGTTGGTGCAGTTGTTGATTTAAGGTACGATAGTGATGATGCACAGTCCAGAAAATAAGAATCGTTTTACACTAAATGGAACCAACATTTGCAAAAACAGACACAAGCTTTTCTAATATCTCACATTTAAGCAAATATTATGGTGTGATATTTGCATGTCTATATAACAAAAAACCTGGCTGTTCACTCCATGTTTAACAGCTCAAAGTAGTCCTCAAACCATTGTTGCATAGCAGGAAAGTCTGTGCTCCCTCATCATTGCTAATCTGTTGGTTGAAAGACAGCCCAGTAAAATGAATATTATCAGTTAATGAACACTTTACTTCAAGGTTCTGACCCGGCAGCACACAACAAGAGAAGAAGGAAAATAAACATGAAAAGTTTCACCCATTATTGAAATGAACTTGCAACAGAAATTTCCCCTCTGGGCACTTTCTCTGCTCCCGCAACCATGCAAGTGTAGGTTGGAATAATAGAGTTAATGTCTTGAACTTGTAAGTAAAATGCCTGCTTAGAAAGCAGAGCTTCTAATAATCTGCTTACAGCATCACTTGAGTGTTTACAGGACGACCTCAGGACAGGAGACAGAGTGTGTGCATTAGCATGAGGAGAGCCAGAGACCGACTCCGGCCTCAGAGTCTTTGCCGGTGATTTTCTAAGCCGAGGGTCAGGACCCCGAATGGCTCTCAGCACGGACACCAGTGGGTCTTCTTATGAAAATGTAATGAGCTCTGATTCCATGGACCCACCATGGGCTGAAAATCGCTGCTCTCCCTGTGCGACCACATTCCAAATGCAAAAGTTTCAGGAGCTAATTACCGGCTCACAGAAAGAAGTTCAGGGATGTCCAGTGGTCTGTGTGGGGTTTCCACAGGTGCTTAGCTAATGGTATAGTGGTTTAATTTCATCTGTTAATAAAACAAAGAGTGGAAGAAAGTGTTATGGTCCCTAGTGCTGACATAAGATGTATTTCTGAAATTAACCAAGACAGATGCTCTCCACCAGTTTAAGTGTCTTCTACGCATTTAACCGACTAGCTAGTGAGCTAAAATTGCACATTTACAGTGTATAATGTAGTGTATAAAATTGTACAAATATAGGCACCTCAGACAGTATTAAATTGTATGCTCACGGCTGTTTTCAGTCTGCACATTATGTAACTGGATCATGATTTCTTCAGGTTGGTATCCACTGACCCGTTTTATCTCTGCGTGACTCATGTCTTGGTACCAAAACAGTCACTGAAGCACTCCGCTCCAATCCCTCTCACTTCCCACATTCCTCCGAGGTGACGTCTCCTGCTGTTGTGTAACATCCATCGCCTCGTGGAGATGCCCAGTGCACTGCTGGGTCCTGACAGGTACCTCTCTGGACAGCCATTTGCCTCCGCTGGTAAACATTAATCCCACGTTCTGCTCGTAAAAAAAAAATAAAAATGGCTTCTCCGTGTGGAAGCCATTACACATGGAGGGACCTGGAAGAGAGAAGCGGTCTGGAGGGGTAGAAAGAGTGAAGAACAATAAGCGAAGACAGAAAACATGAGACTTAAGGTGACACTCCAACAAAAATCTCTCATTTGAGTATCAAAAGGTCACCTTGTGTGGACTTTTCATATGCTAAAAAGCAAAAGCATTACACAGAGACATTAAATGAATTTGAATCAAAACTAAAAAAATCACAAATGGCAAATGATTGCTCCCTCTGATTGTCATCAACCCAAACAGTGACAGGGATACAAACCACCGAACTTCAAAGGAAAAACAGAATAGACAATTCTTCATTGACTCACAGTCCACAGCGCTATTTTCAGAGAGCTCATCATTGCTGAGTGCAACTGTGCTCCTCTTGCCTTAAGGCATGCTGAGCATCTGAATGTTTTCTGAGCCACAAGGTCAGACAGGCAGTAGCGGCTCTAAGACAGCTCACACACACACAACAGGGATGAGAGAGTGTTAAATAATTCAAGAGTAGACAAAACCCAGTCAAAGTGCAAGAGAGAACGTTGCTCTGTCAGCAGAGTCCCCCGGGTCCAATGACGCGAACCTCTTCACATTCCAGCCATTCAGGCTGAGTTACCTGTGGGAGAAGACAGACAACACACACACACACACACACACACACACACACACAAAAACGCCCGCTGAAAAGGCAAAGACAGACGCGCCGTGGGGAAGACGGGTTTTACTACGACAGGTAAGAGTTTAGCATCTAAACGAATTGATTCAACATTTCCACGGTTCAAATTTAGACAGAATCGGATATCTGAAAAAAAGATTTTGGTCCCGCTCTTGAAAAAATCGGTAATATTATATGGCGACAGACATGAAGACTGATGCATCTGAATTTCACTTGTATTCATTAACCACATCTATGAAAGCTTGAATGCCAGTTTATTTTTGGTGCAAAAGAAAATGTTTATTTTTCTTTATTTGAGAGGAAAATATACTGCCACTCACAAATGTACTCGTGCATAGTCAGTCTGTAGTTTTAAGTAAATGAAATCTTAGAAGTCTGACATACATTACCTTAGACATCCTCTGCCACTGAAGAGCAGGTTACATTGAGTCATTTTGCCTTAAAAAGCCCAAAATAGAGTGTGTGTCCCTCGATGCTATACGTATATGCTGTTCCAGTGGTGTGTCTGCGTAAAAGAATGCATTTCTGGGTCAGACACTGAATTGTGAACTAGTTCTGGCAGGACACTCTGCTGCACACAATCATGCTCCATTATGAGCGGCTCCCCGAGCCTCGGTTTCCGTCAAGTACTTCAGTGTACTCTGGCATGTGCATTAAAATGCTGATGCTGTACATCGGCTCTTTAAATTGAAACTGCACTGTGCTTATTGCTTTGCAAAGCTTTAACAATAAGCTTGGTGCTGCTCGTTGTTGGGAAAGATTTTCTTCCGGAGCTTATTGCACAGAAGAGAAGAGTAGCAAAGGTTCTGCCGGTAAATGTATATAATCCAGCTTTGAATACTCTCTACTTGATGACCACTTCAAGCGTGCTTCTGTTTGTACTGCTGTATAGTTTTGCCACTTTTCCTCAGCTTCTGCCCTCTACTTGCATTCCTATATTTTCTCACTTGTGGTTGTGGGTGGAGAGAAGCATTGAGAACATTGAGAAAGCAAGAGTTTCTCACGTAAAGGAAGGCTCCAAAAGATTCCCAGTGTGACAATGGCCTAGACCTCGAACAATTGATTTCGGTGATCAAGTTTGAACTACAGTTCCATTGATCTCCCTCCTTTTTAGAGACCACCTTTCCACCAAAATTGGTAACGGACACATTTGTATGTCTGTTTCAGTAAATTGCTATCTTAAAATCTCCTATAAACACCACACCCCTGTAGATCTGAACTATGAGAAGAAATGTCAACATCCACACCAGCATTGATGCGTTTCATCACCGCACAGTCATATCAATTGGTTTATTTAGCTTAAAAAAACCTGTTTAACTGTGCAGTTACTTTTTAAACATCCTCTATTTTGGACACTGCGTCTCTTCTCTTGAATGTCATTACAATCACTCCGTGAGTGAATCCTCTGATTGCAGTGAATCCCTTGAATGCCGTCTTAAATATTGATGTGAGTGAGCCCTAACGGTGTACTTGGCACTTGACAAACCTACAGAGCATTACAAGTAAAGTTGTCCTCAGAAACAAAGTCATGCGAAATTTAGAAGTCATAAACCTCGGTAGTATGTTTTGAGCATAGCGGCAGAACGTGGAGGCGTAATCGTTGCCCTTCGTGCTACACACAGCTTTCACCAGAGCATCTGATTGAAACAGATTGATGCCAGAGGTCGACGCCGGCACCGCCGGCGCAGTAGGAGCACAGCAACCAATAAACATCGCTCCAGCATTGTCTGTGTTCTCAGCACCTCCACTTATAGGTTCTTCATTAGCTGTTGGCAGTCTGAGCCTCACATGCACCACTTCTTTTCTATTTACATGCCACTTTCAATGAATAGTAATGAGCATTGTTGTTGTTGCTCTGTTTGCTGATGACCTTCTCGGTCTCTCCTGGCAGAGATATTATTCTGTCTTGCAGAAATGAGTTGCGTTGGTACACACAGGCCATCAGCAGTTTTAATGCATGCTTAATAGGCCGTCTTGTGTTTGACATCCACTGCTGACTTCCGTCACCCCCGTTACAACATGAATGCGATGGCGGATATACATTATACATAAGGAGATAAGGGCAGTTTGCAGAGTGTACACAGAGGGAATCTCAATGTGACCTTGTTCATATGCTTGTCAATAACAGCATATGGCCTACATATCTGCACGCTGAGAGAGCAGACATTAAAACAACTCTACTATCCCCCTGGGAGCTGGAGCTTATGATTTACACTTTTGCTTCATCTCAACCTACGAGGTTCGGGAACTAAAAGCGGTCCTCTCTGCATCCCTGTTGAGCTTCCACCACATCTGAACGGTGGATATTAGGCAACTTGGTTTGAGAAAAGATTGTGAGAAGTCCTTGTTTTGTTGATTGAAATTTACGGTTAGTTTGCAGTTTTCTGTTCCGTGTGATATTCAAAGCGATGTTCGAAAGGACGATGACAACCAACTACACCTGGAGCAGGAACTTCTACCTTGCAGAACTTATACAAAAAAATGTAGGAATTTGAAAAAAGTTACATACCAAGATACATAGCATAGCTTCACACTGCACACTGCACAGAAACGGCTCCACACAGCGGGAGACCTACACACCCGACTGCAGGAGCGTACCGGCCATTGGGAAGTTCAGGAAGACTTACAAACGGCAAATCCATTCCAGGTCGTCCATGCAGGTCAATTTGTGACGTCAGTGCAGACAGTCCTTGTACGTACTTGCTACACTGTGTGCCGGCCAGAAAGTATCCCCCATGTCACACACTATATAGCCTAGAGGCTACATCTCATACAGTTGTTTGGCCCCCAACACCCTGCTCTGTTTGTGTACCCTGCACCTGTTGAAGAAAATGTAAAGTTTAAAGGGCACATTTTTGTCTGTAAAAAATTAGCCATCATTGTTTGCGTATTCTGCACAACATATTTAAGGTGCTGGTAAAGCTCAAATGACACTTTGACGCACATTTTTTAGTCTACAAAGAAGTGTTTGCTGATGATAAAACAGTCCAAAATGCATGGATTGGCATCTGCAGGTGTGGACACATCTGTCTGTGCAGACACCTAATGTAGACTCAATAAAACTGCACGATTTGCAATTTAATCAGGGTCTTAAAACAGCAATTTAACAGTTTTGTTAGTCTGTATTTTCCACCAAGTAAAATTCTGGTTACGTCATTGCAGCAGGTCAAATATAGAATGTAGTAGTAGACCCCAGCTTTAATTGGCTGTTTAGGGTGCTTGAGATGCATCTAGTGACTTTCAAACACAACAGGAAACATGCCACAGACCATACATGAGTCAAACACGACGGCTGATCATCTGAAAACTGATCAACTAGATCAGACCAATTATTTTTAGCTGTAAAACTGAAGAAAGGTACCGAAGCAAAGTCATGCCAACACTTCTCTGGGACAGGCCATCAAACTGATTAAAAGGAAAGTCACTGGCAATCCCGTTAATGTGACAAAAAGCACGGTTGCTGCCAGCAGTAAAAAGCTCCCGATAACAAGCACGAAAAGATGTGTTGCCGTTTTTACCGTATTATATCTCACTGTAAGAGATCACTTCATGTCATCCCTACTTTGTTAGAATTTTTACTTTCAGAAGTGACAGCAAACAACCAGGAGATTCTTTCTTTTCAACCCACAGCTGAAAAATGACTGCACCCCTATCGATGTGCGTGTTGGGTACAATTTTGTTCTGCTGCTGTCGCGCAGCCACATAGCACAATTCTGACTTTAATCACTCAGTTTGTTTTTTAACAGGGCCTTTCCTGCAGTTCATGTCAAGGTTATATAAAACCCCAAAAGTGTCCAAGGTTAACAGGGAAACTCTGTTGGCAAACTTAAAGCTACAAAAATCAATCATTTGTATACTAATAGTGAAGCAAATTTTAAATCCGACATTTGGTTTAAAAAGCCTTTTCCAAACTGCGATGCTGTGTAACTGAGTTGTTTTCTACTTCACTGCAGCTGCCCAGAAAGAGCTTCAAGAGTTGTTTCCCACAGCCTATTAGTTGAATTCACCTTGAGATGTAATACAGGTAACGAACACAATTAGAGGCACAAGTTGACGCAGGACATTTGTCCACATCAATTTCACAGAAGGGCTTAAAATGTACTTCTATGTGTAAAACCTGACCACATGCTCCAAACAATGTGGGGGTAATTTCACCTCTACTACTGGGTCCATACAATCTAAATATACAGTCATTGATATGAAGCAGTGAGTCTTTTGGGCAGAAATGAGATGAGATTTTGAGCTAAGAAAAGGCTTCTTGGTAGCATATCTGCTTCTGGTACAAAGTCACTCTGTAGTCTATTCGGTGATTTTGGCAAAATGAGCAAACTTAATGCTTCAACTAAAAGTGCAGAGAGGGAATAAAGGTTTATAAAATTGTTTTAATGAAGCTCCTACCAGGATATGCCTTTAAATCAATGTCAGAAATGAGAGTTTAACGTGATTGCAGGAGCTGTAAATCAATTTGTATTGATCTAAAAGTCAGTGAGTGATTCTTATAGTATC
Source organism: Anarhichas minor (assembly GCF_050575085.1). NCBI lineage: Eukaryota > Metazoa > Chordata > Actinopteri > Perciformes > Anarhichadidae > Anarhichas > Anarhichas minor. The sequence goes on along the minus strand of NW_027466473.1, from coordinate 20,763,641 downwards.
TGCTATCCACAGCTGTTGAGTACTGTATCAAAAACCTCCTCCTTATTACATCTGAAGGCAGCAGGACAGATATCAGCTCAGCTTTCGCTTCCTGTAACACTGAAGGTTTTCTGCTATCTATAATTTGAACACTAACCTACTTTGTAAATATGTTCAGAATGGAGCTGTATGAATACAGTCATTATGTTTTTTTTGTACAACATGTTGATATTAGTGCCGGCACGGTTGCATGATGTGTGTGTGTACGTAGTTGCATCACCGTGTTTATGTGCAGGTTGGAGTCGATAATGACAGGGTTTGGATTTTTTAAGTGGACACAATCTGGGCAGAGACATTTAATTGCTGACATGCTTTGTTTAGCATTCTACTTGGACACCCGCAGGGCTGATCCGGCGGGGCTGTCACTTGTTTGACAAACATCGCGCGCTAATTGCAACCTGACAAATACAAAAACAAACCAGAGACAGACACGCACGAAAGGTTCAAACAGCCTACGGAGCGCCGCATATTTCATCAGCTGCTCGAAACAAACGCTGGGTGGTCGTGAAAGGAGCATCCCGAACAGATAGGTTGTGTTTTTACAGCAGTGGTGGATGACCAAAACAGAACTGAATCAATGTACACCACTAAGTACACCACGCGGTTCACTGTGTGCCCTAAAGGCTGCAGGTTAAACATTAGCAGGTTGAACAAATAGCTGCTGGATTGAACTAAAGCCTTTAGTTCAGTCAGACACAGAACTGCAGTGCATTAACGCTGAACTGTAAACAGCCGGCGCTCATTTCCCTCCAGCAACACTGGCGTGAAAAATATATAAAAATATAAGAGCAACAACTTAAAACCATAACCAGACCTGAGTTCACCTGAGTTTCAAGGAGTGCTCCTCTGGGTGAAAGCTGAGCAGCTCATTGCAGTCCACAGAAGTATCGTCAAGTCTGAAATAAAAGCTGGAATTCAAATAAAAATGGGAAGACAGGGAGGAAAAAAGATCATCAAAACTATATTAATGCCATCACAACTACAACATAATCATACCATATGAAATGCTTGTTTTTCTATAAATTACTATTTTTACTCACTGAAAAATAAATTCTGAACATCTACACGTGTTCTTGGCTGAAGCCAAAACTCCCTGAAGAGTTTTCACAATAAAAACATTTTAATGCAAAACAGATGAAGGAGCAAAAAGCAGCAACAGATAATTCATATGGTACGAGGAAGAGAACAGATCAGAAACAGGCCTGTTTGTGACAGCTTAGAGAAGCAGATGTGCAGAGGTGCACTTGACAAACCGGAACCCTGAAGCCTTCTCATGCTATTAGATTAAATATGAAACTCACCTTGTTATTTGCGTTTCTAAATGAGGTCCCTGTTATGGTATAACCCTTTTGAGAAGCAATACAAAACTAAAAGTCCCTGTTGAACAACATCAAGTGAATGTTTAAATGATTCAAACTATAAACCAGCACAAAAAAAGACACTAACCAACACAAGCCACCGTGTTCTCAACAGACACATGACAAACACTCAGACTTACAAAAGTAACATTTGCATTTGAGAACATAAAACAGCAAATTAAACCGTCTTCTAGGTCCAGCACTAGGCATTAGGCAGGCATGATGGGAAATGTGGGCCATCCCTATCGCTACAATACTTTATTAAAACAGACCAGCTAATGCTGGTAGCAGAGGCAAGAGGTCAGGGGACTGCAACATTTGAACGTTTTCAGGTTTGCAACGAATGAATGAGCACAGATCAGCAGGGTCTTTCTGAGGGTGTTTTCACATGTTTGGAGGGTTTTCAAGTTCTTGAGTGTTCCATACTTGAGTTTGTTGTGGAAAGTGGGCACCATGTTGTTCCAGCTCAGCTGGCCCAGATCACTGAGGCTTTTGAACGTCTGGGTGTCAGTCCTCTTCCAAACTAAACAAAGAGCTGTTTCTCACAGGCCAGGATACGCTTCAAACCAACAACAGGAAATGGACACAAAACACAAGGGTTCATGAGATGCATGTTTACATTTGATCACCAGCACTTGGAAAGAGACAAGTCCACTAAAGACCAGGTTACCACAAACGTCTAATAAACAAACTGCTTGTGAAAGAACTTTTTGTTTACGTGCCCCGGCTCTCTGTTTGTTTGTGCTGTGTGAATCCAAACAAAGCAAATCCTGCAAAATAGACTTTTCCATCTCAGTTCTGAACTAAATAAACTCTGCTCATATTTGTATTGTAGCTGTGAGCCGGAAATCACCAGAAGCATTTGTTGAGAAACATGCAATGTATCAAACTTCTTTCCTTCGCATGGTGAAACTCAAACACATTATCGCACATCGCCGGACGGAGGCCTCGGAGACATCATGCTTTGTGATTTTTAGGGACTGAAAGCAAAATCTGAAATTTACTGTCGGTGATTGAAGTTCACTGATACATTCGTGCAATCAGGCTAAAAAAACAATATCTGGATATGAGGTCACATCATCGACAGTTAGTTATGTGCGTTAAAGCATCAACCTTTAAACTCACAAAGTCACTGCTCTGAGCTTCAAAGTGCCTCTTCCTCACACTTTATTTGTTCGAACTGTTTCAAAATCCCATCTGGTACACTGGAGGAAAAGATCAATGCAGCTTAATAACTGATGGAAACACTGCTGCAGGAAATAGGAAATTGCTCTTCCTCTTGTGTCCTTGGCCGCCGGCCGTTCCTCGCTTATTTAAGACAATGAGATTTCTCAATTAGGCCATCCAGAGCTGATTATTAATCTTGCTGCATGATGTGAGTCAGCAGCAGCTTATTAGAACCAGTTTCACCTCTTCTCTCCTACTTCACTTCAACTTTGTTCCTTCCTCCCATCGTCCTTCTACTTGTTATCTCTTGCTTGTTAATCCTGTCCACTCCTGCTTGAATTTATGCAGCCCCTGTTTAATAGAACCAAAGCCGTCCGCATGGGAGGGCTGCCGCGATTAGCCGGCGTAATGGATGATGTTGACACATTATTTAAATCAGCGAATGTTTTTTTTAACCTTTATGTTAAAAAACGAGAGCGTTGAGGTCAAATATTAACTCCAGAATCGCCTTTACGACAGTCTGTTTAGTTGATTGCTTTAAAATATTCATGAGTGAATAGATAAAACAAAAATAAGTAAGACATGCTCATTATTACTTTTTTGCATCTTGTTGGAGGAAAAAACAACAACAACCAAACTACAAACAAGATCCTTCAGAAACTAAATAAATAAAAAGAAAAAAGAAACGGCGACAGCAACAAATCACGATGATAAAAACTGCACTGCGTTGGACAATGGAACATAAATATTTTGGGAAAAGCCATAAAGCAGCAAGAAGATACAGTAAAAAGTGACACGAGAGATAAAAATGTTTTTTTCTCAGTGGTTGTTTGTGCTCGTTTTCCCTCAGCGCTGAACACTCTTGTTTATTAGATTTATTGTTGTTACGTGTGGGACGGGACGAGCTGTAAAAGGATTATTTCGCTGTAATGAAATCACATCGCAGGTTTCGGTGACTTATCCACCCACCTCTGATTGCAGAAAAGCACAGAGGTTCAATGTGGAGGATCCTTTTGAGAGGTGGTTCATGCTTTGGAGCAGCATTTAACATCCTTTACCTGCCTGTTTTATTTTAGCCGAGACCGTTCCTTTAAAACTAGCCTGGAATCTCTAGTTAAAACAGTCATGAATATTTGAAGCTTTCATTAAACAAGACCAACGATTTCAGCCGACAGCCAGAGGATGCACAATACTGTATTTACTGCTTCCAGGAAAAAAGCCATACCTCAAACTCTAAGTACAACACCCCATGTATTAGATATGCTGCTGTTATGATACAACATACATATGAAATAGTACATTTTCCATACGCAATAAAAATCGACACACATTTTCAATCACCAGCTTTACTTCCACATTGCACATCGTCAGCCCTGTACTCTTGTTGACCTAATACTCAAAAACAAAGAAAAACTGAAACGTTTCATGTATTTAGAGGATCAACCCCAGATATACTGCATTCGATCTTAACAGCAAAAGACCACCAGATGACAAACTCTCTTTCCAAGCCTGACTAGTATCATAAATTCACTGTGAAAAAATAGTTGAAAAGTGGGCGACCCGAGAAGAGAAATGTATTTATTGATTCCTAAATCTTCAGTTTCAGATGTCCGGAGCCTCACACCAGCACTTGAACACACCGCTCACACCAACGAGCGGAGGGAAAACTTTTATTACACTTGAGTGACCCCCTCAGTTGTTAAAGTCATCGTTACTCTCCGCTCACTAAACAAGCAGCAAGGCCACTGAGAATCAAACACACTCTCCTTCACACCGATACCGAGACAGGATATAAAACATGTGTTTCGGGTCCCAGGAAGAGTTCTGACGGCAGCAGCGGTATATAAGCTGGTGGTGCTGATTAATAATTACATGCATGAGTTGCTTTTCCCTGGATTCTATCATTACTGAATACATGAAAGAGCATCCTGTTCTCAGTGTGTGTGTGTGTGCAGAAACATTATTTCTGCTGTTCTTCACGAACCCCTGTGTGCTGCGGTTCAATTTTTTTCCAGTGTGTGCGAGAGGGAGAAAAGACGGAGATCCATGCTATCGGTCTTTGAGCGAGTGTTTTAATTACGGCTGCTAATTGAGCTGTTAAGCCAACCTCTGTCTTGATTACACATTGTTTAACTGCACTCTGGGCCCTGCAGCTCTGCTTTCGGCTGCAGCAGCTCTCACGCTGCATGTGTGTGTGTGTATCAGCATGTGTTTAAAAAACTCTTTAGATTGTGATCGGTCCGGTCGGCTTTTATATAAAAAAAGTTGTTATATTTTATTATACTGCAGCCAACCCATGGTGGAGTCAGTGGTTAATCAAACTAATTATTCTCGATACATTTTTTTTTTGCCAATATCAGTGTGAAATGATAACTCGATACTTAACTAGAAGACCTCCGCCAGGCAGTTCACAGAGGAGTGATGGTTAAAATCTATAATTACAGAAAAGTAATTGCAGAATGTGTTCCTGATTCAGAGGACATATTTATCAACTCTGACTCGTTCTGAGGCCATAATGCATCGTCCTGGTTGCACAAGTCAGTGCACAACCTGGGAAGCTGCTCCATCTTAAGGCTCTGACCATTGATAATTCCTAAAATGCACACGTGAGGGCACGTTGTAGCGGGACTCAATCACTTTGACCCAATGCTTTGATTCTGTCTTGTTTGTGATGGAGTGTGTTCGCGTATACTCAGCGATAATAAACACTCTTAACATAAGTTCTGAATCTGCAGTGGGACGCTGCCTGAACGCTGTGGGGTGAAGGACCCGCCGTCCAGTCTGTCTCTGTCTCTGTGAGCTATTTGACACATTCCGATGACACCGTTGTAAATGAAATGCTTGAAGTGCATCTACAGACATGCTGGATGCGTCTGGATACATTTAGACACAAATCGACTATCACGGTATAACAGCTTGTGCCAAAACTGTTCTGTGTAGGTGTGGCAAGGTAGAACTAAGTAAGCACCTTAGCCCAAGAAATGCGTCTCATTCATTTTATATATGATTATGAATATTTATACTGATATTATGTTACAGAAGGTCCTTTTGGAGTCTCCATATAAACTTTTTGGGTGTTCGCCAAAATAAAACCTTGGAAAAAAGCAAACATTGAAGAATGGTCAATGTTAGTGATGATGGATAACAGGATGCTTACGGCCTTGTGTCCATGGCTGCATTGTGTTTCTGAGCTGACTCGGCACAACTACAGGTATATATATCTCTATCAACAAATATAAATACCGGAACTATAACCATTTTATTTGGCTGTCATTTTCAAACTTGTGCACAACAAAGGGGGTGCTTGTTATTACCGTGGATTTAAGATGCCACTTCAACAGTAAATAAAAACTTGAGAAAATTTGAAGTTCCTCTTCAGTTTTCTTTTTAACTTCACGGTAGAAAGCATAGAGAAAATTGAAGGACACCAATTCACTGCTTTCACCAAATGCCGCTGATAAAAGGAGCTGCTGCAGACCAAAATGCAAATATTAAATGAAAAATAATACTATAATCATACGTGTCCTGTTTTAGGGTTTAATCTGCCGCCGTAACGTGCATTGCCTGCTGGGAGGAAATTATATTGTGTGTCTGTTTGTAATTATTGTCAACAGCACGGAGGGTGTGAGACGAAAATAAATGCAGCCGGTCGAAAGTCCACGGAGGCTGGAGTGGGATCACCCAGAGAGGTGGAATACAATTATGTTTGGTGTCTTTTAAAAGAAATAGCATGCAACTCACAGTGTCATTGTGATTCTTTTTCACTATGTATTCTATTGGGACAAACAAACAATCCACCTCCCAAAGCAAATCCATCGTCCTCCAACACTGCACGGAGACAGCGCTCTCTGACTCCCGTCTGTGAGTCTGTGATCCAGATGATCTGTTGTATCTGCACGAGGGCTGAAAGGGATAAACACAAGAATCTGAAACGATATTTCTCCAGAGGGAATCAACAGGAACATCAGAGGTCATCAGAGTTTCCCGTTGATAAAACACCATGACACACCAACAGATTCTGATTAATGTAGTTTCAATTTCACGCCATTTCGGACATAACAGACCACACAAAGCTCTACAGGTTCCGTTCTATTAACAATTCACTCCTTCCCTCAGTTGCTCACGCATGCACTCACTCTCCCTTCTTAATTCATCCATTCACTCACTCCCTCACTACACTCACTCAATCCCTCATCCCTCACTCACCCACTACTCTCTCTAACAATTTACCCTCACCCACTCTCCTGCCCCGCCTCGCTCATTGTTCACTTTCTGACTCATGTACTGCCTTCATACCCTGCACCACCTCCCTCCCTCCCTCACCCCATACTCCTCCACTCATTCCCTCCCTTCCTCTTTCCCCTATCTCACTTCTCCTCTCTGGTCCATCATCCATCAATTAATTCAATTATTCATCCATCCATCCTTCATCCATCTGATTTCAGGAGCAGATTGTCTCCTTTCCTCCCCCCTCAGTCTCCGTCCAAGGATTCTTCCCTCGGAGACAAACGTGGCCGTCTGTATCAGAGCCCCTCCGGAGCTTCACGACGGCGGCTGATAAACACTCAAGCAGCTCGTCCTCGTCTGTCAGTCCGAGCGCTCGACACGGGCAAAACAACTTTTCTAAATTCGACGTAATCTCCCTCTAATATTCTGCCTCAATCTCCGTGGTGTCAGGAGGCGACACAGTGAAACAAATTATGGCGTGAAGTGTGTTTTCTTTTCTTTTTTTTTCTGTTCTTTTTTTTCCACCCCTGGAGCAAACTAATGTGTTTGTGTGTGTGAACTCAATTAATGCTGGGTGGATAGTTCAGCTGTCAGTTTGAGGCGCTGACAACACACTCTGGTGTTCACACACAAACACACTTTCAGATACACACATTATACAGGAAAACTGGTCTGAGACTCTGCAATTTGTGTCAAACTATATGCTGAGCATGTTGCCAAAACTTGCTTGGTAAAACTATCAAAGTACCAAACAGTGCGTCCTGTAACGAACAGGTTTAATACATGTGATATACACGTACCGTACAGGTGCTTCACAGTCTCACAACCCATTGCTTATCAGTCTGACAACGATTTAGCCTCTGGGGGCAACAGCCAATATTTCTGGGGGTTCTGGTGTGGCCAGCAGACATCCGGGTCAAGACGTCCTCTTCCGTGCATCGGTCATTGTTAAGAGTCCGATTATCAGCATGAGACGTGAGAAATGGAGCTGGAGTTGAGAGACAACCTCTACGACCGGATTCGTTTACATGTAGCCACTCTCAGTTTATTTAGCTACAGTGGAAACGGCTTATAGTGATCACGTCTGTCTGGGTCAAATTGATCACGGGTGCTTTTATCTGTGCGCATTAATTGAGAGAAAATTACTTTTCATTTTCTTTCCCTTCATGATTTCATTGTGCATTCAGCACCAGGCCTATAGGTAGCCAGCCTGAAAGCAGACTGGTTAACACGAGGCAAAGTCTCAAGACAGTCAATTAATTGGCCTCTTCTGCTCTCCACACAGACTGTTTACCCGCATGCAACCAAAGCCTGCTCAAACGTGATTGGTCAATACAACTCAGACTACAAACAGAAACCAGAACGCTTGAGATACAATGTCCCGTTGCTTACAGATTTTGCATATGCAGATGTTTACAGAGATTAGGTGCTTAAAAACACAATCAAAAACCCTTTTGACATTATGTCACACAAAATATCCACCTGTTCAAATATTGTCCAAAATGACTGCAAGCAGTTCAGTTTCAGATCCTGATCATCATGTTAATTACACACCATTTTATTCCATGATTAAACTTCTTTCTGTGAACAATGCTGGTTTAATAATATCACATTTTAGATGGTGACATTTTGTGCTCATACAACCAGTAATATGATAATTTGGATTTAGTTTTCTCCTGCTTTGGCAAAAGGCAGCAGGGAACTCAGTCTGCACTGCTGAAGTGTCCTTGAGCAGGACACTGACCCCCATCCAGCTCTATATAGAAGAACTGGCACTTTGAACCAACAAACAGTACATTTCATATCAATAAAACAAGATGGAGACATCATATCAATAGCTTAGTCAGCCCTTCTGGAGGAAAGAAATGAAGTGCCATTCAGATGAGACAGGGGTTCATTACAGGGATGTCTGACAAACAACATTAAACTAGCTTCATGTCTCCTGTTTGCTGAGTTTTTGTGTTTCTAACTTTGCCTTGTTTTGAAACAATCAGATGACAGTTACAGCAAGCAATCACCGTAAGTAAGAATGAATCTTCTGTGAATGGTTTTGTGAAAAAAAAGGGATCCTGACATTTTGAGCAACACTCAGTTGTTTGTCTTCATCGTTTAGTTTATTCCCATATTTAGCGGAGCAACAAAACATCTGAAAGAAATCACAGTGTTTTCCTAAATTTTCTCTTCAATCACAGCCGTCAGCATAATGAAGTCTGCATCAAGTGAATACAAGTAAAGCCATCCATTTGAATTGTTTCTGAGCCGACTGTTCACGTAGTTTGAAAGCTTTGCGTCGACCTTGTAGAAAACTGATGATGAATGTTCCACTTTCCTGACGCTTTACTGGCTGACAGTCTAACAGCGCAGTGAATGGGTGTTTTTAAAAGCACGTTAAATGTTTTTTCCACCCACAACTCTCAGAACTGATACAGCTAGTGTTGGCAAAGCTTAAGCACACTGGTGTTGAATATGATCTACAAGCTTTACTTTGTCTTTGTCCATCACAGGTACAGGAAACCTCATTGATCGGAAACTGTTATGCTCCTGCACACAGTGAACAAGACTGTCCTGTCTCTATTGTGTCGTGGTAAATGAGGCCTAAACTGGAACTTTTGGCCCCAACCAGCAGTTTATTCTAAACACAGAATTCAATTTGTTCTCCTACAGCCAGCATTGGTTGCTACAAGCTCCATACAATACTATAGAGGTTATCATTTTGCTTTCTTCTGATGGTTAGCAAACTGCACCACATTGATTTGTTATGAAGCTACTTGAGTCATGGAAACAATCAAGCTGACGAAATGTATCAAGCTGTGCTCGAAAATTACTCTCTGAACAAATTACTGAGGCTGGTCTTATCCAGCATTCGTAGCTATACCTAATTAATGCGCTATAATTTGTAAATATCCCACAATATACACATAATCTTGAACGAGGAAGTGTAAAGACTGCAAAAAGCCACACAGGGGCAGGAGGATGGGTCCAACAAACAGCGATCTTTCAGCCAGGAGACCGCTGTTCGTTCCGCGTAAGAAACAAGAAGTCAATGTTGATTTATCTGCCACGTAATTACGTACTTCAGTAACAGCCCTTCTGTAGTTATTCTAACCCAAACAACGATGTTTTCCCAAACCTAAACAAGTCATTTTGTGTATGAAATCTAACTGAACTGTTTCCTGTGAAGACGCAAGTTTATTTTGAAAAGACCGCGTGAATGGAACTAGCGGAAATGGACAAGTGTTGCTGGCTTTCGTAGGAAAACGCACGAAAAATTAAAAAATGAAGTTGTACAAGAATATATGTTGAATTACTATAACGGAGTTCGGGGCACGCCATCATGTCTGAATGGGCCTGCAGAGGGCGCTCCAATACACACAACACACAAATCCTGGTGGGAAACTGATATATTACACTATAAACTGACAAAAAAAAATATGCATGGTGATCTAGGGTTGGGCGATATTGAAACCCCTCTACTGAAGATATTACTTTTAGAAAAATAATACTCAAAATTATAGTCCAATAAAAAGCTGAGGAGAAAGACACACGTAGATATAATGGACTGGAGACACTGAGGTGTTAGCATGCATTGTATTGAGCGATGGCTTTTAATTCTGTTCTGATCCCTAGTTGACCAGTGACTCATTTATTTGGTTTATTTATTTAATCAAGACATACTGTATAACCACCCACAATCCGACATGAAGTCTGGTTTCAACCAGCAAGCACACGCAATGAATTCTTATGATATCTGTTCCTGTAGCAGAAGTTCAATGCTGTCACTTTTCATTGATACATTTGTTATGAAGCAAAGAGACATTTTATGAGGGAATGAATAATCTGATTTCATATTGTTTCCTGGAGACATATTTTAATGCCAGCACACAGTGTTGATATGAGTCGCATGTTAATGTCAGTTGATATTAAAAGGCTCCGTTGTCTCTCTCTCTCTCTCTGTGTTTACATCCCAACAAGGCAGGAAGCCTCAGTGGATATCATCAGTCTTACGACTCCCGGAGGTCTCACATTCTCACCCTCACGCTCTCACCCACTCGTTTTCTCTCCCTTTATATCTTTTGTTTCTCTTTACAGCCCAACAGAGCAGCACAGCTTCCTGAATATCAGCCCATAATTAAAAAGTTTACAGTCCTCATTCAGTTTGGCTTCTTCCCCCTGAAGAATGGTCATGGTTACATTTCTAAAGCCTAGTTTTATGGTGACAGAGCCTTCAAGGGAAAGTGAAAGCAGGTTAACGTGTATTTCAGGGGAAAAGGAACATTAAATAAATCATAAAACTTTTTTTACATTACATTTTACACTCTGCTTTTGTATAAAACAATGCAACGATAAATATCTGAAAATACTGAAATAGAAGAAAATGACAGCCAGCAACTAACTCTACATCTGTCATGGTGTCTTCTCAAGTCATTTGCTTCCAAAATACTTTGCTTTCAAATTCAAGGAGTACTAAAGGATAAGGTGATGTTAAATGATTCTCACATTATCAACACATTGGAAAATACCAAAATCAACAATACTATAGTTAACAAATAGCATATAGTGTGTCTATCAAAGCCTGATACCTCCTTCTTCAGTGCCATAGAGCTCCCTTTATATATTGAGTCAATCCCACACACACCATCCTGCTGCCTCAAATACTCACTATAGGGCACCAAATGTGGATTAATCCGCCGCTGAAAATAGTCCCCAACAAATGCGCTATTTTCGCCTTCTTGAGTAAAGTTTGCAAAAAACGACAAACTGTTGTAGAAACTGTTGTAGAAAACTATAAAGCCATTTTCAGAAATGTTAAATTATGTTATGTAATGTTTGTGAGCCGCTTTAAAGATTAAGTCTTGGGACCGAGTGCCACAGAAGGGAAGTCAAAGTACTGCGAGATGGACAAACACATTGTTGCTTTTGTTATTTTCATGGGATTTGTTTACACTGAGAAAAAATATAGAATGAAACCGTCCTTTAGTCCTTGTTTTATCATTTTGTAATGCATGAATTAAAGAAAACCTTTTTAGTGAATCAAATTATAATGTTAGGAGACTGAGGAAAAGTTAGTTTTTTGGATAAAATGATTGAGAAAACAATTAAAAACAAACACATTTCTGTCACTAATTAGCCCTGCACAGTTCTATGGATCCTTTCTCCCAACATATCAGCTGTTTAAAGGGCATAAGATGACCATTAAAATAGTTTTAACAGCTTGTGCAGCCTAATCCACTGTCTTGTTGCTTAACAACTGCAGTGCAATTCCAAAAGTGCAGCTTTCTCTCTGGCGTACAGGAAGACTTGCTCCTGTACACGCTTTCAATCACTGAACAGCTAATTGGCCCACAGCTTGAACTGCACACCTCCTGCTGTTTAGAGCGCCTTTTTATCAAAAGCTCTTCATCACGTCAACAAACAAAGTTCAGAGAGTCAGGGCCTGAACGTGCTCGGTCTGTGCCTTTAACGGAAGGTGGAACATTTTAAATTATATTCGATACAGGTGATTGAATATGGTACATTTTAAATACAAACACTAGTAGTTAAAAGAGTCGAAAATGGTGAGAATTCTAAGTAATTAAGTATGTGGGTTTACTAAACTGTTCCAGGATCAGTAGACGTTGACCTTTCTGAAAGAATGTATGCAAGCACTATAATCAGAAATGCATGGAGATTCAGGACAAAGACGCCCGTCACAGTTCATAAAGGGGCTATGAATGAAACATTAGATTCAACAATGCCCTTTTAATAGACATTCACCCTCTTCACATTGTCTCGCTATTTAGTCATGCATGAATGGGACTACTGTTCCTTTGTGAGAATACCACTACTGTGTATCCACTGTAGATGATTCATGTGATTCCTCCCATTGTATTCTGGGTGAGAAAAAAAAAAAACGAGTACAGGTTTTGATCAGATCCAGCGGGTACACCTAGCCTGAAGCAGAAGAAAGAAAATGTCGGCACCTCAGGGCACGCAGAGGGAGAAAATACTGACATCACACAAAGCCGTGTGTCAGCAGAAACTAAAATCACTGACCGCAATGGTTTAAAAACAAAAAAAAAGACCAAAAAGGGGAGAAGATTGGCTAGTTATGGTCTATTCTGTGAGGCCTGCTGCCAGTTTCAGCATGGAAGAAGTGTGAGATGTGCAGTGTTCTTGTTTATGTCGCTGCACGGAGCAGCAGAGTGGGAACGCATGCTTGGCTGAGGTGGGAACAGAGTTTAATGACAATAAAAAGGTTTTAGGAAGTATTTAATTCACAACTTTTAGAACCAGTAGAATGGGTACGGGCCTTATGTTAGCCTGCTAACTCCTGCTGGTCACTGCAACCACGCTATTTGTTGTCTTGCTTACTTTTAGACACAGCATGCGAGTAAATCACAGTAAAACACAAAGAGAGCGGCGATACTGGAGAAGGAGCACCGTCTGTTTACTCCCACACAGCCTTGAGAAGACGTCTACTTAGGCAAACACATCACCTGTGTGGGTTTATCATCGGTGTGTGGAGCCTTTAGCTCATGTGCAATCCTTATGTGCCATCTTACACTCTCAAATACACTGTTAAAAACTGTTTTGTAGTTAGAGGAGAACGCCATATTTCAAAGGCTGCCGGTAGCAGAGAGAGAAACTTGGGGAAGCAGGTCTTTCATGCGCACAACCACTCACATCCCTCAGGCTCCCACAGTGAGAAACAACAGCCAAAGCAGATAGGTGGGTGGGCCACAGCAGGGCTGGGCAATATATCGACAGCATACCGATGTCGTGATATGAGTCTAGATATTGTCTTTGATTTTTAATAACGTAGTTTGGCACAAGTGTTGTCTTTTCCTGGTTTTAAAGGCGGCATTACAGTAAAGTGAGGTCGTTTTCTAAACTCACCAGACTGTTCAAGCCGTTATATTATTTTCCTTTACCCAATTATTCATTATATCCACAATACTGATGATTATTCATCAAATGTCTCTTTGAGTGAAGGTTTTGTGTCAACCATATATCATTGCAATATCTGTAGAAGTATTTGGTCAAAAAATATTGTAATTTCCTACATGTCGCTTAGCCCTAGGCCACAGCTATTAAAGTGTGTTAAATGTCAAGGCACAGGACATCAGTCCAGAGTTCATTATAAAAAGAAACCTGACAGATTGCTGGGAAATGTAATAAAAACATTGATAATTAATAATAGGATGAATCCTATGTCTTAGTAACCATTTGTTAGTATGTTGACATACAAATGTAAAAATAAAATTACAATCATTTACAAAACCATATGAAGGATTTTAGGTGTGGCTTCCGGATGATGGTTGTCTACCTACTGTAAATATATATGCGGAAATATGTGTGCATCTTTTATTCTTTTATTTTGATATACTTTATGCTTGAATCCAGCTCTTTCACTTTATCCACTCACAGTTAGTCACACAAAATAACGTAAGCAGAGGCTTGCAATACAGTAAACGTTAATTAGTAACAGTTAGACTATAGCGGAGCAGTTAGCATTTATACTCCCACTAGCTCGGGCTAATTAGCCGAGAATAATTAGAAATAAATGTGGGTTGGTGTCTTGACCTACTGCTAATACTATTCCTCCATTTACCTAGCTCTTTTCATCCTTCACTCGGAGTGTCCTCCTGCTGTGTCTTTCTCTCTCCCATGTTTTATTCCTTTCTCGCGCCCTCTTCCCTACCTCTGATCAATGACCACAGGTGGCACCGACTGATACCTACAATAACCAATCAATTAAAATAGCTGAAACTAAATACACAATTATAAAAACAATGTAAATTAGTTTACCCCACTGTTTATTTCCTATTGAACTATTTACATCCTTCCTTGCCGACGCAAAACTTTTCTTAATCTCTCAGTGAACCATCGCTCTTTGCGAGCTCCGCAAGCTTTTTCACAGTGGTGAAAATTCGGCATTACCTGTTTTAATCCCTATACTTTTACGATGGGTTATGTGACTATGCGTTACTATAGTTATCTCTGGATCCAGTAAATGTAAGATGATCAAGGTTTGCTGCGTGTGTGTTTGAGGGGTTTCAGTGAAACACTTTGTCACTGTGTCAGGTGGAAGTACTCGTTTTAAAATAAGTTTATTGATACAGTTTAGATTGCAACTCATAAATACAAACTGTATACAGAAAGTATAATAAATCTAAGAGCATTTACTGACATAATTCATTGCATTATCACAATGTGTTCTATATCCCTTTGTTTGCATAGAATGTGTGAGGATGCCCTTTGCGTTCATCACGGTACACACACACAAAAGAAAGAAGAAACAATCCTGAAAGTTACGAAATGACAAATCAAATTCTCAATCTCACAAATCTCAGATTCACAGAATTGGAACTTTTTCGGAACACTTCTTGAGTACAAAAACATCCACTGCTTTGAAACAGCTCGCTGTATTTAAACTATTTGAAAATCGGACAGAATGACATCAGAAGCCTCGGAGTGTTTTGTTTCAGAGTCCTCGATCTCCGCTGAAATTAAACCATTCATTTTCAAAAGGTCACATGGCATGTTCCAAATAACAAACACAAAAAAGGAGAAATTACCACACCTCATCAAACAACACTGCAAATATATTGGTTAGCATTTCTTCTAGCCGCCGTGGAGTACAGACTGTCCACGTGTTACCTTTTAATTCAAAAAAGCCCGGCCACCTGGTACCTCTGGCAGGTGAAAACACTTCATTCAAAAGTATTCATAAACACCATTGATCCAGTACCTACTAGGCACACGGACAGTTCATGAAACAGCTCAAATACAAAATATACTTTAAAGGTTTTACACTCACTGCAGATGAAACAGAATTCAAACACATGGCACTCAACATCTTGTGCTAAATCTCGGTAACGAGCACAGGCAAAAGCAAATTGATGAACAAAACAAGCAAATGACAACAAGAGAAGAACGTTTCCATCCACCAGATGAAAAGCTGAAAACCACAACACTTTAGAGACGTTTAGAGTGGAATCAGATCCCAGGACAGCAGCAGCTTTCCTGTAACACCTGAACCCAAAATGTGCAAGCCAAATTGTTTGTAACATACAAAAACCATAAAAGAAATCAAGGAAAAGATGTTCCTTTTCGGCATGGCAATGTTAAACAGCTGGCTTGTAATGCTGTTTGACTCTAGTACAATATTAAAACCAGACACAAAGACACACAGGTGATTTGAATATTTAACCAGATGAAATCACTTCTCTGTGGGAACTTACTCAACAAATAAACCAGCCTCACTGATCCAACAACGGGCCACATTCTTCTAAATGTGTGTTCATTTTCCATATTCATAGTTCAAGTAAAGCTGCAATGCATTCCACAGACGTCATTCCTCTTCATGCAGGCTTTTAGGTAACATTCTTTAAAAAACAAAAATAAATGCTGAGGCATGAGACACAGAGACGCCCGGTCAATCATCACTCTCATCTTTATAGGCTTCTTATTCCAATAATCCAAGAGTAGAGTCATCTCTAAGAGAGTGGCTCTTTGTATGAAGAATCAGAAGAAGCTTCTTTTTTTTACAAAATCATGTGAAATCTTTGCCATTCTTTGAAAGAAAAGACGCTCGACTTTGAAACGTCCTCGGTTCGCCATCAGTGTCGCTGAAACGACAAAGAAAGAGCTGTTGAGTGAAAAAAAAATAAACAGGTCAAAACCCTGATAACAGAGTTAAGTTGGCATATCGAATGTGTGATTGATAGGGAAGCCGCTAATCCTGCTAACTTTCATCCTTTGATAGTTATTGTTAGATAAAGAAATAGCAGCCAGAGAGCATTTCAAAGTGACTTGTTGCCAGTCTTGCTCTGATGCAGATCAGTGGTTCTAAAATATCTACAAATTAGACAAGAACTTTGATGCCACATGAAGATGAATACTTTTTGCAGTGAATCTGAAGCTTGAGGTTAGCTAACGAGCCAACCCGCTGAAAGCCCACACTCCGGGCCTCCAGCTGCTCTGAAACACAGATCAAACACTCTCTCGCTCTCTCTGGAGTCCGCCCTCGCCATCATAGGGTGAAGAAAGCGGGGAGCGCGGCTTAATCTGCGGTGGCACAGGTTCACTCGGCCGATAACACGGTCCACAAGACAGGAGGCACGACCCAGACTGAACTCTGCGAGGGCTAAGCGCGAGGGTCGGGTGAAAACTATCAAATTAAAATATGCCGAACGAAGCTTAAGTTCATGCTGAGCGAATGTGGACAGTTGCTCGACAGCAGCTTTAAACGGACCCCTTCGTCTGTTCTAAGGGATTGAATATTTGACTTTAAGTAACGGCACGGTTTCTGCAACAATTGTTGGCATCTAGAGGACAATAGTGTCTTTGAATTAAGGCGTGGACTTAAACAACCGTCTGCTTTTCTCCTTAAAAAACACAAAGAGACAGTTCAGACTATTTTCCCTGTTTGGATCATCAATGATATGACCAGGGGACATCATGAGATGTATGTATATGTAAAGTAGTAGTATAAACTATCACGGTGCATCATTTTTAACATATTTTTCTGGGCTTCACTAACTTTTATCTCCATAATGAAACATTTGAAAATTGTTGCACTTACGAAGTGCTGAAAATAATTTTTGGAATTGAAAAGCTCGATTTCAAAATCCAACTTGTGTGGCGTTGTGAAGCTTTGTTGTCTTGACATCACATGACCATCATTAGTACAATGTAGCTACGGCCTTGTGTCGTATATATCGATTACAAATAAAACACATGTGCGATTAGATACGATGAAGTTGAACACGGGTTACCTCATAACTCTGTGTTATCTCCGCTGTCCCCTATCCACCCAGTACACTGTTAAGTTGGAGCAGAAATGTTTGCACTGCAGATGAAAAGGAATTCGGTCCAGTCTTGCTCAGCCTGAGGAAGCAGATGACTTCCTGTTTTGTTAAGGATTAGACGCCGTCAAGTCACATTTTTCTCAGGTGGCCTGAAACCAGCATCTAAAAAAAGTCTGAAAACTTGTGTTTTGACTTTCTTACTATTGCCTTCAATGCTGTGTGACATCTTGTTCTGTGTGTCGGCATTACATTATCAGAGCAGCAGGTAAAGAAAAGACAAAGATTACATAAGGGAAGCGTAATAGTGATGAGAATTAGCATGTTGAACCATCAGCTTGTCCTGTTTTTGAGGTTTCACTGTCTTTTATAGAGAGAGTGAGAGGAATATTGACTGCTACAGAAATGTCAACTTGGTGAACCACCATCTGTAGATCAATGTAAACATAACACATCCTTAATACCAGCGCATCCAGTCAAGCTAACCCGGAAGTTAATTTAAAAGAAGCTCTCTAGTCTGACATTTGTGACAGTATATGTTTTAACGTGTCAACAAATGTCAAAGCTTCAAGAAAGTTGCAGTTGTTGGATGGTTACAACATGATCATTGTATTGTCATGTTTAATTTAATTTAGATATAGTTGAAGAAAAAGAGAGAGGTCACAAAGAAGTCTGCAGCGATAAAGGTTTCTTGTTCAGCAGGTAGAATTTCGTCTTGTTTTTTTTTTTTTCTTGTCGGGGAGGATCCAATGACGACTGCAGTCAATTTGAACAACGCCTTTTATTTTGGCATCTTTTAAAACTACTCCATAAACGGCAGTTTCAGACTGAAGAATGAAGAAAAATTGAAATTTGCAAGATGGATGTTAGGAAGCAAGTACAGAGCACTCAGCGTGAACACACAGGGCTGAAGCACAGAATGTAGTCTGGGTGACATTATTCATTGATCAGCAATATAATCCACTGGGTCATGTCTGATCAGAGTCATCATCGTATCACCTTTAGGTTACTTACACTCCAGAATGTGTGCATTGTGCACTCTTTAGAAATATTTTCAGTCTGATTGATATTGTTTATGATCCGATGATTAATCTGATGATTGTGTTTTTTAGTAAATAGATTTGTGTTGCCTGTTTCTGTATTAATCCCATCGTTGTAACTCATGGTTAACTCTGTGCATCATTTCCTTTTCTGCTTCTCTTTACTTTTGGTTTCTGTGTTTGCGTCTCTGAGAATCATTTAACACGTTCTGTGGAGCATAAGAAGAAAACGAAAGCTCACTCGTAGTAGCACAAATTGACACACACACACACACACACACACGCACACTCACACACACACACGCACATCACACCTGGAGAGAATGCAAAGACCTTGGGCCCAACAGAACAACAACAAAACAAAAAGAGAGCACGTTTGTGTTTGTGTGAAACATCTGAGCTCAGCAGGAGAGACAAGGACAGGAAGGAGAAGGCATACAAACAAAACCAGCTTGCTCTCCACAGGCGAACATTGTATACATTGCTGTACATGCTAACTCAATGAATCCGTTAACATTATTTTTCCGCCATTTTACTATAAAACACATAGTGATGTACATTATAAAAAAGGCTTTCCTTTTTGAAAAAGAGCAGAATTTGCCCTTCGTTGCTCATTGTTTGATGCGCACCAACGTGGTTGTGTATACATTATTTACAAATACAACCGTACAAAAATTTGTATTTCTCTTGTGTACATGTATTCAAAAAACAAATACAACAGATAGGTTCCATTTTGTTGTGAAATATTTCTGAAAGTACTTTAATACGCAGCGACAGAGAAGCTGAGAGACAGTGAGAAGGTGGGTTCACCTGACTCTTCAAAAGGATGCGATACTTTAAACAACATAAGATATGAATAAATGCAGTGCGCTACTATGATTGTGTTCAGGAGTTATCACAAGGCACTGGGTCAAAAGGTCTAGTTTCTCGTGGGTGTTGTCACCAAAGATCTTTACGTCTTTACACACCAAATAATTGTATTATAAAACAACCCAGTCGCCAGAAAACAATTTGGCATTGTACGTTTCTGCAAACCACTGATATGTTGAATGTCATCGTTTCTGAACAAAAAATAGTTACAACCATATCAGTCTTGTATCATGCTTGCAGAAATGTTGACTTTTGGTTTCAAATGGGACATGAACAGGGTTCTCCTGGGTGAAAGTCCTGTGTTTGTGTGAGTTAAACAGACCTTCCCATTCAAATCAACGTAGCACGATGGTCAGAGCAGCAGCCATTTTATGTGTACAGTTGCTTTTACGCACATTGTAGCTTGCTAATCTCCATATAAACTAACTGATTTACGGCAATCACATTTTCAATTATACCTAGAATGAGCAGTGGAGGAGTAATGTTACGAAGCATAGAGAGTCAGACCAACTAGCTAACTAGCCGGCCATCCGCCCAGAGCCGCATCTGACTTCCTCCCGACCTGCCGCAAGATTTTCTTATGTACTCGTCAAATGACCAAAGCAAACAATTAAGTGTTCTACTCCTATTCTATTTGTCTTGTTCATTTTTAACGAAACAAGATCGAAGTGGTCTTGCCAAAGTGGTCTCCACCTAAAACACAGGAAAAGAGTTCATACATTAACATGCTTTCATCATCTGAACCTGTTCAGATGAAAAGCAAGTGTGCAAAGACATAAAGATCTTAACATGTTGGAGAAAACAGATGTAGTGTGCATTAAGCAGTGGACATCAGACCCATCAGTGCTGTTACCTGTCTGTTAAACTCCACAGGATCATAAGTGTGCCACTCAAATCATTAACAGAAATACATACGTGTCTTCACACAGAATATATGATGATAAAAAGCAAAGTAAGAAGAGCGTCATTCCAAACTGGGGAAGCTAAAGGGGTAAATAGGAAAACAACTCATCCTTTTGCAGAGTCAGGTGCCATTAGCAGGGGTCGCTGCAGTCAGATGTGGCTGAAGGTCTTTGCATTCACACAAAGGGAAAGATTGGTGATTGGGATGAAACGGAACTGAAATCAGAGATTATGTTACTCGTTGATGCCAAAGAAAGTCTGTGTGATGTGCTTCTTCTTGCCACAAGTGCATCGACATAAGGCACAGGCACAGTTCCCCTCTTTCAACAGAGTGGCTCACATTAGTTTGTTTGTCCTTTTGTAAAAACGTCCCAGTGCAAGAAACAAGTAGGGCGACCACCGACGAGGTTAAAGCAGCTTACATTGAACATTTATGACGTGTGTTTTGCGCATAACAGAACTCTGACAGTCATTATGTGAAATCAAAACAGCTTTCTATTCAGATTCAAATCAAATGATTACATCAAATAAAAACCAAAAAACTGGACCAGTGGTTTACTGGTTTGTGTGGCAGAACTTGTGCCATGTTCACATCATATCACAAGAAGTGTAAGAACTTGGCGACACCTCTCCACCACATGTTCAAATGTCAGAATCCAAGTTAGCAAAATAGTTGTTAACACTGACTACACTAATAATTCCCAATGAAGAACTGCTGATAGCACTGGAACGCTTAGAGGGGCTTGTCCCAGTTGGGTGAGTGTGATATGATGTGAACAGTCATAGTTTATCACAATACACTTTAAACAGATTGTAACAAAGACCAAATGGGCTGAATATTCTGTGGGCTAATTTACTGATAAACAACTTCACTGTAATGTTTTGTAATGATTTAGACCTCAACAAAGAAAGACTTCCTGTCTGCCTTCTGAACTGGAATCAACTTTGACCCAATTGTTTAAAAGTTCAATTGGAAATTCCCCACTGCTCTACGTTTAAGCATCATTTTTTTCCTTTTTTCCCACAAAATCCAAAGGGGGTTTATGTATTGTCACACTCACATAACTTAATGCTAATACACATATACAGCACATACACGTCTGGATTTGGTATGTGTTCAGACTGAAAGGGCAGTTCACAAGAGGTCTACCTTCAAAAACGTCCAGTGGATGTATTAAGAGAGCTGGAAACGGTGTCACCCCAGAGGCCACTGTACAGTCCATCAAGGTGTTATATTGGTAAAACTTTCACAGAGCCTAGAATAGTGATTTTAACACAAGTGACACAATCCCAAAGTAAAGTCTAAAGGCTGAGTGAGCCGGTGAACTGGAAACCTTTTTTTAGCTCGAGTGCCGGCCGAGCAAATGAATGGGTGGCATTTTGGTATCTAGTTCATATAATACATCCATGACACGTCTTCATGTTCATTACACCATCTTATATTCTGAATAGTTGTGATTAAGTGCTTATAGCCAACATTATGGGGCTTTAAAATGCCTAATGAACAACAGGAAAAGTATAAACCCTTCAGTTATCTCAGCTGGGGTGACCATCAGAGAAGAACAAAAAAAAGAGAAGACGAGGAAAATGGGGAGGGGGAGTGGGCGGGGCCTGTTGCAATGGGTGATCACCCTAGTGATTCTCATACTGATATGCGCTTGAGGGAGAAAGGGAACAGATCGGTGTCTCTTCTCGTAAATCTCTGGAGATTTTCTTCTCAGGTTCTACCAGGAGGCTCCTACGAGCAAAGAGTGTCAGTGTGTGTGTGTGTGTGTGTGTACTACATGTATACTGTGTGAATGCATGTCTGTAAGCTAGTGTGTGCATCTGCCGTATGTGTGTACGCTATTAATAAATAGCGGTGTCATGTATGACTGTTAGGGTCAGACCGATATATTTCCATTAATGTCCTTTTATCAAACAGCCAGTCAGTGTCCTATGTATATTCCAAATATGACCTCAGTTGTATAAAAAAGTTGCAAAGATTTTTTTTATTTTTTTTATTCATGTAATTCAGTTTAAAAGCCTAATAACTCCTGCAGTGCTGTGTGTATAAAGAGCTTAGAGAGATGTGTACGACACAGTGGAGAGTTTTAGTGTCCCATGATGCTCTAAATACTGTTTTTAAAGGTTTTCCACTCTGAAACGTAGAAAATTAAGGGAGAAAATATCTTTTAGCATTGAAATATTGGCACAAAAGACCAGCTGTCAGCAGCTTGAATCCAAAATTTTCGGTACTGGCCTGTTAAAACATATCGGTTTAGCCTAAACATCAGTCTGAGGGTGTAATTGTAATGTGTATACATTAGTGTGTCTGTATAGGTACAGATCAGGCAGTCTTTGTATCTAGTGTTTGCTGTTTATTGATCCTGGAGGCAGGCAATATGTGTACTTCAGTCTGTTTTTGCCCGTTTTTCTTTCAGGATATCTGTGTATTTATTTATATTTGTATGTATCAGTCCTAAAGGCAGACATTGTTGCTGATCTGGCAGGTGGATCCAATGCCGGCCTGGGACAGGAAAAGCCTCCCGTTGGGACAAACGCAAACCTCGTAGACAGTCTGCCTGTTCCCAGAGGACGAGGAGCTGGTGGAGGCTTTCCCCTCAGGCAGCCGCATCAGGCGAATCCTCCGAGCATCCAGAGAGATCTGGTGTAGAGGGAGAGAAGACTGGTGAAATTGGAAACAGGGGGGAAACACAATAAGCAGATGTCCTGTGGGACAAATAGGAAATAGGCAGTTCGAGGTTGTTTAAGAGATTCTCTGAAATTTTTGGGGGACATGCATGCTTGCTAGGTGAACACGAAGCAGATTTTAGTGGTATTAAATGGCATTCAAAGTCAATGAGAAACAAAAGCAAATTGTCTAAAGGTCCTGAGAATTGAAAATATCTTATACGTTTCTTTCTCATCTTGTCTAAGTTGCAGTCATTAAGATTTCAGTCCTGGGTGTTTTGTCAACACCCTATCAGATCTTTGTCTGTATGTCTTGGATAAACAACTGTTGGTTAGTTGGATTAAATGGCGGGGGAACTGCCGGACAGAACTGGTAAACCAAAAAGTGTAGGGAGGATGAACTGGGAATGTCTGACTGAGGCCCCTGTCTTCGAGGTTTTCAACTACCACCTCTAGAATTTTTCATGTAACCGTGGGGAGGGTTGGGACATGGAATCCGAGTGCAGCTACGTTCAAAACCTTCATTGTGATAGCGGCTGCTAGGAGTGTGGTCAGAAGGTTGCTGCAGCCTGTCATGGTGGCAAGGAGGCCGTCAAGCTAAAGAGGGGTCTCCAGAAACATTCTGTTTTTGATTTTCATGGACAAGGATCTCAAGGTGCAGCTGGGGGGAGGAGAGTGTCCGGTTAGAGGACCTCAGAATTGCATCTCTGCTCTTTGCAGATGATGTGGTTCTGTTGGCTCCATTAGACCATGACCTTCAGCAAGCACTATGAGTGAGAAGCAGTTGGGATGAGAGTCAATACCTCCAAGAGCTCCGTATGGACCCAGTTCTGCAGTGAAACATACTTAGCTCTTCCTCAAGTCACCTTGTAGCAACCAAGATTCATCAACTTTAAAATCGTTTCTCCAGTAACACATCTTTAAGTAGAGTTATAACGGATTCAGAAAGTCTGAAAGGTTAAAGTTTGGACTTCTAAGTTGAATTATTGTGACTTTGGACATGTTACCCACTTGCTGTTTAAAAGACACGTCTAAGTTAAGTAGTTTCTTGTTGGCTGATGGTGAATTAAGGTGTTTGGACTGAGGCCAGCCAGACAGGACTGTTCTGTCGATGGCCACGATGTGTAACTTCTGGCAGAAAACCAGCTACATCTCAACACATCTTTAATCTCCCTAAAATCACCTCACCTCAATAAACATCTGCATCTGCATATCCTGCCTCTACCTGTTCAGATCACAACCCCACATAATGTACAGTATGTTTGACCTCCTTACAGTCAGGATTCATTCAGACTAGGTCAATCATTTGCTTTCTTTATAAGCTAAAAACTCGTCTTTTTCCCATTCATCTTTACCCCGGCTCACCTCCGCTGAATCATGTGTCATGTGAAGCAAATCTCTTCACCCGCTCTCCATAGCTTATAAGCTTTGTTTTTCATGTCATCTTCTATCTCACAGGATTGCACAAATCGTGTCTGTGGCTCTTAACATCTCAATATTTTTGTTTGCATAGAATGTTAAGTGGTCTTGATATTGAACTCAATAGCAGAATATATCCATTTTCTGTGACATCAGATTTGATGTATTAGAGATGTATGAATCCATACTTACAGCGTAATTGCAACTCTTTAACACATTAATTGCACAGTGACAGAATAGCTGTGTGAGTGCAGTGAATGACGGCGGCTGTGTGTTGAATTTGAAGTACACAGTGTGAACTCTCAAGTGGCAGAGTAGTATCCGTGAGAAAAGTCACCCAGAATGCATCTGCTTGGCATCATCTCGATGGACAAATATCTCATGGATTGAGGCAACGGTAGCCTACAGGACAGGGAAGCGGGATTGTCACCAATAAAAATCATCAGTTTAAATCCCTGAAGCAGGAGACAAGATGTGGGTAAAGGGTAAAAGTAGTTTCATGGAAGGAAACTCAAACACTAGAAATCAGCTGTGCATTGTCAGCTATGTCCTGAGCAAATTACACATAACTTGTTGAAATATTTTGTTGACAAAGACAAGGGTACACCTGAAAACCATGTCCTGCTAAAAACTGAGCATAACATAACTGTCTGCTGACTCCCGGGTCATTCCTCTTGTCTCCCGAGGAATAAAAAGAGAGCAAAATACCGGAAATATTCATTCTGCAACACCGCAACAAACACAGCTACTCATCCACTCATTTCATTCCCTTCAACCCCGCATTGATTGGAACAAACTGCCTTTCTCCCACTGCACAGACGCGAACCACTGCTGCATGAATCCCATCTATCTGCCCTCTCCTCCCGGCCTCCTGGGGCTCGTACAGAACTGGTATCTCACTGGCCGAGGAGAGGAGGAGCTCTCCAACCATGAAAAAAGGTAAAGGAGCCATTACCAGGCACCTCTGGGAGGCATCGCCATCAAATGACCTGGAACACTTTTAAAGCAGAGTCTCAGCTGACTACCTCAGACAGCTGCTGTTGAACAAATCTTTCACCACGAGGGGCAGACAGTGTGAGCCACTGGGTGTAACTGTGTGTGACTAGATGATTTCATGTATGTGTGAAGCTGAGAGCATGCTTGTTTTTAGTGAAGGACAAAAGTACATATGGATGAGGCAAGTAAAGGTTTTTTACAGATTTTCTCTCTTCGTTTTATTTTTCTAATTTCCCAGGACTCTCCTACTTTGCGCACGTTGATGATGCGCTTTGCCTCTGCATTGTACTCTGCACACAACCTCGGGGAAACAGAATCAATGAAGCGATCTCGATGTCTACACAATGTCTGTGTTGCAAAAGTAGAACGTTAGCAGAGCAGCAGCTGCAGTCCTCCATCATTGTCTACACAGAATGTGTTCAGTCACAGCGCTGAGTGTTGGTCACCCACATTCTTGCAGTGCCCAGAGTCCAACACACAATCACACACTGTGTGATCTTACTTTGTGATTGTGTATTGAAGTCCTTATGCAGCCTGTTGAGAGCTGTATTGATGGAAATAGAAAAGTACGTGTTCCGTCAGACGCTATGCACAACCGGACGCTATCTTTTTAGAATCCAAAATGCTACAATCAACTTTCATGAAATATAAACACACTGTAAAATGTTTAAAGTTCAAGGACAAAACAAACAATCCCAGACCAGAGGTTGCCTCCCTGGCTGAAATGCCTCCAGTGCCTTACAGAGTCCACACGACATTTTGGAGGGAGGAAAACAATTACCTTGCATCACAGCTGGGTGTTTTTAGGTGTGCCACAGTACATCACTGCTGTGCATGGTGTGGGAAAAACACGTTGTCACCTCTGGTTAGACTGGGTGAAGTTACCCTTTTAGAGAAGACGCATGTGTAATCGTTATGTGACTCTGAGTGGCTTCAGGTGTGTGCGTGTCTATTTCTGTATCTGCTTGTGTGGTTTGTCGGTGTCTAATGACCAAAGCCTTGGCAATAGCCGTGGCAGTGCCGTTGGGGTCCTGAGGAGAGAGAGAGAGAGAGAAAGGCTGTGTGTGTGTGTATGTGTGTGACAGAGGTTTGACCAATGGACATTTGCAAAACTAATGGAGTGTGAGAACGTGATTCTAATTATATGAATTGACCATCATAAGTTCAACAGCCTCACTTTCGACCACACACCCGTGAAAACTGCAGGGAGATGAGTTGTGGGCGTGGCTACTTTGGTTACTTTTAATCCAAGGGCACCTTGCAGAAACAGTCTCTCTCTCCTCGTCCATCTCATGTCAGAGCTTGTCTCAATGTATGGAAATGTTTTTGTGGGAAACTTTGAAACACTTTCTTCTCCCTAATCCTCCTTCGCTGATTTGAACAGATCTGACATGACATGACTGGTGCAACCTAAGGTGGGGAAATCCTTTTATCAGCACAGCCGGCTGTGATGAATGTGAGGACTGATGTGTGTAACGAATCAGGGGATGGTTGGAGGAATTTAGGAGCAGGGAGAAAAGGATGAAAGAAGCAGCATGAGGATGAGAAGTGCATTAGCTAAAAGGGGAAAAAATGATGGTAAATAGGCAAAGTTGAAGACAGAAAATAGGACAAAGGAAGTAAGAAGGGGACAAGACATGTCAGGAGGCTGGAAAAGAGTAAAAGATTGATGGAAAAGAGAAAGTAAGCATGTGAAAGACCCAAAGAATTGGTGATTGAAAGGAGGATGGGCAGCGAAAAGAATGAGAAAAACAATCAACTTCCGTTCTCTATTTTCCTGCTTTTCTGCGAGGCTCTTTCAGATTCTGGTGGACGGCCAGTATGTGGGAAGCTGCCACCAGCCAATAAACTAAATGCTGGTCCATTTTGGCTGAGGGAGCTAACTATTGTTTGGATCGCTGTTTGCTAAAAATAAGTTTGGACAGCAGAAATATTGAATTGAGACACAGCCCCATCAGCCAGTATGGCCGGAGGACAAGACAAGTTAAGAAATTGATTTCTCAACTTGTCAGTACACAGAGTGGAAGGTTTGGTCGTTGTGCCGAAAGCACGTTCGAAGTAAGGGGACTGCATTGAGCATATTTCCCGGACAAATCTAGGTGTTTTACCTTCACAGCTTCACAGTCATCAAACAAACAACTCAATGAAAGGTTATAAGGGTTATGAATAGTTCATTTGCGCTACTGATTGACTCACCTCTCCGTCTTTGGACTCCAGTCGCAGCTCGTTCCTGCAGATAGCCTGGATGTCTCCTGCCTCAGCCAGGATCTGGATGCCTTTAGGAGCCTCCATCACTAGGGAGCGAGTGGGAGACTCGAGTCTGGGAAGAGTCAGAGGAAGAACAGCGCTGTTACCGATAATGTTTCCTCCAAACGTAGGACAGCTAATTCTTAAAAACAAATGATAGAAAGTAAGACAACACAGACGATTACGCCATAAATGAACCCACAATTACTTTTCT
This sequence comes from Anarhichas minor, assembly GCF_050575085.1. Classification (NCBI taxonomy): domain Eukaryota; kingdom Metazoa; phylum Chordata; class Actinopteri; order Perciformes; family Anarhichadidae; genus Anarhichas; species Anarhichas minor. The sequence continues at coordinate 20,735,698 of NW_027466473.1, read as the reverse complement.
TTGTTATGATCGTCAGTAGAAAATTGGAATTGTTCCATTTTGTTACATATGATTTGTGTCAAACAGCCTCATTTTTTTTTATCACCTTCACCAACAACAAAACAACACTTTGGGGATCATGGAGGGAAACAAAAATGGCCCCAGTCTCAACGTTTGAAACTTAAATTCGTCCTCACAAAGATACACATGCAAGAATACCCTTCAAGGACCACCACCATGAATGGAGTAGAAATTGAGTGGATCTGACTCTATGGCCCACCTGCATGCTGTGCCGGCTTAGACATTTCTCTACGAGGATTAAAAACCAGCCCACTCCTCTTCATATCTTGACAAAACCACTCAGAGCCGATCTTTACGGGAAGCAGCAAAGGTGTCAAAACGCTCCAGTAGATTCAGACCTGCAGAGGAGGTCTCTGTAGACTTCCTGTCTTCCTGTCACCACGGCAGTTGTGGTAAAAATACGTGATGTTTTCTCCACAGGGAAGGTTTTCATTGATATCACACACACACTGTATTATTCAGCTGGGGGATTGTGAGCTTTAGTTCTGAGTGAGGAGCTGCTTTTAAAGGTTCGGTTTATATGCACATTATACAGTATATGAGTCAATTATCTTCGCCAGTGTTCTGGGTCTAAGTAAGAATTTAGATGTATATGTGTCATGTGTTCATTTGGAGTATTCTGTTGATTGGTTGTCAACATGAAGACACAAGAGCTTCCTATGTAACAATATCATAAGAGTCATTCCTTTTTCAGCTTTGTTCTTGAGAAATGATGTGTATTTCTGTGATTTTGGCATGGTGGATGGCTGAAATACTACGACACCCACGAGCCTCATCTACCAAAGCTTTGGAGAAGAATCCAGTCAGAGGGGAGGGACTATCAAAACTCACTGGGCCCGGGAGGAAAGTGACTCAGCCAAGACGGCTCACGTATTTAATGTTGCAGCTACTGGGAATAAGTTCATGTGCAACGCCAAAGCAAAATTCAAACATGTTGTTGTGCTAACCTAACCAAAGTTTGGTAAAATGAAGTTTTATCAATATCATGAATGTTAATTACATTCTGTCCAATCTTTTACAAATGTAGATTAAAGGTAGATTAAGCAGCGGAGAAACAGACTAACAACGGTAAGCTTTTAAACATTTGATACGCTATTTCATCATTAAATTCCCTTCAGAGATTTTTTGAGGATAGAATTCAACTGCATAATTTAATAATGCATAAAATTGTGGTGAAATGATGGTGAAATGACGTAGTGCCAGTTAGCATCATAGATAGGCTAAGGCTAGCATTTAGCAAATGCCTGGAACGACTGGAAGGGTATAGCTAATTAGAGGCAGAGTAGGTCTTCCCGCAAGGGAAACTGGGTAGGCATTGGTAATCTCTCCCCAGTCAGGTGTGACTGGTATAGCAAATCTCAAAGTACTATGTTGTTGCTAATAAGAAACAGAAACCGCACAATGGTTGCTGCAGTCCTGTAAAATGTTGCTGAAAAAGACAGAAAACACAGGACTGCTGCTACATTTGAATGGGACTTTTTACATGTCTGTGCCCACGACCTCAGACTGTAAACATTTATTCACAAATATCCAAGAATAAATCTTTATTCTAGTACTTTACTTTGTGTTGTGCTATAAAACAGCACTTGTATTACACAAGATGATTAATGCAAAAATATGAACAACAATTTTGTTTTACAATACTAATCTCTCAACTTGCACATGGCAACAATAACAGGTCTCTTGAATGCTTAAAATGTAAAAATAGAAACAGACTTAGTATAACAAGTTGCATCAGCGAAAGTAACAGAGTCAGAAACAAAAACACAAGAGCAAGAGGAAGAACAGAACTATCTTATTTCTAATGTAATCCCCTGTAGTCGGCTGGTGTCATTCTCTGAATATGCTCCTGGCAGGTGAACAAAGTCACCTAAGCAGTGACCTGAATTCCCCAGAGGATGGAGAGAAGAGCTGCTGTAAAGTGGCTGGTTGCACTGTTACAATAGTAAATGTTGAAACAGGGCAGCAGCAAACTTTCAGCAAAGTAAAATAACACAACATGTCAAGAACCTCTGTTTGAGTTCAAACTCCGGTTATCCGGCAGGAAAAATGTCAGGGTGGAGGATGAACATTTTTCACCCCAAAAGTAGTATGACGCACTTCGGATGGGCACCAACTTGTGCATGCCACTGCATGGTGTGGTATTAGACAGGAGAGATAAAAGAGAGGAAAAGAGAGGAGATTTCATCATAATTATCAAGTCAAAATCTGTATCGTCTTGTTGGCTTATTGGCTCTTAGTGTTGGGCATTGTTACTGTTAAAAGTAACTCGTTAGGTTACAGCATTACCTATCGAGAAAACTAACTCGTCAAGAGTACTTTTGCATTTACAAAAATGTAAACTCTGCGATTCCTTGCACATGTTGGTTATATTATCCAGAGGGTGCGTAGCCTACTTTACATTTTTAAACATTGACTCTACTTTCCTTTTCCCTTTTATATTTTTCCCCAGTATTTTATCCAAAAGTATATTTGTAAAAAAGGCTGCGAAATTGTAGCATGAAAATTGTCTGTTTATTTCTTCACCATAAGACCAGCAGCGCCTAACCGTACAACTTGTCAACATAAACACTTTAGCTGTGACCAACAGCTGTTTGATGGGGTGTCCACCTGAAGCCTGAGAAAACAACCTGCCCACTACTGGGAATTTGAGTTTTAGATCGCAAATACCAATATAAAGGTATACTGCAACGTACAATGTGCTTAAGTAACACAAATCATTACAGTAGTTATTAACTATTGGCTGATCTGTGGTGCCTCTCCAAATATTTCCTTCCAAAGGCTCAGTTTATTGAGGTATTTCAGGAACAATATTCAGGTGCATCCATTTTCACACGGCTGCACGGCCTGAGTTACAGTATACCGAAGGGAAGAAATGGCGACCAAAAGCTGACATACGTGACAAAACCTCCACTGATTAGGAGGGTGAGCAAGTTTCCAAATGAAAACTTGAATCTCCTTTGCATTACCCTTTGCTCTCTGCACCACAGAGGGTTAAGCCTGAACACAGATTAATTACAGTGTGTGAAACATGGTGATTAATCAAACGCACATCATCTAACGCCTCATCATCGTTGTTCAGTTGAAAGACTGAATTCAAAACGAGCGCTCGATTAAATTGGATAAATTAGCAGTTTTCTGTCTTCTCTCCTCCAAACGCATCGGGCCAATCACTCACTCGGCCAGCTTGTTTTATTTTAGTTTCTCTGTCTGTGCCTCCGTCAACAGTGCTGACACAAACCATTAGTATTCATGCTAACCGATGCCACCGGAGGGCGAATAAAAACAAATTAGAGCCAGCGCAATTTAAACCCGTTGCGTCTGGACATTAAGTGAACATGGTTGAGACTTTAATCCTACGCTTTTGCAAGACAACAGAGCAAAAATTTGTCCCACGGAGGTCGCGGCGAGAATGATAAAAGGTTTCAGAAAAGCTCAGGGATGTAGAGCTCTGGGGTTCTGGCTTCGAGTGGAAAAATGGAGTTTGGTGGTGGGCGTCTTCAAACATCCGACAAGCCGTTTTTAGGACACTGCCTTTACCCCCTGTACATCCTCATCAAGCTTGGTGGCAGTCTGAGGCCATGAAAGCCTCACAGGTCATTTTTGGATATACTTGAGAAGGAGTTATCCATAATATAAAAAACTTCTGTGGCTCTAGGTTGAGGTACCTGGATCTTCACCCCTACAAAGAAATACTGTAAGTTTCTACCAAATTGAAAAGAGGTATTCAGTGTTTGTGGATGTGAAGGCCTCCCTCCTCTCTCATCCTCCCTCTTTCTCCCAGGTTGCTCTGCGGGGGTTCAGGCCACGGAATATGTCTGTCCCACGGTTATATGACTTTTCATTTCCTCTACACAGTCCCCGTGAATAATTTCACCATTTCCTTCACTTTTTTTCTGTCTCGTTTTAATATAAACAGTTTTTCATATTTCATAATAAAAATCTAGATTTAACTATGAAAACTGGAAGCTATATGCGTACAAACCAACTTCAAGAATGCCATGCATTATTAACAAGCCGATGTCAAGATATTTGCTCTTTTCCAGTTTCTGTCTCCTGCTTATTGTGCTGCTTACATTTGTCTATGTTTTCTGGTTTTTAATCTTATGTCACATTTTACTTTTATGGATGACACAAACTAATTTCCCCACAGCGATCGATAAAGCTCCACCTTGTTCTCCCTCTTGTTTTCTGTTTCACTTTTGTACATCCTCCTCTTACCCTTTCGCTGTATTTTCCTGGCAGCATTTCATATCTGCAACTGGGATCAAAGGTTAATATCATATCGACCGCCTTCATATAACAACAGAACTTATTGGAGGCTTTTGACGAACAGAAAATATAAACTTGCACAGTCTGAAACCTGCGGGCAGCTTTCGCACTCTCCGTCTCCTCTACACGTAACTTCTTTGTCCTTGGCACCGACATCTTCTCCAAAATTTCCGTAACTGTTTCTTGTGCGGTGTGAGCACAGCGGTCAGAACGGTTTGGCGTTATAAATATATAAGCAACGGTGAGCTGAAATCGGCTGCCGTCGTGCCACGCAGCAAATCATAGGTTAAATGGCAATCTCGGGCCGATGCGAGTGCAGCTGATTGCTTCGCCAACAGCCGGACACTCTGCTGGGGAACACACCATCCGCTGAATTACTGAGATCAGTGCAAGCTGAAGGTGTGGAGGATGACGATGGGAGAGGGGAGGGAAAAAGAAAGGTGCGACTGTGACATTAGTCAGGACAGAAAGGGAAGGAGAAAATAGGGAGAGGAAGAGAAGTGTCATGGATATGGGACCTTAGTTTACTACCTATTCTAATGCTAATGTGCTAAGGTGATAATGGTGAAAGCTAGCAGCAGACGTGCTCTCTTTTGCAGTAATGTAATATGCTGCCCATTATTTCTAATGGGAATATGTGTTTTTTGGCCCCAATTCCTACTCTTTGGTGTCGCAGTATTCCTTTTTTGGTTAACTGCTTATAACGGCGCTGTGCAGTTTAATGCTATGATAAATCAAACAACAAGGTCAAACAGAGAGACTATGAGAGAAGTTTAGGATCAGAGATTAATATGGGAGAAGCAAAGTGAGCACAATAAAACAAAAAAGGACGTGAGCACGTGAGGAGAATGAAAGAAGAATGAGAGAAGATGAAGGGCAGAGGGATGAGAGGAGAAGAAAGAGGAAAGACGGTGGATCAAGGTAATTGAGGCAAGAAGAAGAGGAGGGTGGAGGGTAAGTGAGGGCAGGGTGAGGATGAGGAGGGACCGCGAGATAGAGTAGGCATTTATATGGAGAGAGCAGGGGAGATTGGAGACGGCAAGAGTTGAAACAAGAGCTGAGATGGAGAGGCGAGGAAGACAAGGAGAGGAAGAGGAAAAGATACCGAGGAGAAAGAGCTTAAGGCAACGTTCACTGAGTCTCTGATCTCGACGCAGACCACTGGTTGGTTCGCAGGTGCGATGGCTTCCTCTCTCATGATTACACTGTCCTGTGCTGTTGGGGTGCTATAGAAACAGGTGTTGCTGCTAAGGACAGTAAACGTAGGAGACTGTTGTGAAATACAAAAAAAGAAGATTTGATTTTTTTTAAAGTTTTTTTTAAGGTCAAGCATGTTCCTTGATAGACTTGAGGTGGTATTAGGACAAGGTCAAGGCTGCAGTCGAATAGTCTTTTCTGCTTAGGAAGTCTCCTGACCCAGAAGCATCTTAAGTGGCAGCCATCATAAGTGGCAGCATAACTGGCAGCCATGATAAAAGCTGGATCGAAAGCCGCAATGAAGCCGGCGAGAGGTGTGAGCGCCAGAAAATGATGCAATCGCGTCTTGCAAATCGCGTGCGAAGGCTCCACAAGTGGTCGTGGCGCTTGGTTGTAGACCTCTGAATTTTTGTAACTTGCTGTGCCCTGCTGATGCGGTCACAGCTTTTCAGACGCGACTGTCAAATGTTCTTTATAATGGATTTAATACTTGAATTCTTACTTAGTCATATAGCTACAGTATAGCTGAACTGTCTATATTATGTTTGCTGCACTCTATAAACATGCTGTGATCATACCGTATGATATTGAATTCAGCCTCCTGCTGTGCGTTTCCATATGTCAGCTCAGTTTCAATCTCAGCACAATAATATTGCAGAGTGAAGATTGCAGGGCACTAAAAACTGCCCATACAGGAAGAGCCATGGGACAAACATCACCAGATTGACTTTAGATGAGTCGATCAAAGTTTTCATGATGTGAAAACTTTTAGTTTCTCAGCTTCCTGCTGGAAGTGAGCCACATCTCATTTCACCTGAAGAAACCCCCCCCCCCCCCCACAATTCTTCTCGCAGCTGTTTCCATCGCTTCCATTTCGTTCTCTCACAGTCCCACATTCACTGTCCTCCTTATTGCTTCATTTTTTTATTCTTTTTATCTGTGCTCGGAATTGGCCAGGACATAAATCAAGGTGAACTATCAAATTCCCCGATGTTGCCATTTCACTTTCACAAAGGTGTTTGTCAGACGCAAGGACACATCCTGTTGACAAGGCATTACCTCCCAGATGGATATGACGGTTACTGTCAATGTGTGTGTTTGTGAGTGTGTGTTGGGGGTTAACGCGATATCCCGAAATGGGGTTTGAATCCTCGATTACTACCTGCCAAAGGGTTGGGAGAGATTAGAGTAAGATTGGATTTTAGCCATGCACCGACGAGCTCGCTCCACTTTTCTGATATAATTGGATAGTTTGTGCCATATTTCATTCTCAATTGACTGCTTGTCACCAAAGATGCATAAACACTGGGGAGGAGGAAAAGGGGAAAAAAAAAAAACCCACATTGCCCGAGACTCTGACTGACAAATGATACGGACAATCACACGATGAGGGGCTTTGGAGCGGCGCTCAGAAATGATCTGCGGAACACTGCCGGGACTTTTTTCACTGTCTTATTATTCAAAATGATGATTTTGAAAGGAAAGCAGCAGTGATTGATGAATCACAGTTCATCTCGCCGCACACGCCACTGAAATACTGTTATTAGATATTTGTCATCAAAGTCCTTCTCTGTCCAAACCCTAATTCTCGTCACGCGCGTCTCTGCAGCATTTCTTCTCTGTCAAATAAAGCTCCATTTTTTTTCTTTGCATTATGCCTCCATTCCTCATCTTTCTTCTTTTTGTCCCGTACTCCTCATCTATCTAGGTCTGTATCTGACAAAAATGAGTCCTCTATTCTATTTTCGCTCTCTCCTGTTTTGCCCGTCTCCTATACTTTGTCCTTTCAAGCTCTTTCATTCTTGCTCACGTCCTTTTTATCCCCCCTCACTTCCTCTCATTCTTTAATCTTCACACTTTGTACTTTAGTCATCTCTTCTTTTCTCTCTTTCTAGAATTTCTTATTTTCACCTCACAGACACTTTCCATCTCCGCCTCTCTTTTACTTCAGATCAAAATAATGTTACAATTTTGCAAAGAAGAGTTAGGTCTGGTGTCTGCTTGAAATTTGAATGGAGTAGGTATTAGCAGGGTGTTGCTGGTTTTGAGGACGAAGCTCTATATGACTGCTGTAGTGCATCTGTTGGGGCACCAAATCAACATTATTTAGCTTTGTATATGAATATGCTTTGAGGGAAATATAATGCAAAGATTCCTTAAAAAAAAATCGGTGAATTAAGAAGAACATTATTGTTGAACGGAAGTGCAAAATGTTCATCGCAAATGTTTTTTGAGGATACATTCATAAAGGAAACCTATGGTGCGTGAAGACCAGGTCTTGGTCTGAGAACAACCTCTTCCTCACAACCTTTACTCCAGTGTAAGAACGACCGGCTACTTTAAGCGCTGCCACACACGCAGCTAAAACTCACTGGTTGAAAGAAGTCAAAATGTCATCAAGTCATCCAGTGAAAAACAAAAACATCCAGCTCCTGGATTAAGAGCTACATTGTCATGGACCAAAGTCTTGGTTAGACGTTGGACATTTGGCTCAGTGATGGCTGTGGGTCAAAGGTCAGGGCTTCACCTAAATAAACCAAATCTTTTAGGCACAAGAATGGCCAATAGGTGTTTTGGTCGTTGTCGTTGGTAGTAATGCGTTTAAAATAAATTGTACTTCAAAGAGTATTTGTTCAAATACATTTTTACTCTAACTTGAGTACATTTGTAATTCTACTGACTGAAACTACTAAACATTGAGCAATAGGCAATTTTGACACAGACACACATACTGAACCTCTCCTTGTGACACAAAGTTTTTTCCATGTTGTTTTGTTCAAAGAGATTAAACAGCGCTTAAACGCACATATTTTTTCAATTGTCTGGTTCTGGATATGGCACTGTGATGGCAACTTACATGCACTTCACTTTTGTTATCACCTGTTGATACCAACATTTGCAACAAAAAAAAAAGGCCAGGAATTGTTGCCAGCTGTGTTTTTTCAGGCATTTAATGGTGCTTCACAGGTGTTTCCTGTTATTCTGGTAAATTAAAGGTTGAAGGTGGTGTGCTGGGAATTACATGAGGTTACCAAACCCAAAAGGTGTGACAGGGGTGTGAGGGAGATTTCAATCAAGCACAGACTGTACACGCCCAATCAAACCTGAGAACATAAAGTATGTGAAAACACAAGTGTGCAAGGTAAATATGTATTTGAATCAATAAAAAGCCATAGGGGTTCAACATTTATATCATAATAAGTATTCTGACAAGTATGGGTTGCATTTTTCTGTTTCACAGTTGTCTTTTCTTAACCTTTTTTTCTTCTTCTTTCCTCTTTACTGTCACACAGCACTGTGGCTTTGTTCTTCTTCTTTCTCTCATTTTCTGTCCTGTTGTAAATCTCTCTCTCTCGCCACCGTCACAATGTCTCTCTCTCTCTCTCGCCACCGTCACAATCTCTCTCTCTCTCTCTCGCCACCGTCACAATGTCTCTCTCTCTCTCTTGCCACCGTCACAATCTCTCTCTCTCTCTCTCGCCACCATCACAATGTCTCTCTCTCTCTCTCGCCACCGTCACAATCTCTCTCTCTCTCTCTCGCCACCGTCACAATGTCTCTCTCTCTCTCTCGCCACCGTCACAATGTCTCTCTTTCTCTCTCTCTCTCTCTCGCCACCGTCACAATGTCTCTCTCTCTCTCTCTCTCTCGCCACCGTCACAATGTCTCTCTCTCTCTCGCCACCGTCACAATGTCTCTCTCTCTCTCTCTCTCTCGCCACCGTCACAATGTCTCTCTCTCTCTCGCCACCGTCACAATGTCTCTCTTTCTCTCTCTCTCGCCACCGTCACAATCTCTCTCTCTCTCTCTCGCCACCGTCACAATGTCTCTCTCTCTCTCTCGCCACCGTCACAATGTCTCTCTTTCTCTCTCTCTCTCTCGCCACCGTCACAATGTCTCTTTCTCTCTCTCTCTCTCGCCACCGTCACAATGTCTCTCTCTCTCTCTCTCTCTCGCCACCGTCACGATGTCTCTCTCTCTCTGCTCTGATTGACTGTCATCACATCTGACAGCACAGCCAGGAGAAAGACGATAAACAAGACGTTTACATCAAGGAGACATCCTTGGCTGTCCACACGGAACAACACACACACGGACAGGGTACTAACACGACGGAGGAGAGCGAGGGAGGATGCAGCCCACACACACACACACACACACACACACACACACACACACACACACACACACACACACACACACACACACACACACACACACACACACACACACACACACACACACACACACACACACACACACACACACACACACACACACTCTCTCTGTCAGAGTTAAATTTGACTGTTGGAGCAGAAAAGCTGTGACACCTGTCTGCCTTAAAGACAGGGTCCACCCAAACTCTCAGGCTTGAAAGGTGGCTGTAACTTGGTCCCTCATGACAAATCTGTGGTCAGGATGGCTTTTTTAGTCCACTTAAGGGCAGAAGTGGACAATTATGGGGCTCTTTTCCTATCTTTATTCAAGAGCGTGGTCTTTCAATTGTAGAGCATGACAGATGATGTCACGTTCAGATTTTGTAAAGCTTTCCCAGAAAACCCTGTCCTCGCACCGATATAAGACGATGTAAAGAATGGAATAGATCAGTGGCTCTCCGGAGAGTGAACTCGGGTTGAATTCTTTGCTTGAAGATTAAACTCTATTGCATTGATCTCTGTCATTGCATTGAAGTGCTTTCTTCAAACATCATCGGCTCATTTCCACTCATTCCCTGCCAGATTGTCAACGTTGGTTCATGCTTTTGTTTCCCTGCTCTTTGTGCTCTTAATCTGAGCCCTGCAACCTGTTTCCTGAAGCCTGTATCTGTACCTGCCTCTCTACACCTTTTTCCGGCCCCATTCTGGTTATTACCGGTGGATTCTCAATCACTTCTGTTTGGACTTTCAGTAAGCTTCGATATCTTCACCTGGTCAATTAATCATTGAACTGCATTTGATTCCTCCTCCCTCTGCTGCCTGAATATGTGAATCAGCAGTTTGTTTCAGCTCCTTTCTCTCTTAGAGTCTTTGGTTTTACTGTACTGCTCTCATTATTGTGATTTCCAGCCAAAGCAGTAATCCATTTCTAGTCCAAACAACTCAGATAAACCGACTGTCCACTACCTGCCCAGCTCCAAATGGCTCTGATGAATGTCAACTTTGCTTTGTTTTCACCATAAAAACTATAACTCCGCAACTTTAAAGGCTCTATATTCAGGATCGGGAACATTTCAATTGCCTCTAAACGGCTCTCAACATGTCGACGGCGAGCTGGCGGCCCATAGCTTACTGTGCAAACAACGGCAAACAAACAGTGTTGATCTGAGGGCCCACGGCTGCCGTAATCCCATTTCAAGATGGCCTCCAGTTCCTCTCAGCTTCTATTTACTCTTCTCTCTCACCTTAAACATATTTGGTCCATTTCCCTTTGATACAGGATATATTGCTCTGATTTTTGTTGATGTCAATGAACATTTGATGTTGATTTGGAAGTGAAGAGGGACTGATAAAAAAAATGGAAGGGACGGGGGGAGGGGTGATGCATCTGTTGCCAAAGATGGACCCATTGATCTAAAGATAGCTTGCATGTAAGACAGCAGTGATTCTGGCTCCTACAGACAGACATTAGCTAATTGCCCATGGAAAAGTGCTCTTTCCACCTCTTTATAGATTTCTACATGTAAATCCTGCCTCTTTACTGCGTGTCCCCCCCCCCAAGTCAATAGAAAGGTGGCAAGATTTTTATACACTTGAGTAAGTTGCGGAAGTATTGTGACCTCATAAAATGCATAAATGTCGAAATGAGCTCATAGATTCGAAATCCTTTAATGCTACATTTTTTGACACATTATAGACTTTTCTTGGGCAAAAATTGCTAATATACGCATTTGAAGAATCAAACTGGATCTTAAAGCCATTCGTAGAGCATTGATGATTCATCAAGTATCCATACATCATGAATTCAAATACAGAAAAATGTAAGTATTGCCTTTCTGTGATTAGTACTGGAATATTAGTCTGCACTGTTAATGAATACCGTTTGGTAAGTGTGTGTGAATACTTTTAATAGAGTATGGATGTAAACAGATTCAAAAATAGGCTTGTAGTCTTTTCATTGTTTGAACTATTACTGAGGACTAATCTAAATCAGCAGATTCCACACCTCTTTTTCACAGAAAATAGATTTTGCATTTAATTTCCTCTGCTGTAACGGTCAGTCAGCAATGGCAAATCAGATTGTAGGAAACAAAGTTTTGCTTCAGCGAGTGATTACCTTCTGTGGAGGTACGTTTGTGTTTTTGTGTGAATGCTGCAGTTTTTACGCAGTGTAGATGCAGGATAACGTTACTTGTTTATGAACTGTTTATACATTATTTGTACTCATGTCTGTTTCTCTGCCTCAGTTGACGTACAAGTTTGCCCATTATGTAATTAATTATTGCACATGCTGTGCGCTATGATAAAAAACAGACTGACTCACCTCAGCTCTTTGAACGGCTCGGCCCTGACGTGTGGCGTCTCCACTGACTTGCTGAACACGGCTCCTTCGGCCCCTGTAATCACAGAACACAACGTCAGACAGGAGGCCGCCGTCGATAGAAACCACAAACCCCTCCTGTCTGATCAATGGACATAATCTCTGAGACTCCGCCGATCCATACGGCTCTCCAGTCAGCGCGCACAGCGGCCCCCACCTCGCCTCGCCCCACTGATAACACTTTTTATGTACTTTTAAACTAAAAACCTTATTTCATCATGAGGGAAAAAGCAGTAATAGACTTAAAGCTGCTCAGAGCTTCACTAACCAGGGGCATGAATATATAGTGCAGGCAATGCGGCTGCACTAGGACCCTTAGGGTGGGGGGGGGGGGGGGGGGGGGCATAGAGAGCGGGTCCTCTAACAACATGTTGGGCAGTAATCGGACACTTGTAAGTACTTCTGTTTGCTTCCTCAGAAATATGGCCTGTGTTCACAGAATAACTCACAGAACTCGCTTTTGCCATTTGCTATATATTCCCTCGAAAAGGCAAACCCATCCACTTCATCATTTTCATTTTTTGGGGTAAAATAGTCAGTAGCAATCTTTAACAAAATCATATGCTGCTTATTCTACATAAACGATTAAAACTATGAATTGACTATAAAAAATGATTCAATTAAATGAGTAATTTCTTTTTTTCTTAGGTATTTTTGTCATGTACAGATATGCAATGATAATTGCTGGTTACATTTTATGTTAATGTTGTCAATTGTTAAGTTTCTAGGTGATCGTGTGACGGGACGATATGTGTGTGTGTGTGTGTGTGTATGTATGTGTGTGTGTGTGTGTGTGTGTGTGTATGCATCATATCTTAGTAACTAGCGTGCAGGGCCCGTCATAAAAGAGTGCACTGGGGCCTGCTGCCACTACTTTAGGCCACTGACACTGGCAGTTCAGAACAACATGATCTCAGAAATATGCTCCCTTGACAGGCCAGTCTTTCTGCTGTTCAGAAGACTGGATTTCAATCTCTTATTCATGACCTCCTGTGGGCAGTGAGGTGAATCTCGATAAGGGTTCACAATAAGCGGAAACAGGACAATGTTCTGTGATAGCACGCAGTATGTGTAGTTTAGAAAGTTTGATATTCCAGGTGTGTATTGAATAGTATTTCTGTTTATAATACGCTAAGACGCAGCAGTAGTAGAATTATAATATAGAAACAGAAACCAAGAACTACAAAGCAGCCATGAGATTACAGAACGGCAGCATGCAATAAAGAACTACAAAGCTATCAGCAGAACGACAATAGCACTGGCAGCATATCCATGCATATTGATGCAACGAGATATGCCAGTGTTCTGTCTGTGCTGTGCTGCCGAAAAGCAGCAGACTTTTTTTTTTCTTCTTTTTACCACAATTGCTTCTCTGATCTCTGCTTCTGTGCCCTGACTACTTTCTTCTGTCTGCACAGCTCGGTGAGTGACACGAGTCAAATGAAACGGCGCACTGTGACGTGCTGCGTCATTGCGCAGCTGATGCGTGCTGCACTTTGAAACGTAAACACATTTGCATTGAGTTTCAGCAAATTATAGAAGTGAAGACCAAAGATGTGAAGTATAAATACTGAAGGCCTCCAAATGACTTTATTTCATGCTGTGTAAAAAGCACCGCATCGTCATCAGTGTGACCACAGACATTTAGTCTTGTTAGAAATACATTAACTTCCAAACACAAGTTAGAATAAAAGTACAGAGAAATGTTCTGACTTACTTCACCTGAAGTACGGCTTACATTCCGTCGCTTGTTTGTGATGAAGTACAAGCTAACAGCATTAAAAAGGACAAATACTCGGCTGGCCCTCAGCCCGAGGCTCACGCCGTCTGTAGTGCAAATACCGCAGCTCGGCTTGAGTAACCTGGAGCAGTCAGGTACATCAAATCAACAAAGCATCATGTGCAGATCAATGGCCATGACTAAATGTGTTTGAAAACCGTTCGAGGCACTGCAGGGAAGCCGCACATTTCTCCCTCTGCGACACACATCGAAGATAAATGGAGGAGGAAAAGTTGCAATATTTGTTGATATATAGCCCCGATCCTGAGTGATAAAGTGTGTGTGTGTGTGTGTGTGTACAAGTGATGACCCACTGCCTCACTCAACACGACACACCTTTGACATCACGTAACCGTCAGACCACCCTGTGTTCAACAGGGGAACAAAATGATTTTCCAGTGACAGTGGAGTTTAATTGTTGAGCCTTCCATGTTGTCAAAGAACCAAAAAAATCCATATTTGATGATTGAATAGTACAGAACTAGAGAGTTTTATGGACAGTCAGCATTAATAGCTCTACATTTAACAGGCTCCAGCTTGTAAATGTGTCCATTGAGTTCAAATTGCCTGCCACCCTCAGAATAACATGCTGCTTTTTAGTTGGGACATGAGAATGGGTGTCAAAATTATTATAACTTTTTTTAAAACATTAGTTTAGACCCCCCTCCATTCCACACACACACACACACACACACACACACACACACACACACACACACACACACACACACACACACACACACACACACACACACACACACACACACACACACACACACACACACACGTCGCTGATGCGTGGATCAAAGCTTAGTCTATAAGAAAATATCTCAGGGTTCAGGCGGGCGGATCACAAAGCGACAAAGCAGCGCTCCAAGTAGGTTATCAATAACATTGCGTGCAATAGTCCACCCTCCACACCTTCTCTTCCCTCTCTTTTGCTTTCACACTTTTCAAACCTATGAATTCAAGACTATTGTTTTCTATGAAAGCTGTTGTACTGATGCCTTTTACAATAAATAATGAGTGGAGATGTATGAAATTAAATAAATATACACCCCACATTTTCCTCATAGTATTATAGTCAGATAAAGTAAGCACCAGTTAAAATGCACCAGAACATCTACTCTGTTTGCGATTTCCACTTGTTATATTGTCTTTCCAATTCCCATGTATGTGAGAGTAGAAACAACATGCTTTTCTCAGCTGGTTAAAATCTAAACTGAACACACTACAGTATTTGTCTTTTATTTTATTTTGAAAGCATTTCCGACACAATGGTAAAGTGAACAAGTGCTTTTAAAGATCCTTCATCAGGCCAAAACTATGATAAAAGGGAATCCTGGAGCTTATTCTGGGTACATCCCAAGTCTCTTAATTGTCATTTCCTCGATCCTCGCTTGAACCGGAAGTTGTTCTGCGCCGCCATATTGACGGCCGTCCCAAAGCTCTTATTTAGCTCGGTGGAGCGAGGAGAGAGGAGGGATCTCTGAGGAGCCATGAGCGAGGACCCACGAGAACAGCCTTCCAGGACATCTTTTAACGGTCGACACGCCCCCTCATTGTTCATCTGTTATGTGATTGGACGCTGCAGCTGATCGGACTGATATAGTTTTTTTCAACATGTAAACAGTGAAGACGGATCACAGATTGAACTCAAGCTTTATATTTGATTAGGTTTCTGATTCACAGTCTGGTTTAAATAAATGTTCATTGTAAACTGAACAACAAAAGGACCTCAAACAACTTTCTACATTTATTAGAAAGATTTGTGTTTTCATGATCTGACATTTCCCTCAATAACTTTTATTATGGAAACAATTAAAGTCAGAGAGAGCTGGAGAGACTAAACACTTTTTACATCATTTATCATCATTTCATTCAGTCACGTCTTTATTAGTTATTAGTATTATTAGTTACTATTATTAAGTACAGTGATCCTGTGAACAGACACAACATACATGCTATGGCGTTGAATATTTTGTATCCTATTTTTGCCGTTAGCAAATAAGTGCTGTACCGATTCATTTCTCTGTTTTCTTTTTTAGAAGCGAAACAAAACTGAGGGCTTACAAAATAAATAAATAAAAAAGCTTTATTCCTAGTAGCTTATGAAAGCTCTGGTGACATTTAAATACCTGTTCAGTCAGTTAGAGCCAGAGTACAAAGAGGAGGATGTAAAGTGAAGTGGAAGCCTCGGTGCGTGTCACTGCCTCTTTCCTGCAGTAAAGTGAGTGAAGATAAAACAGAAGCCTCACATTAGAAATCTCAGCTCTCGGTCGGAGTAAGAAGAACAAAAAGCTCTTTACTTTGCGTCTGGCTGTCACTCTGCCTTAAATCGCAAGTTTAAAAGATAAAACCAATGTCATTTTATTCATACCACCCTTTTTATCGCCCATATAGGAAGTTCTCACACAGCGATGTAGTCAGCAGACATTCTTTCAGTATTTTTTTTCATGATAGCTTTAATTTTCCTCTATGCAGAATCTCCAGGATCATTTGGAGTTATAAAGGGCTATTTTAGTTATTCAGTGACAAATGATTTTTTTCGAATCAGTTTTCATCTGTAGTTTGGTACGCAATAATAATACCCATGAAACTCAGCAACTATTTCTGTAGAGATTATACCACACAGAGCTGCACATTAAAAATGCTCTGTGATGCAATCAGAGAAAAAAAATAAAAATAACTAGCACCATGTTACTGAATTGACCTGAATTTTTTAAATTCTCAAAAAGCAAAATCAGTATTGGTCAGTTGTGTGATAAACATTAATGAAGAGTTTGAAGACAAGCCTTCACAGATTATTGATATTGTGGCACTGCTGCAGATGTTTATATTTTGCCCTGCTGTCTCTATTTGTTTTCAGCAGCGTCTGACGACTCCACCTCTGTGAATAAAACTTGATCTATCTGATTTTCTGATCACAGCCTCCACATGAATACTGAGCAGACAGCAGCAATACGTCACAGCGCTGACATGTTCATGGACCGGTGGGGGTTCGGGTGAGAAAATAAATGATGCCATAAAAGATGAATGTGTCTATGTGAGCAGCTGTGTGTCCATGTGCATCTGTGTGTATGTGAATGTATGTGTGTGTGTGTGTGTGTGTGTGTGCGTTTATGAGGCAGTAGTCAGACCAGGGGTGGATATCATCTGTTGTGGCCTGAAGTATCTCAGAGGTGATGAAATACTGAGATACACAAGGCACAGAGGAAACTTCCTCCAGGAATAATTTCAATGATTGGTGGTGGTGGTCCTGGACCATGTACGAGCAACAATAACCAAAAACCGAAATCCTGCATTTATCTCGATGCATTTCGGTGCGTGATGCTGCACTGCTTTGCTCACATCTTCTCTGCCTACAACAATAGTAGCATAGTTCAGGCAGAGCACTGACGTCACATTTGCATCTGCTGATAGCCATCAGCTGCTTCGTTCATGTTTAGTATCGCCTGCTCATTACTCAGCTGTTTTGCCTTTGTAAACTGTACCTGTCATTAGAACCCGACACGTCGCACTATTACAACCCTCTTCATGTGACCGAAGCATTTGTATTGTTGATTAGGATTTAGATCTTTTAAGCGCTCCCTCAAAAAGCAGAGCCTTTTCTGGTAAATCGAACTTTACGTCCTTTTGCTGTAAATGAGCTGTCGTTTCAAAGTTACACGCTATAATTGGAGCACAACGTTTTGTTTATCAGTGGAGTAGGCCTGCGTGGCCTGGTTTCTAGTTAGACTATTACATCAGCTTAAACACGGTAACCGTCAACTGAAAAGAAGCTCAAAGAAGTCTCTGCAAAGCCGTCCTAGATCCCTCTCAAATGACAGACATTAGATTCATCTCCTGCTGTAGTGAAAATATAAAAGCTGCTGATGATAAAATGAAATCTGTAAGCACAGTTTGGCTTAACATTATGGTATCAGCAGACAATGCCTACTGCATTTAATGCATGCCGCAGGCACACAGAAACAGACTTAGGTAGATCTTACATATCAAATATTGTCACATTAGTCCCTGACACACATGAGCTGGATTAGCATGCGCAGTCACACAGCTCTTCGTAAGGCACCTACTGTATATGTATATTTCATGAATGCACGGACACGTTAAAAAACAGGAAGCACTAATGGCAAAAAATCCTGCTTGATCATATTTAATTCACAGATGTAAATAATGACTGTTCGGCATGATCACAGTCACACGGGACCTGAAGCATTTTAGTCAAAGTCGACAGCTGGGTAGAAATTCCGCAGGCGGAAGCTCAATGACTCTGTGATGCTGATTGGTTGTCTTTCCTGGAAATTCTGGTCTGACTGGACGTCCGACAGCCTGGAAGGCGCTCTCATCCTGTCTGAGAAAATCCCTCAAGCTGTTGGATAAAGCCGATTTGTGATGTTCTGTAGTGATTTTGTGATACGTGTTGTAATGTACTATCATGGTGTACCCACTGTCCCCTCTGCCACACCCACCTCTACTGTAACTGATAATTGCCTACATTTCCAAGATTGACTTAGAAATCTGAGAGAACAAGGTGGTCGTCTGTAATCGTGGACACAAAAATAGGGTCGTCAGCGATTCTTCTGTACAAGTTTTAACCTGTTGGCTGCAATAGAGAAAATATCAGGGGAGTATAAAAGTCATTAGAATTCATCCTCTGGGGACCGTGAATGGTAATCTATCTAATAGTTATCCAGATATTTCAGTCTAGACAGAAGTGTTGGATAGACTGATGGACCAGAAAACTGACATCACTATCCCACACTAGCGCGCCTATGGAACTACGTTTTGGTTTGAAAACTGGTGCTCTTGGTGTAACAGTCATCAGAACAAACTCCTGGACGTGAATCATCCTGAAGACCTACCGTTTAATATTTATCCATTTAATATTTCCCTCTCTTTGCCCCATATTATCTCTCTTTCTCATTCCATCATTTGCCTGCTCTCATTTTCTCTGCTGCAGAGTATATAATAATCTTCCCTTTTGGAGTTGCAGTCAGACTGGAGGTGTAGCCAGCAGCTCTTTCTAATAAATAGCCAGCAACCCCTGCTGCGATGCTTTGCCCTTTCGCCTTTGAATTGTAGAAGCAAATCAGCCGCTTTCATTAAGGGGGGCAATTCTCACCTCAACAGTAAGTTTAGGCTGTCAAATAGAATATACAGCCGGCGGATTAGAGAAAGTAAAGAGAGCGAAGTAAGAGAGATCAAAGTCAGTACTGAATTTAGAAGGAAAGGGGAGCAAAACCGAGAAAGGGGAGATGGAGAAACTGAGGGAAAATAGCAGAAAGAACATATGAGAGAGCAGGCCAGAAAAAAAGGAGGAGAGAGAGAAGCCAACTATGGCATGAGCCATGGTGACTAATGGATCTCTCTTTCTCAACTCGAGTACGACTCGTCACATACAGTATGCAGCAGGCCGAGTACAGCCCGCTAAAGGAAAGACGTGACAAGCCACCGACAAGTTCCCCCACACTTTAGGTGAATATCAATCATTTACCCTGGGTCACATCACTCCCCAACTTCTGCCTTTTCTCTTTTTTCTCATGCCTAAATATGCTGACAGAGCGCGGAGTGAGAGGCGAGCCCGACAGTGATCGGTGATACAGTGAGAGACACTAACAATGCCGGTGTGGCATCGGCGATGGAGGATACATAGCAGCCGTCCACAGTGTCAGCTGCAACATCCATCCCAGCCTGCACCGAGTGACGAGCTGTCATCCAATACAACAATACAACAGTGTGCCAGTGGGTTTGGATCACAGAGCAGTTCTCGATTCGGATTAACAGTTCAAATCACAGACTTGTTGGAGATGAGAGGTTGAAATACGAGCATAAATGTAAGAGAGTTTTTTTTTTTTTTTGATAGCACGCAGCGTGCAGTGGGGTGCGGGTCTCGTCTGGTCATCATTAGCCGGGGACGCTGTGCTAAAAAGGCCAAATTACTCGACTCCGGGTCATAAGCCTGACCCCAGATCTGTGCAGGATTCTCCTCACCTAGTGCTCAGTCTGCCACTTAATATTTATTCCGTCTTGCGAACAGCAAATTGGCTCAACGGTTTTTAATCTCGCTCACTGACAAGTGTCTGCAAAACAATAAGTGACAACACACAAATAAGTCTTGCTCCAGAGTTATTTTGTTGGTTTTACAGCCATAGTTTATAGCTCAGTTTGATTTTGTAATTTTTACTTTTTAAATAAATTTCTGATCAAGCATGCTTGCCTCTATTGAATGTTTCCCATAGAATTGATTCTTGACACAAAGTAACACTGACAATGAATATGGTAATGTCTAATGTATGAAATCAATACGGATGTTAATGATTTCTCTTTACTGCTAAAATGTGTTCTTAGGAGGTAGAACTATGACAAAAGTTTTCATTATTTCTATTCTGCATCTCTCTCTCTCTCTCTACGCACACACACATACGCACGCACGTCACGCCGGGGCAGTGGTAATCATTCAGGGACAAAGGTGATTCAATTGACTGCCACCTCCAAACCTCCACTCGGTCACCCCCCCATCGTCATGAACACAAGAAAGAGAAAAGGTGTACAAGCTCAATCAAACAATGTTCTTTTACTCAGCAGAGAAATGTGTCCAGATTTAGATTTTTCGCCCACACGTGTCACAGAGCCAACACTTCAAATCAGCTTCAAATCAAAAAGTTCCCTGAGGTTGCTTTTTTTCTTTTTTCCCATGCTAAGAATGTCAGATACTGAGAAAAACACGCAGCCAATTTGCATTGTACACCCCAGTACAAATCCATGATAGGTCAATGCCATTTATATGAATGCACTAGTGATTCCTGAAATGGCAATGTCAGTCGGTTCACCACTTTGGTCCATACTGAAAAATCTAATTACCTGGTGGATGGATTCTAATTTAATTTTGTACGGACATTCATGGTGCCCACAGGGGACATTGAGGTAACTTTGGTAATCCTGACTTGTGATTTAGAAGCATCATAGGAAATAGAAATTTCAATTTGTCCGATACCTGGAAAAACGAATGACCTTCTCATTGTCCTCAGCTGTAATTTGTATTTAGTACTATTTGATGTCAGCATGCTAACGCGCTAAACGAAGACGGCGGACATAATAAACGTTATACCTGTGAATGATCAGGGCTTTAACATTGCTCCTGTAAGCAAGTTAGCCTGCTGATTTTAGCATTTAGCTTGTTTCCTTCAAATAATATAGTTATGTTTGACTTACTATGACAAACTGTGGTGCAATATAAGCAGCTCATTTGTGTTTACTCAGCATTTTCTCTTCACTTTCTATCACAAGAAAAAGTCTCCTGAGCTACAAAAGGACATCGTTGTCTTCTTGGAGCACCAAAGAACACTTTTGGATGCAGGATTTTGATGAAAAAAAAAAAACTCTGTATAACTGCTTTGCGCATCTTGAAAATTCCACATTTAATTTAAGTTTTATTTTTACAAAAATCGGAAAAAATTAAAATAACAAACCTCACAATATAATCCTACTAAAGTCACATGACATCACACTGCAGTGTAAAAACAGAAGTGAGGTCATGTGTCACATTACTCTCAGGTGTAAGTGGCAGCAAAGTCAATTCTATTGCACAAAGGGGCATCATCTCATCCCCTCACAGGACAAACAAACATAAAGACAAACCGATGTGCAGCCATCTAGAAAGTGGCATGACGGCATGCGTGATAGTGGCATGACGGCATGCGGATGCAGTCACAGCAGTGCTGACAGACAAAGCTAAAGTGAGACAGGCAGAGACGCAGATGGACGTTACTGAGCACACGGTGGGTAACGCGCTTCAATTTTCAACAAAGATTGTAAAAGATAAGTTAAGAGCCTGAACCTTGATGTCCGCCTGCCTGTCTGTCTCTGTGTGTTTGAAGCCTGCAGCCGGCGGGGCAGCAGTAATGAAGTCCTGAGCCTCTAATGGGGAAAGAATGATGGTGAGCAGGACGCTTGATATTCCTCTGCAAATAGGCCTGCCGGGGACGTCGACTTTAAGAGTGTCGGGCCAAGCTGATTAGCGAGGCAACGGGTTTGTGTGTGTGTGTGTGTGTGTGTGTGTGTGTGTGTGTGTGTGTGTATTTTAAGCTCATTTCAGGTCATTTCTTTGCACATTGTGCATCTTGAAAATAACATATGCATGAAGTAGTTTCTGAACGCTCGCAGCAAACAAATTTGATAAGTCTGATGAGTCTGTTTCAACGCGGCTGTAGCCGATATAAATGTCCATTTTCATCCGTCTTGCTTGACTACAAAAGACACTTTACAGGAGTAGAATGAAGATGTGTTGTAACATATTAAATGAAAAGAATAAAAAGTAGACTCTCCACAAGCTTTTTTTAAACAGCGCACACAATATGGCCAAACGTATGTGGGTGTCACTGTCATTGTATTTCTGAAGCTGCCTCTCGTGGTTTACAGGGCTGTGTATTAGCAATGACGGATATACGATACGTATCATGATACAGGGGTTACAATTCAATATATTACGATGTATTGTGATACTGTAAGCAAGCCGATTTATTTAGAGCTTTCAGATCTAATTTAGGAAAACTGTCAATAGTATATAAAAAACATACCACCCTATGCATACAATCTAAATAATGCTTTTTTCAGATCAGAACAGAGTGATCTGCATTGGCACTGATCACAGTCCCTGTAACATCCAACGTCAACGCTGAGAAGGTGCATATCTTAGTTAATCCTTCCACCTAAACTATTAATAAAATCCATACAGTGTTTTTGAGAATCGATACAGTATCACAAAACATAATACTGCGATACTAATATTTTCTCACACCCCTAATGGTCAGGGCCCCCTTAAGAAGGAGAATCTTAATGCAGCAGCGTACAAGGATAGTTTAGACAAAAGACAAGAGAATGTTGTGTGCACAAAGCCAGAACTTGACTAGCCTGAAAAGAACACTGACCTCAACACCATCCAACACCTTTGGGATCAGTGTTGGACCTCACTCATGCTCTTTTGGCTGTATGGGAGCAACTCCCTGCAGCCAGGTTCAAAATGTGGCAGAACAACTGTAACCAGAAAAAGTGGCGGCTGTTATAGCTACAGATCAATGTCCTTGGTTTTGGAATTACATGTTCAACTATCACATATTGTTGTCATGTTTGGGTTTCAACAGGCTTTGTCCATTATACTTTGGACCATATGGTGTAATGAGCAAAAAAGTTGGAATATGTCTGTTTGTTATTATTGGAATAAATATCTGATATTCACTCATCTATAACGTGTTTTTTTCATTCTCGAGGGGCTAAATAGGTTGACAAGCAGTCAATCAGTCATATCACACGTCATACAGTAATGTGGGAATAGTATCTTATTTGTTTCTGTTAAATATTCTGGCAGTGATGTCTAAACCAAGTTTAGCAGCAGCATGCGTCGACATCTATTGAAGGCTGCATGTGGAAGCCAGGCTCGTGCCTGAGTAAACAATTTCATAATTACTTAGACTTCAAAAATAAACCCAAGCAGGAACACCATGTAATCAGGGACTGATAAATGAAAAAAATTATTTAGAATCTATGTTTATTCACCAAAGATTTCATCAAACTGCATAAAACTATTGTAGCGAACCTGTGCTCCATGCACACAAGAGGAAGAGAGGCAGTAGTTTGACATTGAAATAGTGCGATGAAAGGTGTTTGCAGGTCTTAGGGGTGTCATTTTTCACCTCATATTTTAATTTAAGTATTACAGTTTAATGTTATGGCTCATTAACTATGACTGGTATATACTTCACATCACTGCTAAGCATTTTCCAAAGCAAACTAAGTTTATGATTGATATCCTATACCTTCCATTCATTTAGCTACAGTATTAAAATCAACTCACAGAGATTTTAATACTTAATCCATCCAAAGTGACACCTCAGACACCATTATTTTTCAAATCCTGCCTACATTCACATCTCGCAGCGTTTTTCACTCGTTACATGCATACAGCGCCTTCCTAAAATAAACTTTCAACGTAGGTTTACTCATTTTAGGTTTACTTGGTTAGGTTTAGGCAACGGAAAAGATCGTTAAACTAAGTTTCCTGGGTGAACGTCTGGGTTTAACCCAACATCCACGTACACCTCCTACACTGACTTTTTTCGCTCTTTATACTATGACAGTTGCTTTGACTGTCCAACACTAATGTGGATGGGTTTACATTGGACTCAGTTGGAAGCCTGCTGCGTCTCATACAGTTGCTAAAGGGTGCGTCGGAGCACAAACAGAGAGACCCAGTCTCTCAACAACGGGTGCCCCAGTTCGAGCAACTGAAAGGGGGTTTAAGACGCTGTTAGAGCCAACAAGACCTTCATATACTAAGGCCCATAGGGTTCTTCACAGGGGAAAAAAATCCCAGATGGATTTCTTATCTGGCACAATGAAGATATGTGGTTAAATGTAAATGTTAGTGTATCAAATTGATTCTGGTTTTCATCAAGACATAAGAAACATAAAACTATGACTGACATTATGATCTTTTTTTATGTGCGACTTTCCACCCCTCGCAGGTCATGCATGGTACAGACTACTTTATTCGTGTCAATATTCTCAAAGCCGTTAATGGTTACAGAGGGGGTGGGGGGAACCTGTCGGACCATTACTAGCATTTCCTTTCATTTGCCTCTTAACTGCGGTGTAATCGGTCCTCATCTGCTGCTCAGGCGATGAGGAGCCGGCAGACTCGGATCGATACGGCCCACCTGCATTCACACGCTGGCTCTTCACCACTCTGTTCCTCCATCCTTCCTCGCTCTCTATTTGCCTCGTAAACATGCACAAACAGACTGCTTGAGGGATCGATAAAACCCATCCTGGAGGTTTTTATTTCGACCTCCTCCAAAATAGTACGCCTCCTCCTTTCAAATGATTTCATCAGTACGTTTCAAAAATTTGACCTCGGTGGTAATCTTACTTTCTTCTTCTCCATTTCTTCTTTCTATTGTCTTTCCCTTTTTGTTTCCTTCCCAATTTCCTTGCTTTTCTCCGACCTTATATTTATAACCTAACCTTATTTCCTTCCACTCTTTCCTTTATCCCCCTCCCCCCCAAAGAGACATTTCATTCCTTGCCTCTCACTCAGCTTTTCTTCCGTCATTCCCTGCCTCCCTCCATTATTTTTAATGCCTCGTTCCTTTACTCTAGTTCTTGCTTCTGCATCTCTCTCTCTCTGCCCTCCATGTTCCCTTTCTTTTCCTTTGGTCCTCCTTTCCTCCCTCACCTCCCCTCCTGTCCTCGTTTCTCTGTTCCTTTCCTCTGCCTCAATTTTTCCCCTTTCAGATTCCTTCCCTCTCTCTGCGTTCTCTCTTGTCCCTCCCTCAGTGTTTTTGTCGTCCGTGGCTGAGATCAATCAGAAACTTATGAAGCATGCAGCAGGATAAATGAGTTGTGTTTGGAGGCCTCGTGAAGATTCACTTAATGGTATTTCATGTAGGCGAGCCAGTATTACTGATAAGGAACAGCAGCATCGGAGAGCGAGGGTGAGAAAAGAGAGAAAACTGGGAGGAGGAGGAGGAGGAGGAGGAGAGGAAACAGGGGCAGAGAGAGAAATGTGTTGGATAAAGAAAAACGCCCCGGGTGAGGAGAGTAAATAAAATAAAGTAAAATTGGAGAAGAAAGATTAACAGTCTTTATAAACCCAATAAGACAGCATTCACACTGGAATTTCAGGCCATCTGCTATACTGAGAAATTATTTTGTTTACCCAGACCAGAGCCATTGGTGGCGGGTAAACTATGGGTATTATGGAGAAAATAGGGTATTATGAAGAATTGCAGCCAGGGGGGAACTAGTGCTGTGCGTTTTTTGCAGTGGTATTTGTACCCCAACCCGTTCTCACTCCTATCTTGTCAAATACCACAGCTTGGTCAGCCCCCCTCTGCATCTGATGACCGACACGCGGACGCACCAGGCTCTCAACTAACGCCATTGTAAACCCATCCGTGTCATTATTAGACGCTCAGAGCAACTGTCGCAGTACGTAGTGCGAGACGGTAGACTTAGGGTGGATGGGTCAGACAACCACAGGACTTCCACATAGGAGACCACTGTTCCTGTCCACTGTGAAACCGTTGTTAGTGTGTGACCTTCTGTATCCTTAGTCACGTGCGTCTCTGAGTCGTTAGTCACTGACAAGTTTGACAAGTTGGTTGTGAGAACGTGTTGCGTAGGAGCATATATGTAGAGGGAGCTACTGCCAATGTGAAAAACCCAAGAGGTGCACGGATACAGAGAGTGAAATACTGCAGTGTACTACTACTGCACAGATTAGACTGTTAGATCAAGTAATTCATTGCTCACAAGGTCACGGAGCATAAATTGATGTGGGAGTTCATAAAAAGCCTTTAAAATTAAAAACGAGGGAAGGGCAGGCTGCTGATGATCACATCACCACGTTTGGATTCTTCATTGATTTATGTAGCTACTGTTCCCCGAAAGACACCGTAGTGAATTCATTGGTGTCTGCCACAAGTGAGAGTGAAAAGTGAGATCCCATTTGATCGGAAAACAAAAGCAGCCCGAAGCAGAAGAAAACCTTGGCACAACACCATATAGCATAGTATAGAAGAAGAACTATGCACGCTGTATCAGCAAATATAAGAACTAATGTAAGTCCTTGTATTAACTATCAAATCATGGTTTAAATTGTGATGTTGGAACTTGACAAAGCCGAAATGTGAAGTGTTTTTCTCACAAAATGTGACCTGTGACTTAACAGGTCTGGATTTTCTTCATTATAATCATCATCAACATGTGCAATACCGCAGTTAATTCAGCAAAGATTAACTGCATTCCTATGATCACATAAGACATAAGTATTTACACAAGTAAAACAAAAAAACATTGTTGAAAACAAATTTAATTACAACTTACAAGTCGGTCAGGTGATGTAACTGCCGAGCTGCTGAGGAGATGACGGCAGCAGTTTGAACCGCTGTGGAAGCACTGATGTATATTTCTATTAGGTCTATAACCCAACCAACCATCTGTTCCAAAAACGTTCCCCTGGGAGACCACACTGGACCATTAAGACCACAACTACCACCTACCTTAAACGGCTCTTCACCAGAGCTGTCATCCCTACCTCCAAACACACACACACACACATGCACACACACACACACACACACACGCAGGAACAAAACACACTGATTTAAGTTAAGATTGTGTGTGCGTATTTACAATGTGTCAGAGCAATTCAAACACCATCCAAAGTTAATTGTCGAACAAGATGAAAGACCGCAAGAAAACTGCCAATGTCAGGCTGCATGCTACGCTATAATTAACGGGAATTTCAGTGAAATGGTGAATTATATTGAGCTGTAATAATAAGTATGTTCAACACCACACACTGGGGCTGCAACAGAGAACAGCATCACATCACAGCGTGAAGCCATCCTGATCTCGCTTTGTTTTGTCACTAATTACACAAACATGTGCTTTTTTGTTATATTTTTAAAGCAACTTCTACTGGAATTATTTGTCGGTCTTTCAGTATGTTTTCAACCTTAAATGTTGCAAGCATACATTTCAAACAATTCTTTAGTTCCAGCTTTTTAAATATGAACATGTGTGGCTTTTCTCCGTTTTTATATAACTGCCAAAAAAAGCATAGTATAGACTCTCACCTGCAGTTTGTATAAAATGATGACGTACGTACGCACGCGTGCACACGCAGACTGCCGATGGATGTACAGCTGAGTGCAATGGCTTTTCAATCTATGCAAGTGCATTAACCACCAAAGATTGACTTTGCAGACCAACGTGCTCTTAGTGAGTGTATAGAATACGTCAGCAAGTGGCCCAATGTTCAGCAGCCAGATATATACAGTACATGCATTTGGTCGAGAAACCTAACCTGTAACGTTACAACCAACGAGAAACTAACAAGCATTAACAATGTACAAAAAGTCAAGCAACTTTTAGCTTCAGTGAGTTACTTATTCCCATTATACTCAGATACTTATTTTCATTCCATTAATGCTATCTTTCTTTTTTCATCAGACATTTTGTGGAACAGCGGGAGAATAAGAGCAATTTCAGCAATTTATGTACGTAAAACATTCCCCCCCCCCGCTGTTTGCAGCCCTTCATTTAATTCCATGACTGCTATTAGCTGCCAGCCAGATAAGAGAGTAACATGTCACCTCATCCTCTGTATTAAAGAACCTCCTGCAAGTCCCGATGCTGGGAAATTGGTGCCATCCGTCTGGCTGTGGTGCATCTCCACTCATTTACCAACAAAATGACATAAATCTGTAACCGAAGGAAGACACAAGAGCCACTGAAAGTATGCAGCTTCAGGTCATGTTGCTCATACAGCAGTTCCCTCACTTAAGTCTCTGCATACTTGTTCATTTTAGTTTGTGTATATATATAGCCCAATATCACAGACAGCTAATTTTACCCATGGTGCTTTATAATCTGTACACTATACGCAACCCTCTCTCCTTAGACCTCCCCGATCCTTAATTTTCCTTTCCTTTCCTCATCTCTTTCCCTATCTCCTACCTTCCACCTTCTCAAAAAGCTCTCCTGAATGTCTAATTTTCCATCTGTCTCCCCCCCCTCTCTCTCCATTTGTTTCTACCTCACTGGGATCCCTCCTTTACTTTCCTTTCTGTCTGTCTTCGTAGTTATTTCTTCTTAATAACTCTGGTGATTAAAGCCAGGGAGGACGAGAAAGAGGAGGAGGATGAAGGTGCGTGTTGGACTTGGAGCTGATGAGGGTCAGGGCCTGAACGGGGCCACAGGCTTTATTCTCACAACAGGACAGTGAGATTGCAAATTAATCATGAGATATATTTCGCTCTCCTCCATCTCATTACGGCAGGTCAAAGAGAGCTGGAGGAGGATCTGGGCAGAACAGAGCAAAGCGAGCCAACGGACACATTTAACAAGTAGGGGGGGACGAGGAGCCTGCAGCCCTAACAGACGATTAAAATCCTCCTTTGTCAAATGTCAAGAACTCAACTTCAGTCAAATGTGGCGTCGTTCTAAATGAGGAGAGTGTGTTTTTAAAAATGTGACATGCAATATATTGACCGACTGTTTTGAGGCCGATTCTGACGACCTTTTAAAAACGTCTTATTCTTTCGTTGGGGGTCATGTAGTTTGATTATTGAGTATGTGTGTGATTTGAACTGGTATATTCACTTAGAAGAGGCCGTAACTCCAGCAACTCACATACTGTATTGCACGACCTTATTGTAAGACCAACACATTAGGCTTGTGGCCTTCATCAGGGTAATCAGTGCAATTCTTTGACCCTGGTCTCGTTTGAAATCATCTAGCCATGATAATAAGGCTTTTTAGCATTGCACATTAATGAAGCCCTGTGCCTTGACTTTTCAGGAAATTAATTACCCTTTATTGTTGCCTAATGATTGCTTTTGCCGGTTTTGTCTCACAGCCCTGACAGATCCAAGAAGTGCTGCCTTTTTATTAACTATTTCTTTATGATATGGCCTTTTGTAAAAGTCATTTTGAGGTGTTTCTGTTTAAAAGCTGTTGCTTTTGTAATGATTGTGTTGTACTGGAGTTTGGTTTCACCCTTGAATCTCTGCATCTAGTGTAAAGGACGAATCCAGGACTCGATTGGACTCCAATGCTCAACTCCTCCACGAAATTCTTAATTTTCCGATGTTAAAGTCATGCTTCTATTTTTGTCTGTCAGGTTTTTATTTTCATTTTTATTGCTAATTAATGAATACATTCATTCATCAATGAATAAAGAACAGTATAGTGTATCTTGATCCTGCTTATTGAACGCTGTGAAAATAAAAACTACACAAATGGACACAACAAAACCACACACGTTTTTGAGCACTTGCCCTGTGTCCAGGCTGAATTTGCCATCATTTGCTTATTGTTAAATCCTCACTGTGTATTCCTCCAATTCAATCAGTGCCTGTTGAAATGATAATGGGAGAGCCATATGGCAGACACAAATGAGGGCAGCGCTCGGGCAAATGACAAGCAGTAGTTACACAACAACAAAAAAAAATGATCCATCCTGACAATTAGAACACGATGTGTAGGTGGGACGACTCGTGTTTGTCTTGTTCGTGTTTGCGTTCCTGTGTGCGCATTAATCAGCATCTCCGCAGCTGTTCAAGTCAAAGAGAGACAAGCGGAGGTGAAGGAAGGGAATGCGAGGGCCTCATTCAGAGCTTCTCAACCTCGGGGTCGGGAAACAATTTGTAGTCACTTGATATGATTTGATCTTCCAACCATTTGCAACCATCTGTTTCACGTAAAAACTGGAATCATCGACTCGTGGTTATAGGCCTCCGTAAACCAGTGAAGTTAGAGTTCATATCCAGACATTTACTAGACATTTGTGTAAAATTGTCATAATTAGCACATCAATTCAGAGTTAAAACCAAAAACATGTTTTTTGAGGTCATATTGACCATTCAACAATACTATGCCATTCAACAACATCATAAAACTAGAGTCTTACGCATGTACAATACAGGCGACTCAAGACGACACACATCATAGTGTACCTGTTATTTTCCCACCTCCCCCTTTCTTCCTCTTTAGCATATGGACAGGCCATAGATGATAGTGAAAGTCACCTTAAAATAAACTCAGCCATCAGTGTTGAAAGAATGGCATCATGGCTGTCGGTTATGCTTCCATGCTAGATGTTATGACTGCATTAGCACTAACTGCACTCTCTTTGTCTCACACACAGATGGCCTATTACGTGTTGGGAGGGGGTATGAAGACAGAGAGGACATTACACTCCTCAACAGCTATAGGACGCCGACTGCCTGTCACTGACATATAAGTGCTTTTGGAAAACAAACAATGCCAGCCGGGATCTCAGCAAACAACTTCGCCAGGGCTCTGGAACGCGCTTCGTTTGTTAGAGTCGGTGCCAGCTGCCCGGAGCAGAGGGGAGGAGAGAGTGTCTTCCCTCCCGTCACACTTACAATCTAATCTGGCTTCATGACCGCTGGCGCCTGGATTAATGTCGGCCATGAAACAAGGCTGCGGGAGATGTCCTCGAACCCTGAAGCCAGCCAGGTGTGAGGGACACAAACACACACGTACAGAACCTGCGACTGAACCTACATGGAGGAGCGCTTTTTCCTTGAAGGTTTCTAAAGTCAAGTGCGCGCCCTCCCGGTTAAGCTGCCATGCTCCAGCAAGGATGCAGTCGTAGCAAATCTACGGTAATCAAGGGATGTGCTTTCAGCGCGCAAACATACATCTCCAAAACTCACATGGATTTTACAAGTGTCTCCTCAGTTCGCCACTCATTTTAATGGTCTGCTTGAAAGCCAATGCAGTAGAGATGAACAGTTGTAACACACACACACACACACACACACACACACACACACACACACACACACACACACACACACACACACACACACACACACACACACACACACACACACACACACACACACACACACACACACACACACACACACACACACAGGAATCCAATGGGCGCACGCACACAAGCACATTTCCCATTCACACCAGATAAAACCATGAAATGTAGGCTGCCTCTGTCTCGCCTAGAATAAATCCTCCGCCGCGACGTCCCCCTACGCAGTAACTCTGAGGTGTCTTTTATGGTCTTATTACGGCTTAACGGTGTCCACTCTGAGGCAAGGAGGGCTGGAAATAAAAGTCTGAGACTGAAGCCTTCAGGGTGGATATATGGCTGAGCCTGGGAGAGGTGTTGATGGAACATAAAGATGAAGATCACCCAGGTACTTCCATGTGAGGGTAGCTATTTTTCTCAAGTGCAGAATTGTTAGTTGAGGTTTACCACAGACCAATATGTTTCATTTTGTGTTGTGCTAAAACTCAAACAGGCCTCCAAATAGTTAAGACACCTTGTTCTCAGTCACTGCTCAGTCTTTCTGTAATATGAACCTTAAATTATATATACTGTATATATATATACTGTATATATATATATATATATATATATATATATATATATATATATATATATATATAGATGGATAGATAATGCTGTCACTTAGATCAGCCTTGACACAAGAAAGGATTTTATTGCAAAAGTTCTAAAAATATGCCCCTGAAGTTTGAAACTTCATCAGTCACAAGAAACCTTTCATAGCATTCCGTTTCTGCTTATTGATGTCAGGTCTTCCTGTTTTTGAATATATTATTTCATCATCGACAAAGAGTTTGACATACGAGCATTAGCTGATTCGGTAGCATTGTGTCTATGAGCGGAGAAATCAAAGACACAACATTGATACAACCTGATAATCAGACTGAAATGAGATTTAGTTTCACTTCATTCTGACATCGTGTTCGGAGGCAGCCGTCAGTGAGAACACAAGATAATGTGAATCACTGGTCAAATCAGAGAAGTGGGCAGCGACTCAGAGGTCGAGAACCAGGCCGTCATTTTCACAACCTGACCCGCCTGATGGTTTGTAACACAGAACCATCTAAGAAGCCTTCATTGGAAACTGTTTCGGAAAGAAATACTTGGCAGGTGATTGGATGAACCATCTGTCAATTAACTCGAGCCGAAGCTAGTCGGGAGAAGAGCAAAAGTCTTCAGTATTGTTCTTTGAACTTCTTCCAATGAAGAAATACCCTCCATTTCTAAATACAATTGATGCTATTGCAGCATCTACGCTAACCTCATAGGATCCGCCATTGCTGTTTAAAAATGAACAGTCGCCTCTCTGTGTCATCTCGCACACACACAAACCTAACATTTCAAGTAAGTAGCTCCTCACAGAACACTCATTGGTCCTTGATTTGGCCTACTGGACACAAACGCAGTACTTGAAGCCTGTCAAGATGGATTTTTGCGTGGTATGTGATCCCGGGATTCTCGCGTGATCTTGTGCCATTGCAACAGTTTTTTTTTTATAAAGTGTTTGAGTGTTTCCAAAAACGTGTCCTCAGACGATCTTGTGTAACAAACCATGTGGTGGCTCATATTACTAGATGGCAGCAGCGAGGAGGGATTGCTCCTGGGACGCTCAATGCAGAGCGAAAATAGCACTTATCTCAGGGGACTCGATTTAACTTCCTGGGTTTGAAAATTGTTCTGCGATCTTTGTAGCATGTTATCACCCTCTGGTTTTGTCCCATCTTCCCTGTCTGTCTTCACTGAAAAATAGTCCAGCACATAAAAAAAGCAATAAAAGTCCACACAGTCAACTCTGAGAAAAGGCACTCTCCCAAGGGCAACTATTTCAACGGAGGCCTCATAACATCTGAGGCAACCCTGGCGGCAAAAGGCTGATGCAAGGTTAGCTTCAGGCTACTGAGGGTCCACAGGGCCAAGGCAGGAACGGAATAACACCAGCTCCTTCTGAGCAGCTCAGAGGAAAACATCAAAAAACATAAGCAGAGACCCCCTTATTACGAGAAATAAGACCTCTCAGACCTCCCGGAGCGAGAATGCAGAGGGCGGCTGATCCACGAGCCCTTTTCAGCCGTGGCCCCGTCTATAAGAGTCTGGTACAAGCTGTGTGAGAGTTTTACTCACACCGGTTGAAGGTCAGAGCTGTTTCAGTAATGACAGAGAATAAATCTGAGCCTGAAGGAAAGAAAGCTGAGGTCAAAGTTGCTGTTAAAACAACCCCGGAACTCAACTGTAGAGGAACCGAGCAAGAGAGAGCTTTGTTTGTCAGGTGATGCTTTTTTAAACTTTCCAATTAATTTCCTGACGTTTTCCTGCCTGTATCCCAAGAATGGATTTTGTTTTCTTCTTAGATGGAGGTTTTGCAGGTCATGACCACAATGATTGCACCAATTCAGGCTCTGGGCTCCATCATGGATGTACAGATACAGTGAATCTTACAAATTTAATGAGGTGAGCTAAAAAGTTATTTTCACCTCACAGTTCACACATTTGACCCCAGAGCTTATTAATTTGGCCTCAGGTTTTCTTACCAGGTAACGAGGAGGAAGTGAAGTACAGAATGAACAAGGTGGCTCAAATCTGGAATTTCCTTTTCATTGTGAGAAAGTACAGTGAAAAGGTTGCTGGGTGTATGACAAATAAATTGCCAACAAACTGTGAAACACCATATTAAAAGGTTGACCAGACTCGGCACATTAGCTTCAACTTCTCTAGCAGAACTTACTGATTTCAGCTGTTGCTTTTGCTGCGGGGAAGATTGTCTCAGAGCATCTTTTGTCCAAAACTGAAAATACTGAATTCTCATAATTACTTGCTCTCCAGAGAATATCAGGTCAGGTCAAAAGTCAAATCACTGTGAAACCAATCAATAATATGTGCATACCTTTCCAGGAAAGAGATCTGAATACTGGATGAAGCCACGTTCAAATTTCTTGTTTCAGTTTGTTAAAAGTCAAAGGTTTTTACAGAGGGAATTTTGGATATGTCTTTTTATCACTCCAAAAGTCAGCCATCAACAGCCATTGTTTTAATGAATAAAATGTCAGCTATATAAAACTACAAGTACATATTTTGCAAGATAACATGAGGTACAAGTACATTGAGACAATCATTATCGAACACTAACTTTTGATGAATTTAGGAAGAATCTATAGACGCACCTAAATGTGTATTCTGGATGTTTTCTTTCCGCCAGTCTGAAAGGAGACATGGTTCAGAAGCAAAACAGACAAAATTCTCAAAATTGAGTGCTTTAAAAAAAATGTTTTTCGCCTGTGGGGTTTCAACATATATCAAACGCACCCTTTGGCTATGATGGTGAACTTGCCGTCAGTGTTTTCCCTTTTGCTGCCACACCGCCACGGTACTGATGATGACGTTTATCTGTCCCTGTCGTCCCATGTTAAACACACACTTTGAGTTTGTAACCTTTGATGAAATAAACAATTCATATGTTCTGTAGCATTAACAAAGTGATCTATAAAACATCCTCTGCAGGCTCATGTCTTCTGCAGCTGGTTTTAAATAGAAACAAAGACAGCTGATTTTGCATGGCGGTCAAAGTTCAGCCAAAAATATTAAAAAGGAGGCTTTGCAATCAGATGAATCCAGCAGAGTTCAACAAGGGGTTCTCTGCACTTTGGACGTCGTTGATAAAATCATCCCACTTAAACATTTATTATTTGCCTCAACTGTAACACGCATTATTACCCTCTCTCTTTCTGAGTTTAACATTCAATGTGTGTACTCTCTTTTCCAGTTTGGCGTGTTGCGTTATACAAAGAGGCTGTTAAAGAGTTAGGAGTTTGGCATCGTCTCGTCCATCTGCCATCTGAAACTCTGATCCTGCTTTCAGCAGATCATCCTCAGCACGGTCTCTGGAGGACCAGAGTGGGAGATGCAGATTTTGCCTCAGTCCCACATGTCACGGCATGTTAGCTGAACTGCTGATGTGATTTTCTCAAGGATGTCCTGGACTTTGGAGGGGTGGGGTGTGTGTGTGTGGGATACAAGTTGAAATATTAAAGGTTTTCGTTCGTACGATATTTATTTGGTTGAGCCACTACTCAAAGTAAAAAGCATGTTGAACTCCAAAACCACTGGGTCCTACATCTCCCACAATGCAAGTTGACAATTAGACGCTCCCTGCCTGATAAACACCTAGAAAATTACACCATGCATCTTTTCCTAACCACTATTTCTGACCTTTATGGGAAACATCACAAATACAATTAGGAGAAGACAACTACAGCGCGAAGAAATTCATTTTTTTCTAGCAACTTTATTGAAAACATAAAAAATGAGTACAGTGACAAACTCGATGTTGTACAATCGGAGTAAAGATTCCGTTCTGAAGAAGGATGTTTTCAATTTATATATAGTGTAGAATTAAACATCGACGTAGCTTAGCGTAGCCGTGGTGCATAGCTTAAAATGTTGCTGCTGCAAGGAATTGTGGGACGGCACTATCTCCTTTACTTTTGTAAAGGATGGTCCATTGTCCTTAGCATTTAGAGAATTCGACCTTATCACGGCTGCCACGTAAGACTTTCAGGTCATTTCATTCAGTCAGGAATATTCCAAAGCAAATGGGTCCATAGGTGTATACTGTATATGCGGTTTATTGATACAGGTGTAATAACATGCCACAGTAGTAGAATACTGTCTTATATATAATACTGTTTATTTGACTCATGACGTGGTTTAGCGTGGGTGTACCTTTTAAACTAGAGATCTATAAGTTAATTTCAAGTAGATGAGAAATAAAAAGGAAGTAAATGTATTTTCTATTAATGTAATCCATCTTCAACTTAATATATTTTCCCTTCCACTACACCTCCATCAGCTGCTTAGTGAAGAATTGTAGTGGATTGTGTGTTTTGGCTGCCTCTGGGGGGGGGGGGGGGGGGGGGGGGTTACATGTCTAGCTGTCTTGCTCATTGTGCATTCCTCGAACTAAGAAAGCTTTAGAAATAAAGCCTGTTAACTTCACAAAACATTTGAAACATCGTTGATGAGTTAAAAGCATGAAGCTTTGATGTTCTTCCTCTCATGGTAGTTTTATAGAATGATTTTGATCCCCTGATGTGTAACATCAAGAAGCTAAATATGTTTTGGGGTTGTAATCGTGGCCAAATCTGAACATGAATTCATCATTGATCATGATTTTCAGCAAAGAGCTGTTTGACTCTCATCTTAGGCTACCAGACAAGATGAAGTCACTGCAGCACAACGCTACGTATTTGTTTTCTTTCTTTCACAAAGCTTTTCTACAATCATCCAGCCATCCCTTGATTTGCCGGCAAAGAACATGAAAGAGGCCGAGGATCATAATGTGGAGTGGTAATTACTCAGTGAGTGCATCAAAGCAGAGCGGCTGCTGATAAGACGTCTCGTACGGAGGAACACAAAAACAACCATCAGTAGGTAATGTCATTATGTTGTGGGGCTCTTATATCTCTTATAAGTCTTCATTGTGATAAAGGCAATGCAGGGTGTTGTGTGTTTTGCTCTTGCATGTGGGAACGAAAGAAAGAAAAACTGAAATGCGAGTGTGAAAACATTCCTAATACACATTTTACATTTGACATTTACATGAGCTTTTTACACGCACAAAAGCATGCCAGTGTATGCTTTTGATTCGCGACCACATTTACCTTCAACTTTGACAACCCCGGATTAATTCCAAACTCAGGCCAATTAGTTTCTCACCTAAAGGTTTGTAATTACACTCGATGCTTCAGCTTGTCAGACGGCTGGAAAAATCCCTGTCGGGGTGAGTCAACCGTGTCTTCGAATTACATTCATATACAAGTCATTTACTCTGGCTAATATGTTTTAGAGGAAACATTAAGGTCATATTGAACGTTTCTGCGCCATTTGCATACGCACGTCTATAGAACTATAGAATTATGTTTGGGCAACTCGAAGCCCTTGAGTAGGAAATATTGTTTTCATGGGTTATGAAAACATTAATGCTGCTCTGAAGCACAGACAAGCTCTGGTCTAAAGTGTACGAGTCATGAGAAAATAGAATTGAATGAGTTTAGAGCACCCGACGAACCACCCAGGCCTCCTCCGGGGAGGCGTTGATATCTTCTCACGTCACTAGTGTCATTAGTCGTGCGACTCGTTTGTCACTCGCTAGTCCCGTGAGTCGTTAGTCAGTCAAGTTAATGCTCCTTTCCCAAACCTAACTAAGTGGTTTTGTTGTCTCAACATAAACTTGCAGTGAAGACAAAAGTCTATTGAGAAAAGACACTCTGCATGTAACCAGCGTGTATTGAAACGGCATCACTGACACGTTCAAAACCGAGGCTAGTGTGCGATGTAGAGCATCATCGTTTAAAGCTTAGGACTACAACCAAGCTGTGGTGTTTGACGCATCGGTGTGAGAATGTGTTGGATTTTAGTTTTAGTTTTGACTTTTCAAATTCATTTTATTTTAGTTTGAGTTTTTGAATAACCCTGGATCCCACGCAGACCAGTAAGCAACCGCATTAGTCCTTCCTCCCGCTGGTTCTCTCCAAAGCACGGGTGTTAACATGACTCTGATCCTGAGCACCAAGGTGACTCCTGTATTCCTACCTCTGGGCTCTCCGCCTGTGAACATTTAAACACCTCTGGCCTTGTCCAGTCTCCGCTATAAGCTGTATTCTGTATTTATCCGTCCAGTCGGCTGCTCTGCAGTTTCCCCCTGAGCTCTGAGGGGAAAACAGCATGAACGCATCGCATGGGTGAGCAGTGCTTATTTTTGGAACTGGAGTTTGATTCGAGGCTGGTCTGAGCTGGTGCAGCTAACAGGAAATATCAGCTGACCCAGTGACTTACAAACATCTGCTACTCTACCAGCTGCTGCCCTTCAGGTTTTTATTGAACTTATTTATTTTATATATTTTTTAATTGCTGGTTCAAGAGAAATAGGTTCAAAAAGTAATTACTTGTAAGATTTACTGCAGTCTACATTCACCTATCATGTTGACCTTTTGAATACATACATTAAACATTACATTAAAAGAGATGTGGTATAGTATTGTCCATCAGAATTACATGCTTTGCAATATAGAGAAGGCTTTAAACACTGATGACAACATGATTTAAGGAGTTACAATTTACAAAAAATATGATTAAACGATTACATTTGTAACTGAACTACAACATCTTTCTATTATTTTCGAGAGAAAACAATGCGTTGTATGGCCGGTGGCTAGTCACAAACTTGGGATACAAATTGGACTTATGACCTCAGCATGTCTGAAGGTCTGCCATGGCGCTGTTATCTCATGACTAACATTTGACGTTATTGAAAGATCAACTCATGGAACCATTTTTGGAAACGAGTTGTTGCTTTCCGGCCTTTAAGAATCAGAGTTTTTTAGCGAATACCGCACCTATGAGCAATGTTATTTAAGAAAAAAGACACTTAACTCAATCTGACGATTGTGTAATTATCTGTGTTACATGCTCCCATGTAACAGACTGATCTGCTGCCAAAGTGGGGATAAAACAAACCATAAAAACAGTACTTTAACTATGATTTGACCCAGCCAATCATATGAATCCCCCCGTTTGTGTTCTCATTTACTGTCTGTCTGCTGGGAGCCCGTCAGCGTGTCTGACTGGACTGTAAATAGCCGAAGAAGCCATAATGAAGCCAATGATAGCAGTATCATGGAATTCCAATGACCTCAGTCGGGCCAGTTAAAGTTATATGCAGGGTTATAATTATGGATTTTATTGCTGTGGAAGGACGAACTTGGTAATGACACGTGGCAGCTTTATAAGCCTCGATAGTCCCTTCATACATCAAAGGGACGAGAGAACAGCTAGCAGCTCGTCCCTAGGTCTTATCTGCCCACTTACAGCTGCTAGTTCACTCATGTGTGAGAGACAGACAGGATCACATGCACAGATAAATGCCTACTGCAGATGTATACACGTAGCATGCATTTAAACATGCATCTTAATCAAATGTTTACAACATATCTTGTGTGACTGTAAAAGCAATGTGCCATGTCCATGTACCGATGCAACAAAACACAATCATTTTGAGATCTAATGTCTGTAGAATCGAACATTGAAACGTGTCG
Organism: Anarhichas minor; assembly: GCF_050575085.1. NCBI lineage: Eukaryota > Metazoa > Chordata > Actinopteri > Perciformes > Anarhichadidae > Anarhichas > Anarhichas minor. The sequence continues at coordinate 20,696,361 of NW_027466473.1, read as the reverse complement.
AATTTACATCTGACACTAAATGCTTGGTAGGATTCTTCAATTATTCGCCAAATTTGAGAAGTTTAATGTTAAAAAAAGAAAAAAAAGTATTGTTTTGGAAGCGGCACTGAGACTCCGGTATCTTACCAGCAGCTATATAAAAAATCTTCAAATGAAGACCTGCAGCAGTCATTTAGACATGAGACAATTCTCATCAAGTTCAGACACAAAGACGCATTATAATGCAATAATCAGAGACATGTATGCGTCACATGAGTAACCTGTTGGGAACTCAAAGGGACGTCTCTTTCTGCTGAGGCAGCGGTTGCCAATGTGTTTGATTAGCCGCACAGCCTTGAGCGGCCTCATCAAACGGCTGTGGAGATAAATGGAGTAATTGGCAAATCATTGGCATACTCTGCCCCCCCTCTGTGTTTCTGCTCCGACTCTCTCCCTACACCTGTTCTCAATGGCTTTTTACCGTTACAGCAACTGACTGAAGTGCTGTGAAGGACCGAATTCAACAGTGATGCTTTGGTTTATCCCTTGTTCTTCTCGTTCTGTCCCTGCCCGATTTGTACGGTTGGTTCTTGGATTGTATTAATTAAAAGAAGAAAGCCAAATCTGCAGCCAGTTTAAAATTCAGTGGAGTCCACAGGCTAAAAAGAGAAAAGAAGAAAAGATGTAGGTAAAGGGAAACTGTAACAACAACTGCTATATTTTGTGATGTAACAGCCTTTAATTGGCTAACGCCTCATCTAGGCACGAATGGCCTGTAGGGCGTTGCGTTCAAACTCAAAAACAAGCGCCGATGTATGCAAGTAGGAAGTCGTCTTTTCAGACATGTCATACAATGTTGCCAAAAATAACATCAAACTCACCAAACTGACAGCCAGCGTAGCAGCGGCTGAGGCCATGTTACTGTCAAACACGCTCTTTTCCAAAACCTAACTCAGTGGTTTTGATGCCTAAACCTAAGTTCCTGTTAGGACGGAAGTTTATTTTGCAAAGACACTCTGCATGTAACGAATGGAAACCGACTCGCCGTCCCTGCCATGTCCAAAACTGGCGCTAGAGGGAAACCTAGATTGTAACAGTTTGAAGCTTCGGGCCGCTGACCAAGTTGGGACTGAGAAGTTATTGAACGAGTACAAGCCAATCAGAGGTAGAGCAGGGCACTAATGGCTGCGGATTCCAACTACCTTAAAAATGGCTGTGAAAGAGGTAACTTGGCATGTTGGTGAGAGGGCACTTTAATTATTTCCATTAAAAAAAACTGAGTTTTTTGTGGCAAGGTCGAAGAATAGTTAGTTATGATAAGGAAGTGAGATAGGAAAAACAACAACATGCAAGTCTTTAAAGTTCTCTTCTGCTTCTTTTTGTGTGCTCAACCTTACTGAAGCCCAAGAAATCTTCTAAAAACACTTTTGTCGTGCTCTTCCAGTTTCAAGTTGGCAATCAAAGAGGCGCCTGCGTGATCATCACACAACAGCGATCACAGCAGTGGGTTTGGTAAACATAAGCTTTTTGTGTTTATTGATGTCAGGATGCCGTGGATGTTCAAGTTTGATACTTAAAAAGACAGCGACGGGTGAATAGTCCAATAGATTTGACTTTGAAATAAATACTGCGTCAAAAACAACTCCCTTCTGTTAAAACCCCCCCAAAATACAACACAACACTACCTGTCCTTACTCGTCCCTACCCGGCCTCCATCTCCGCCATCTGTGTCTCCCTCTGTTAAGAGGAGCACTTTGCTGAGGTGGGTGACGGTAATGAACTCTGACTCAGTGAGGCTAGAAAGGATGTAAATGAATGTAGATGAGGATGAAGAGTAATTGCTCACAAAGAGGGCTCTCAGAGGTGTGTGTGTGTGTGAGAGAGAGAGAGAGAGGGGGGGGGGGAGAGAGAGAGAAAGTCAGCGGGAGAGAGAGATAGTGCACCCATGGGAGCTCTTAAGTGGAAATGTGCAGCCCAGTCAAGAGGGAGACACTTCAAATATCTGTTGATCTATTAATGAGATTGAATGGATGGAATGATGAACGAGTGGGCGGATGGATGAGTGACGGTGAATGATGGCAGATGGAAGCATAATGGTGAATGATGTTCGAGAGGAAACGGGAAAGAGGAAAGAGCTTTTTTAAGTTGGAGGGAGGAAAGGAAGAAATTAAAGAAATCAAGAGCGGGGATGAAGGGAAAGGATGTAAAAAACTGAAAAGATGATGAATCAAAGACATCACAACTAAATATATGTGTGTGTCATTGGCTGGGGCTCGACACCCAGCAGGCTCCCTAATTTTTATATCTTAATTATACTCACTGCGTTATTTACAGTAAGTTATTTAAGTTATCTCCTAATTATCCCACTGTATCAGTGAGTGTACAGAATATAGGAAATAAGCGGTGATTCAATCTGTCCTTGCGCAGCACGGTCAGCTGCTTTCTTTAAACCTAATTAATACAGAGAGTTTTAAATCTGGAAAAACAGTCTTTATTGGTAAGTGGTATGTTTGGAAACCCATCTGTCTGCATTAAGTGGAGAAATATAGAAATATATGTCAGGTTCATATTTTCAGTGTAGCTTTCTGGGATTGCTTCCTGCAAACACATTTATTTACACTCGTTCGACTGGCCGGATTCCAGCAAATATTCCCACGGTAAATGAATTTAGCTACTATAAATGTCCCTCGAGTTTCCCTGCGTTTCCTCTCGTGTCTTCCATGTCCCATCAAAATGAATTTGAGCAACGACAACATCCTTTCATTGATTGCTGCTACCTAAAACATTCTGTAATCATGACTCCATAATATTCTGATGTAAGTTTAAAACATTTCCAAAGCATAGTGTTAACCTCACTTGACATTCATTATGGGTGAACCACGAAGCGAGATACGTGGTTCAGAGGCCGTAGGATGTGCAGCTGTTACATTACAAATACACAGCATACATATTGGCATCAGACTTCATTTCTCATCTATAGGATGATCTTCTCTGTTGCGGCTTTCATCGTATGCGGATGCTTTGCTTGTCTTCATGTTTTCACAGTGAACAAATTTTGCCTTCAATATTAAGCCTCTCTCACAGGAAATCAAGTGTCGCAGCTCCGTGTCACTTACCTCCTGTCTAAGGGACTACATGCCACCTTCCGGTTGGCAAATATGAGCTAATTTGTCTAATGGCTACATGTCAGCTTCTCCTTCCTGAGGCGTTATGGAAATATGAGCTTTCCACCATCATTCTTTTCACCGAGCTTTAATTTTATATCTCAAAAAAAATAAAAAAAATAAGTCATCCTCTCGTGCTAGTTGTCATCTTGTTCCTCTCACACCAACACACTCGCACCCCAACGCGTCAAATATCGCAGCTTGGTCAGTGCCTCTAAGCTTCAAGCTATGACGCTCTACGTAACCCTCTGCTGTCAGTTTTAAACGTGTGAGGGCCGGCGTGTCTATACACGCTGGTTACATGCATGTGAGAACGGGTTGCTCATACACAAGTACTGGCTGCACAGATCGGAACCCTGCTCTCCTCACTACTACTGACTGCTTATGGTGCTAATGTATATATATTCTACTTTGCCTTTATTGTCGGTCAATTTGACACTGCGCATCAGCTCAGCTAAAGAAGTGTGTGTGTGTGTGTGTGTGTGTGTAGTATGTAGGCTACGTTGGCAGTTTGAGTAGGTTAAGTGTTAAGTTTCAATACGAGTCATGCTTAAATTACACTTCCATGAGTCAAGAAAATGCACCTTTCATATCCTTGAAAGCTTTTCACACTTTTCAGCAGCAGATTAAACCTCTTGAAGTCAATATCAACCCAACCACAACCGAACAAGAACCAAAGTCGCAGCAACAAATACCTTCGGACAAACAAATATGGTCGGTAATACAAATTCAATAAAAACATAACGTCAGTACTCGCTTTAAATCCACACTTTGGATCATGACCAACGGTCAGTTTCCGTACACGTCAGCCGGCCACTCACCCATCACCCGGAGCCTCTCGGCGCCCACCACTACCTCCTGCTCGTCGGCGGAGAAGAGGAGCTTCCCGGAGGTGGATTTGACTTCAAACATCTTGCCTCGTGCTTTAAATCCACTGGATCCTGAACCGAACAGACAGAAAGAGAGGAGACATCAAAGAGGAGCGACTGGAGCCGGAGCTGATTTCTTACTGAATTAAGTATTCGTACATTTAAAATCGACCCAGGTGGAAGACATTTAAGGTGTCCTGCAGGACTTGCTGACTTAAGCAAAACACTACCAACCCCCATCACACTGTTTATGAATTTTGGTGTCTTTCATGAGACTGCTGAATATTAAACATTTTCAAACAAATTCATTGTATCCTATCAGACATTTGTGTGAAATTGTCTTAATTGGCACAGCAATCACTGGGTTATGGCCAAGAACATGTCTTGTGAGGTCAGTGGATGTTTGCATACCTGCTTTAACTTTAGACTTCAATAATTAAAGTATGATGACATATAAAAAGGTCAACACTTCTTAATCCAGAAAAGCATTATGTAACAAAAACATTGAGATGTATAGAATGAAGAAGCAAACAATTTGAAACGGTTTGTGAGTAAATGTTTAGAAACTACTTCATCCCGATGTGACCTGCTGGGGAAAGAGATTTCCACCACGACATTTCACTAAAAGGTCTGCAGGAAACTTACTCCAAGCTCGTTTTAGTTCCGAGCTGCCAAAACTGTAACTGGTGTCACGACAAACAAGAAATGCAGACAACTCCCTCCAACTCAAATTGCTTTGTCTCATGCGGCGGCAGACAACACTCGGCGCTGGGGGGGGGGGGGGGGGGGCGGGGAGGGTGACTGATTGACACGCGTGCAATTGATTCTGTCACTCTCCATCTGGGAATAGAAGTTCCTCCGCATTCACGAAGACCGCTTATTCATACAAGAGAAACATCCGAGCAGGCTTCGTCGTCCTCCTCTTCAGACCCCAGAGAGGGAAATTTCAGCACACTTTTTTTTTAAAATGTGAGAGACACTTCCTGTGCATGTTTACACAAAGTGATTTCCATTCACAGAAGACTGCCAACTCTATTAGAGAGTGACAGGCGAAGAATGGGGGGGATGTAAAGAAGAATCACAGAGTTATGGTGGTGCGACTGAGGCCTCTGCTGGCACAGTTAAGTGGATCAGAGGAACTATTCATCTAAATCTCTATCCAGCCACTCCTGACAGAGCCGTGGCTCCGGACCTGAGAGTCTGGACTCGTGCATCTGTTGCAGCTGATGTCGTCACTGTTGTCAGGTTTTTGAAAGATGAAAACATGTTTTACATCAGAAAGAAAACATGAATAAACTACATGAAAGCTTGCTGCGTCTTACCTGTTACAAGTTGTGTGAGCAGCTGGTTGTTGCTGTTGACGATATTGACCGATATGTTTCTGGACGACTGCAGGAACAGTGGGCGGCCCTGTGAAAAGAAGATGGAGAAGTTTATCGATTTAGTTTGTGGTGCAATGGTTATTTATTGATTCATGTTTATTTTTAGGGAAAAGTATAAGAAAAAAAAAGAAACATCACCTGTTGAAGACAAAAGACCAGATACAGACTTTTTTCTTTTTTAATGGGACACAACTAACTAAATGGGTTCATACTTTTGTTTGTGCAAGAGGGTACTGCTGAAGACCCTCAGCCCCGTTTTCATTCACATATTTTGATACGCATTTTGAGCATTAGAAAAGCTTTATAGAAACGGCGAAATTCAATAATACTTCCTTATTTGCGACTGCAGAAATATGTGGGATAAACATTTGCAACCAGACTTTATTGGGCAAAGGTGTTTCTAGATCCAATTTGACACGTCGACTCTTTTTCAACAAAGAAGGAAACCACCTCAAGCGAGCGTTTTTAACTTTTCTTCGTAATTGAGGAAGTATTATCGAATTTTGTCGTTTCCCTTTAGCTTTTTTAATGCGATACTTAAAAAAGAGCATCCAAATGTGTGATCATGTCGACCATGCAGACGTTAGCATTTAGCTGCGTAGACTTTTAGCCTTGGTTGTCTTTTATGGTTGTATTCCAATTGTTTCATCTTGTGTCTCCTGTCAACAGCTTCAGGCGGATCACATGTGGGGATTGGGTGTACAAGCTGAGCTAGCTGTAGTACTAAAAAAGTACAAGAGCACATACACACGCATATAAATGTACAACTTCACACTCAAACACGCACACACCATAACTGTCCGTTGGCAGAGACTCCAGCCTCCTGCTCAGTTTGATAACTTCCATTTCCCAGAGTGCCCAGCACCAATCTGTAATGCCGATCACGTCGGACACTTTGCTCTTTCTGTGCCCGACTAATCTTCATGCCTCAGTCAACTTCTTAATTAGAGATAACGGCCTGACCATTGTGCTGCGCTCGCAGCCGAGCAGGGGATATGTCTTGTGTGTATAATACTGATAACATTATGGCTCTCGCCAAAGTTATTGAAGTTCTCACAGTAAATACACCAAATGTATGGTAGGCAAGCGAGGAATTATGACAATAACAATGTGTTGTGACCTGAATGTAAAACTAACCAGTTTGAAAAATAGAGCATAGTCCACTCGTATTCTAAGGCAGGGCTGTGTGTGACTAAAAATACTTTGCCTTTCAAGATGATGCTGCAGCACGGTTATTCTTAACATCATAACAAAAAAAACGTACTACCATGACCCAAGTACGCTTGTCAAAATCATATAGTTAAGAGGAAACAATCCCTGTACGGCTTTCAAAAGTACAATGTTTTCTGAAAAGTTAAGGTTACTCTCAATCACTGTTCCTAAATATTCCAAATTGCAGACAAATCCCCATCTCTAATCTAATGGTGGTTAAATGTTGCTGTCAGACAAGCTCTTTGGTTCTTCCTACATTTATTTCAAAAACACTTTGTCTCACACCAACGCAGGAACACACATGGCCCAGACTGTGTAAGTGCTTTTGCTAAAAGCCTCCTGAATGGCATCCAACTAAAACTTCCTAAAACTACAGTGAGGCAGTTTACTGACAAACTGTACTTTAGGGCCAGAAATAAAAAAAAAAGGAATGCGACTGTACAGGGACTAAAGCGTTGCCAAAACACACAAGAACTGACCATGTGCTCAGACAAACTGAAGCTCTGTAAAAAGTCAGTGCAAACAAGTGAACAGTGATTCCTCAGTACACTTTTGGAGAAACAAACTGTTTTTACTTATTACTTAAACATCACTGCAAAAATGTTTGAAAAAAAACAAACCAGGACTTGTGTCTCAATAGACTTTGTAATAACAGCGGTCTTACAGGTTCATTGCATGTCTCACTGTATGAGATGGGTCTAATGAAATCTTGGTCTGCAATCTGTGACAGACTGCATGATATCTATTTCGAGGCATGGCAGATTATGAGATAAATGCCTGGCGAACGGTACAATGTTTATATTGCTGCACTAAAATGGGAATAGAGAAATAAATAATGACAAGCTTTGGCCAAAGGGTTGTGCTCAGAATAGATTTATACGCCCCTATGTGCTCATTTTTTGAATACTTTGGCCTATGGACTAGAACCATCTTTTTGGATTCACAAAGAAAGAGCTCCCCACATTGCCAGCTTTTGACTGCAGCGGCCGTACGATTGTACAGTGTTTGGTTTAAAGCGGTGCCCCAGTGTGCTGAGGAGTCACCGCTCACTCATTAGCTCTCATTACCTGCAGCTGTGCTGACATCAATACAAGACAAAAGATGGAGAACGTGAACAACATGTCTAATCGATCAACAGTGCGGCGTTCAGGCAGCAGAAATGGGCAGTTTGACTTGGATCTAAATCAGTCAATCTTTTCATGTATTCTCCTCAGCTCAGACACAATACTTGCAAAGTTGCTCGATATCTTGCTTATTTCAGCTTGGTCTCCTTTAAATTGAATTCCCATATGAGAGTATGGGAAACAATATGTTTTTTAGGAATTACACATACAGCAGGTATACTGCAACATAAGCACTTAGATTCATGTTTCTGTCAATTCATAAATCCAGTATTTATTCCCATTTGAGCTCTGTTTTGATCTCAACTAACTCAACTAACACAAACTAAAGTGAAATTATCTGTCTAATAAATGCCTCTTTTTCACAATGTTCACCATCTAGTTTTGTTAATATAGAAATCAGAGCAACTTAAGGGTTTGATCCGTATCATTATATGCTACATTAACTAATCTATGATACTAGTTTGGTCACTTTCTGAATCGTGTAAGTAAAAGGTTTTCTATCACATTCAGGTAACAATGTCCAAATTCTGAACTGAACAAGAGGAAGATAGAGGGCTAAACGACAAGAGACATGGAGAAAGGACTCAATAGAAAAGAGACAGTGAGTGAGAAAAGACTGCAATCATATTAACTGCAATGCACAGCAGGGGTCTTCCTGGGTTTCATTTTTTTTAAATCTCTCTTCCTATCCTCTCCTGCAGTCACCAATTGCTTTTTGCCATCACCTCCTCCTTGGCATTACTATTCCTCTCACTTCCTCTGCTTAAGCTACAGTACCATCCCTCCATCCCTTTATCTGTCCTCTCCCTGTTAACTTCTCTCTCATCTCTACTTATGGTATGGTCATTTAGTGTTTGTAGCAAAACGCTAATTTACAACACCTGTGTGCAGGTTACCGTTGCTGTATGAGCATCAGTTACATCAGAACTGGAGAGTACATCCTCATTGAGAAAAGAAGAGCAAAGCGTGAAATGACTGCACTAGAAATCTGCAGTCATTCATAGCTGCTTCTTGTACTGTTTGGTGAAGTCAGGACTTAATTTCAATATTAATATTTTACCCAGCCACGATATCACACTGCGAGCATGTTGTGCTTGTTTGAGTTAGTGTTGAACTTGGCCGCTTCCTGCACGTTGCTGCCTGTCAAAATATGCTCGCTGGCTTCCCATATCTCTCGTTCTAATTCAGTCCTCGTCCATCTGTCACCCTGTTTATGTCTCCATTACTACCTCTTCTCCTTCCCTCTCATTCCCCATCTTCATCATCTCCATCTTTACTTGGCTCTCTTTTCCTACCTCGCTGCATTGTGCTCCATCGCTCAACCTCCCTCTCAGCTTGCGTAAGGTCCAAGACAGCGGAGATAAAGCCTGCTGCTCTCTTGCATTATCAAGACATCCGTCCACTACCTGCACACGGCTGTTATTACTGCCAGAATATAAGAGACACAGGGAGAGAGTGCATATCACTTTATCGGGCCCATCTCTCCATTTCTCTGACATCTCTAGGCCCAGATACTCCTCTTGTAGTTGCAATGAGGACAGCAGGAAGCACATCAGAATGCTAATTTTGTAAACAGAACATACCAGGGGGACCGCAGACAGACTTTGCATTTGGATCGCTAAACGCTAAAGATTTCCTGCAAGAAAACGGCTGCTGAAGTTGTGGCTCTGTGCTGCACACTGGAGGCATAGTTGTTGCATGCGCTTCTTTCCCCACAAAGACCACCTGGTCTGAAACAGGTGCACTCATGGAGCCATATGGTGCTTGTCATGATGTCGTGTCTTAGCTTATTGTCTTATGACATGAGATTACATGACATGACAAGTCTTGTTATGACACGGAATGGCTCGTCTTCTCTTATTATGGCGTGAACTGACTCAAAATATCTAGTTATGCATGGAGTTACCATATCAATGGTCTAGTTAAGTCGGCATCATGTCTTGAATCACCTCGTCCTGTCGCCTCTTTTTACGAGACAGCTTAACGCCACACCCCGCCGAACCACGGCAGGTCACATCTTGCCGTGTCTTTCTTGATTCGTCCAGAGGTGACATGACACAAAAGGTTTGGATTTTACTATGATATGACATTTATTGGCATGGGGTGGCCTGACTTTAAATGGCAGGTCTTGCTATGGATGTGGCACACCATGTCTTGTCTTATAAGAACATTTCTTGACCTGACGTGACGTGACATGGCGTGACATGTTTTGTCTTGAAAATGCGACTGGATGGCTCAAGTCCTCTCCTTCACAAAACCATAATTGATACCAGAATAATTCCGTGCTAAGATCTCTGCAACAAACTGCTTTTGAAACCATCTTCAGCTACCATACATGAAGCCATACAAAGACCATGCCTTTGCTCCTGATTTACTGCCACTGAACCTCACTGTCTTAACAGTGAGGTTGCAAAGGTTGCTCACTGCAATTAGTTCCACCTGCTCGTGTCACTTTTGGTTCCAAAAAAAAAGATGGCGACGGCCAAAATGTTGAATTTCAGACTTTAAAAACACAGTCCACAAACCGATGGGTGATGTCACTGCGACTACATTCTCTTCTTATTTACAGTCTATGTGGCAGACCAACAGCACACAAGACAGACTACATATCCTATCTGACCGAAGAGCGTTTCAGGATCCTTTAGAAGTGAATAGAGTACATTTGGGCTACTCAGCTTAGTTTGCTGACACCGTAACCTGACTCCAATATGTAGCAGAAAACGGGTCGATGAATTTCAGCTACCTTTGGGAGAACATCTAGTGTAGAACCTGTCCTTCCACAGTCTCCGTGTTAGGGGATTTTGAAAGCCTCTGCAAACGTAATTTAAGCTTTGTTAGAGCAACATTTAGACACTTAATGAAATCAATACAAGTTGTAAATGCAGGCGGTGTGGGACCACTTGTAGTTTGATGCTTCCAGTATCAGTCCCAACAGGATTGTCTCACACACTTTTCCTCCCACTGTGTTTGATGTAGGCTCAAATTCACACTGTCACACTCACAGTCATTAGACACTCATTTCTTCACACCTTCGCAACTTCTATCCTCAAACTCTGTGTTGTCATTCATCCAGTATTACTACTTACATTGAGGTAATAAATGCAGTTTTGCATTTATTTGGGATATGCGGAATGACACCAATATACCACTACTGGAATGATTGCTTAAATGATTCCAGGACTGACTGATGTAGTTTAAACTGTGAGCACAGCGTCATGTCTTTCTTCCTTACAGGAACATGTAAACATGCTGTTTATTCCCAAAGGTGTGAGCTAAGCATCGTTAGCATGGCTAGCTTAGCCTTTGCACAGGCACCAAACACAAATCTGAATTCTTATGTGTGTCCGTCTAAAATAAATATACATGTGTGTCTTTCTGTGAGTGACTTACTGGTTTGGAGTGGATTTCTTTGGCATAGAGGGGTTGGAGGAACTCAGAGGCCCCTTCCAGTTTCAGACCCTTCTCTGTTATTCTCAGGTTGCCCATGCCGTCCTGTGAGGAACAAAGACACAGTAACAGTTAGTTCATTATGTCTTCTTGTGCTTTTAGAGCAAGCATACATCAACTGGTCATGCATTCCACACATACCCTCATCTATCTCCAAACATACTTTGTTAATCTACGGTTCAACCACACTCAATGCAACCATCAGCGTTTCCTGAAGTCAAAGCAGTCACAGAACGGTATCGGATGAGCAGTCTTCGTGACAACGATGTAACAAAGATGGAAAGTTATGTGAAGTTTTGATTATTTTTTCTCAATTTGTGTTCTATTTTTACCACCAACATCAAAGAGGAGTCAGTGCAGCACTTGTGGGCAAGCCAAGACTGTTCACACTCTTCTCTCCACGGATTTCCTGCCAACATGGTGCACAGCCATGAACACGAATCGCTGGCTGGGTCTAACACCTGCCACTTTATTTTTTTCTGACACCTGCATTTTGATTAGAAACACCTGTTATTCTTCTATTTGGCAAGATCGATGTGTGGGGGGAAATTGTAGTTAATATCACACACACCTGATGTTTAGAGATAAGATGTTATTGTGCTACACAATCACAGATTATCAGGTACAAACTCTGAACACTGTACACAGACCGCATTAGACTCATTAAACTGTCTCCCTAGTTGATCAGCCGCCCTAATCTCCTTTAATCTTTTTCAGTGCAGAGTCAGTGGTTGATACTTGACTTCAGCATTAGCTTTACAAACTGATCCATTGGCAAACGTGGCGTACACAGTGCATACATAAACAGTGCACAGGCTCATTATACTTCAATATCAAATACAAGAGAATGAGTTGGTCTTTTTGAACATTTAATTGTGTTAATTGAAACCAAATAATATTGATAAACAGTTTTACTGAGTTGATACTGAGGATATCTACATGGATGTGATGTGTACATAATGATTCAATATGGAAAACCTCATATCATTCAGTTATAAAGAACTTCATTTACTTGGTAAATTTGGTAAACTTTGTCAAAATTGAACAGTTCACTTAAACATTAACATCCAAAAGGCACATTTGTTTTCTCTCCCTGGAAGCCAAGCTCATTAAAACACAGCCAAACACCACATGTTTATGCAAACTGTATTTGGTAAATAAAGTCAAGTAGCTTAAGGTGGCAGCAGGCATATTGTTTCAGGAAACTGGATAAATAAAATAACGTAGGAGCAATCAAGACCCAGAGGCAAGGAAAACCCATTTGAAAAGCTGGTCCCTGAATGAAATCGTCCAATCAACAGCAAAGAGTAAAACACTCATGCTTCCCCTTACCTCACCAAATACAGTCAAAGTACATACAAGTAAGGCATCGTCTTGCTGACTGGCAAGCTCCTGCACTGCTATATTGCAGTGCAGGAGCTTGCCAGTCAGCCAAAGGTATTGCAGCAGTGTTACAGATGCTTCCATTGTCTGAGTCTGTATACTAGAACAGCAACAGACCGAAGGATATTAACCAGCAATGATAAGAGGAGATTGGTTCGGGGGCTGCTTTGACTCAAATACAACTAGCAAGGCTGACCCTTCACTTTTCATCCAGTCATTGTATATATTAAATGAGATCACCCCTGGATCGTTTCAAAGACAAGAGTGTGATAGAAGAGTAAGTAAGAGAGAGAAAAGAGACGTTTATCTGCCAATGTGATCTTCTCCCGCAAAATTCTGTTTTTGTTTCCCTGCCGTCTTTTGATCCCGCAGGTTCTGATGAGCAAATGGAGATCAAGACCCCTTGAAATCCCAAAGTAACTGAGGACTGCTTTCAAACCTCCTTCATGTAATCCCCCCCCCCCCCCCCAACTGTGTAGAACATATTAAAATGCTGGCACTGTTGTGGCAACAGGGGGGTGAGTCCTGGACGTGTTGTGATTTTGAATTATCCCCAGGTGGAAATCAGCAGGCCTGTCAGAGGAGGCCGGCAGACGCTATTTAAACTCAACTTCCAGACACTTTGATGACGAAAATCAACTGTAAGAAAGGAGACATATATTTCCCCTACTTGGAGGTTCTCAACAGAATATTCATAAATACAGGTCCTCGCAGACATATACTGCATATGTCTATTAGAGATAAACACACAGATTCGTGTGGACCCTCTTTACTGAAATGTACAGCCTGCACTAAGTGATTCCTCCCAATGGGTGGTTCATATCTTAGTCTGAATAATCGCTGAGGATGCATAATAGCTGAAACATAATGTTCTGCTTCAGTCTGTACCTCTTCCTCTCCATTTCACACATCTCTTTTCTCTGTGGAGATAAGTCCTAAAACACACTTACAAAGAACTGAATTTTAGGAATTCACAAGTAAAGCCCGAAGTTAATAAAAATTTTATAAATAAATCACTGCAATAGTATTAACAGGGAGACGTTCTGGTGTTTCTTTCACTTGTAAACTCAATCTCCTAACAGCTGCAAATGGTGCCATTGTCCATTGGAGAACTGCAAATCAGTGTGAATGCACGACAGCTGTCAAAGAAAAGTATAATGACGAATGTGAGAAAGGGAAATGAATAGCGTTTCAGGATAAAAATGCTCATAAAACGTTTAATGAATGTCTGTGGAATAAAAGTTCAACCCCCCTCAGCTGCATTGGAGGCTCTGGGAATCTGTCATCACTGAAACATACCGTATTTTCCGCACTATAAGGCGCACTTAAAAGCCTTTAGTTTTCTCAAAAAACGACAGTGCGCCTTGTAATCCGGAGCGCCTTATATATGGATCAATTGGTTAATTGGTTGATCCATACTGGTTGTACACGGCGCTCTGTCAAAATGTTTCAGTACGACTGGTAAACTACAAAGCCGCACCGCGGTAAACACCGGTACTGTGCTTACTCCTAGTCCAACACCACTTGTGTGTATAAAGACCCCAAAATGGCACCTTTCAAGAGACACGCTTACGACGCTATTCTATTCTATGCGCCTTATAATCCGGTGCGCCCTATATATAAAAACAGTTCTAAAATAGGCCATTCATTGAAGGTGCGCCTTATAATCCGGTGCGCTTTATAGTGCGGAAAATACGGTACTCATATTCTGTAACTGTATAAATGTTGACACGTCAAGGTGTTGATTTCAAAAGCAGTAGCAATAGTATTGGTACAGTAATAGTACTTATAAAATAAATTAGTGAGCACTTGGGTAAGGTGTGTGAAATGCAAGAATATGTATCACATTCCATTTGATTTTTGTGTGTGTGTGTGTGTGTGTGTGTAAATTGACATTCATACAGAAACAGAAAGATGATTGAGATACCTCGTTTAACTTTCTCTGCAAAGATAAACAGATTTTTGCTGTTTCAGCACCACGGAGAGAGACACAGAGACAGAAACCATTGCTGTGTCCATAAACCCTGCTCCCTTTTCAAGGAATCTCAGTTAAGGGTACTTCCCTCCATTCCTTCATTTGGAAAACCCTGGAAGGTCAACAAAGCAGACATCACCTCAGTGCGCTGCCTTGGTAACTTAAACATCCCGGATACCTGTTGCTGCTACCCTGGACATTTTTACCAACTGAATTAAAATATTGAAATTTGCTCGTTTCATCCCTCGCTGAAATAATATTTGGATTGGCTATCAATAGCATTAGCGTTAAACTGCTATGGCTTTACAAACCATTAGTTTGGTTAGTTTTGTAACTACAACAGCTGGCATTAATGCAGACAAGTACCGTCAATGCTTTTTGTAATATCGAAGTTACACTGAGCCATAATATTACCATATTATTAATATCGGTTTGGCTAAATTAAGATAATTTGTAAGTGGCCTTAATGTCAATTTACTGCCCACTGTAGAGTAAACTGCTGAGTTGTGTAAAGGACTAGTGAGGTATCTGTGAGGAAAGGAGTGATTCTGGACACAGCCTGGGTTTGACTGTTTCAAGGCCATGGAGAGACACATCAAGAGACTTGACGGCTTTCAGCACCATGGAGAGAGATACAAGGACAGACTGGGTTTGACTATGTTGTCACCACGGAGAGAGACGCATACATTGCACTATTCCTCCGTGAAATATTTAAAACTGATCTGCTAACCGAATAGAGCATAATATGTCCATATCTGCTGCTATGAAAAGGTACCGAGAGCTGAACACAGAGAGACTTTTCAAAACAAGGCTTTCTCTCTGGGCTGCAGCACAGAAACACATGAGTTTAGCCGCTGAGGACACATGCTAAGGGGGAAGAGACTGTCACCACCTAAACATTTCCCATGATGAAATAAATACACTAGTGTACAGTTTTGATGCAAAATGGTAATTCACAAGTGTCCGACATCTCGGTTTGGATCAGCACCAGTGACGGAGCAGAGCGAAGCACGTTGTTTGTCTCAGTCGCCTTTCAGCCACCACATGCCGTAGTGACAGGAAGAGTGAGATAAAAAACATTTATTGTTTTTTATGTTATGTGTCTTCGTGATTGGGGATTCTTTTCAATGAAGTGACCGGTGAATGGAAATCCTGCGGCAAAAGCCATCAGGAGATTTCGTCTAAGAATGTAAGATAATAGTAATAATATTCATTGTGTTCAACTCATTCCAGCTGCATCCGTCAGTCAAATCGTGGTCTCCATGTCAGTGAAGAACTGCAATTAGACTTGACTCAAAGCACTGAACACAGCTGCACTGTTGGCAGATTCTTTTCTAGTCAGAACCCTTTCTTTTTATTCTCTGCAGTGAGCAGTGCGCTGCCGCCAGCACAGCGTGGCGAGCAGCCATGAATAATTCAGGTCCGCTCTTAACAGGACAGAGGCCTCTGAACACTCAGGTGTGCCTCCTTGCGTCTCTTCCAGCCTCTCCTCCTTTCCTCTTCTTCGCCCGCTGCCTTTCATCTTCTCATAATCCACTCTATTGTTCGCTGCCCTTGCTGATGATCCTGTTTGTCAGTTTTACATTCCTCTTGTGTCACCTTTTTGTTCCATCTCCATGTTTGTCTTCTCTCACTTTTCCCCTCCCTCAATATCCTCCCTAACTTCTCTCTCTCTAGCTTTGCTGCCTCCCGTTTTCAATTGTTTTCTTCACTTGCATCCCTCTTTCCACCCCAGCTGGAAGGCGTTTCTATTCAATATTTAAAAAAATACCATGCTGTCAGAGCATAATGGCAGGTTACAGATAATGTCATGATTCAACTGGCAGCCTCACACCGTCACAAAACTTTGAATAATACTTCTCACTTGTCACAAATAAACAAATAAAATATGCATATTGTGTCGGACGAGCTGCAGGGTCAACGGATATTTGTCCTTCAGTCACAAAAGCTGATGTGTGACAACATCTATAACTAAAAAACTGACAACTAAATGAATGTCACAGCCTAATCAGTAGATTTATGAGCCATTTATCACACTGCATATTCTGTTCAAAATCCATTCTCTTAACAAATTCTGGCAGGATACATACAATAGATAAGGCAGGGTAGACTGTAGCCTGCCTTTCATCAGTGTTCGTGCTTTCAAATGGGGTCAAGTTCACAGCAGTCATGAGGAGAATTTACTTGAACGACCGGCGATGTAACATTTGCAATTTAATTAAGCAGGAAAAAGTGGAACATTTCTGAAAGCTAAGAATTCACAAGTTGTCAAACAAACAAAAAGTGTTACAAATCATAGACGTTTTTAAAATTTTTTTAAATCAGTCAATTGTGTTGTCTCCCTTTGTTTATTGTTCTCATGACAATGACATGCAGGAAACGCTCTCAGTCTATGCACATTCTTGAAACAATGTTGTCAGTTGACT
The DNA here is from genome assembly GCF_050575085.1 of Anarhichas minor. NCBI lineage: Eukaryota > Metazoa > Chordata > Actinopteri > Perciformes > Anarhichadidae > Anarhichas > Anarhichas minor. Next base: position 20,679,400 of record NW_027466473.1, on the reverse strand, counting down.
AGTGTTAAACCACTAGCCATGTGTATTGTGTGTGTGCTTAACTTCCCATGTTAAAAGTATGACCCCGTGAGTAACATCTCAACAGCAGCACTTTGTGTTGTTTGAATTGCCGTGTGCAATGACCACTTCAGCCTATTAGAGGTGTTAGCTAGACTCTCTCTCTCTCTCTCTCTCTCTCTCTCTCTCTCTCTCTCTCTCTCTCTCTCTCTCTCTCTCTCTCTCTCTCTCTCTCTCTCTCTCTCTCTCTCTCTCTCTCTCTCTCTCTCTCTCTCTCTCTCTCTCTCTCTCTCTCTCTCTCTCTCTCTCTCTCTCTCTCTCTCTCTCTCTCTCTAACAAGGACCAAATTGATCTACACTCATCCCAACATTGCCTCCACTGTCACCACTCTTTTAGCTTGATAGTTATTGATAATGTATTGTGTTTGTGTGTGTACTTGGGCTTCTCTCTGAACGCGTGCTTCTTGGACTGATTGTGTTTGATATGTGCATGAGACTAGCTGCTGTGTTTACCTGGCTGTTTGTGGGTGTGTGAGCACAGGAGAAAACGTCTGTCTTGTAAATAACATTTGTGCCTTCAGCTCCCTCTGTTATTCTCCATTTGGCTCGGCTGTGTGCGCTACAGCGGAGGGGGGGGGGGGGGGGAGAGGAGCGCAAATATAAGGTCTGATGTAATATTGGATGTTTGAATCACTCTGCTCATACCTGCCCTCTGTCTGTGCCCATCCCTTTTTCTTTATCTATACCATCTCTCTGACTGTTGTCTCCCTCCATCTCCTCTTCTGAAGTCGACGTCTCCAGAGAGCTGGGAGTCTCCGCTGTCAATAACGAAGAGCTCTCGGCCTACTATTGAACGTCTGCATCGATATGCATCAAGCCACCACCCGAGGCTAAAGCAAATACAGACGTATTGAGGCTTTGGGGGAAAATATCACAAGGAGTCAGACTTTTTGAATACCGCTTAGCTAAAGTTAAGATCTACATTTGGATACTCCCACACAGTAAAAGTTATTCTATTTAGATATACTTTCCCCCCCTTGTAGCTTGTGGAGGGCTCTTGCATGCAATCACAAGTTAACAACATTGGGAAACACCACATACTTTCATAGATATATGGGATGGGACACAGGCACCATGTCCCAAATCAGAGCTGGATGTGAAGGAGCCAGTCCTTCCGTGAGAAGGAGATGTTTGGTTCCCTTAGGTACCTAACCTGACCCGCCAGATGTTTTGTTGAGAAATATTGCTGCGGACCACACAGTGAGGACGATCTGCCCCGGTGGACAGTCGCACCAGGGAACTGCGAGGTCTGGGCCCGGGGTGCGGTAAAGCGTCACCCTCACCCCGGGTCTTTCCAAGCCGACCTACACCAGGTGCACCACCACAGAAGAAAAAAAACCCAAGCATGGGCCAGCCACCGAGCGGCCGTCCCTGACCCGCCAGGTGTGGTAAAAGTGCACCGCTGTAAAGGAAGAGGGTGCCAGCATTTAGAACATAAGATGAATCCAAAGTATCATTGCAAAACAAAATGCGGCAGAATAATCGTTTTAAGTTGATTATCTTGTTTCGATTATCGTTGAAAGCCAAAATCTTAATTGAAATTGAAAACTGATTAATTGCACACCCTTAACCAGAACCTTATAAACAGCTTATTTGGCACAACTACACTTTCCCCTTAACCTTAACCATACCATCATTGCCATGTGAAAAAAAAAGAGAATCATCAAATATCAACGTGCTGAGACTGCACCAATTTTCTACCAGGATTGTCTCCTTATTCTACAAACAAAATCAAACAAAACCAAAGCTATATTCACATCAAATCCTACACATGGTGGCTTCAACAAATTGACTGACACAGAACAGTTAATGGGACAATGAAGGCAGGAAAGATTCAGGGCAATTCAGGCTGTGCTCCTTGGCTGCGTATGAAGGAGCCTTTACAATGGAACCTGGCCACTTAACTGGCACACAGCAAGAGACAAAACAAAGGCTTTCATGAATTTGTTTCACACTTGCACTTCCATGGCAGGGAGTCAGATACAATCACAACAATACGATGATGAAATAGGAATTGTGAATAATGTAGCATTGCAGATTACCAGACTTAAATCACGGCCTGTGTAACTCTTATCCTCCAGGCAGCTTAAACGCTTCTCCTCCGGCACATGCCGGCAAATAATGACGAGGGGCTCAGAGGTAGAAGCGAGCTGCGTGTTTGCCACAGGTAAACATACGACGACCGAGGCTGAAGCCGTGCACTTGTTTATTCTCTCATTTTCCAGCAGAATATGCGTTAGCGTTTCAAATGCAAATTAATACATGAAAGAGCTCTCCGGCCACCTGCGAGCCCTCCGCCTAAAAAAGCACTCCGAGAGTAAAATGAAGCACCATCGAGCGTCAACAATGCGTCTCTTGCAATCCATTCCCTCTCCAGTCCTGCAACACTGAGTGCATCTTTCAATCAGCCTCCGTTGGCCCTATGTGTTATGCAGGCGCCAACATGGCCGAACTCCAAACTAATATATTTTTCAATTGATCCGCTTGATAACAAGAGAAAAAAAGTTTCCCCCTCTGTCCTACAGTCTGAGCTCTCTCTCGCTCCAGTTCAACAGGTGATAGCTGCAACGTCATGTTGCAACACCCTGCGATGGCTATCAGTGAAATTGGCTTTGAGATTGCTCTCCACAGTGAAACCCCCGCTCCTCTGATTGAGGCCCTCGACGCAGCACCACATCATCCATCAATGGGATGGGAAAGCAGATGGGGGAGAAGGGGGGAGAGCCCGAGAATGAAAGATGAAAGAAAGGAGAGCAGGAGGGGGTATTGATAAAGTCAGGGAGAGATAAGTCTGGGTAAAATAGATAGATAAACACAGAGAGCAAGATAAGGGTAAAGAGAAAATGAGACACAGACGACGTGTTGGGGTGTAAATGAGGCGACTGCAAGTGGAGTCAAGAGAAGGGGGGGGGGGCAGAGGAGGGGGAGGAGAGGAAGTAGACTGATGAAAACATTAGAGGGCTGGAGGAAAAATAAGTATGGGAGACTGAATTAGAGGACGAGAAAGAAAAAGGGGACAAGTGGTGAAAGAGATTTCATGTCCACACTAATGTGGATGCATTTTAAAAGCCATCTTTTTCTCTCTGTTTGGTTATTACATCCACTTTAAGCCCCCGCTTTTCAAACCTAAGCCGTTCGAAAAAGCTCTCCAAGGTATCATTTTGAAAAGACTGGCCTCACATTGCAGCGAGGACGGAGAGAACAGAGCTTCATAAAACCCACTTTGGTGCGATCGTCTATAAAATGTTCTCAGACGCAGACAAAGTACTTTTGCTCAGCAGCAATTCTACAAAAAGATAGCTTTTTTCTAAATATAATATAATATAATATTACTTTTATTAACACATATTTGCATGCTACCACATTAAGCTACGATGGTGTACATGATAAACATTAACATCACCACGTTAGCATTGCCATTGTAAGTATGTTAGCATGCCAACAATAGCACGGCTGCAGACTCTAAACCTTGTTAATTAGACATTTTACTTCCTTCCAAAAAAGCACACGTTCAATTTTCAAACATGACATTTTCATACAGATGTGGAGATGAAACATCTGCTCGGTGCTCGGATACCACACACAGTAAGTGCTGCAAGGTGAACTTCCATGATGACGTGAGACTCTGTCTGAAGGTCACCGGCGTTGCTTGGCAGAAGATGCAACTTAATTCTCATGATTTGACATTGTCTGCATTTAGTGAAAGTCACCTTTCCCCCCCCCCCACACACTTTAGCCAGCAAACAATCATCTCCTTGCAAATAATGTAAAAGCATACCAACAGATAAAGAGCAAATGAAGGCTCAAAATGTTTCATTTGGTCCCAACTAAATGATTAAGAACAGTAACGGGAGCCAGGTTGCAGTGTTGCGAGTCTTTTCAGAGACTCCATCTCTGCTCTCTGTGCCTGCGGCTGCCACATATCAGTGTCAAAGGCCGATAGATTTCCTATTAACTTCATCTCCATCTGGGACGGACGGCGAGGCCTTCGGAGGCCGACGGCAGCGTGGCATCAAGGTCTTCACACTGGCAGTGATTGACGTGTGAATGCACAAGCCTGCAGGCTCAGCATGCTGGATAAGAAACACAGCGAGGACTGTGGATTGTACACAATATGCCATGAGCGGCACTGGATTCACAAACACACAGAGACACATAGTATTGGTTGAGTTTTACATGTTTTCAATGTTGGTGGTCTAAAAATGGCTGCCATCCTAGTGAAATAATGCTGTAATGGTTAGACTTGGACCAAATCAGTGTTTCAAGATTTTACAGAATAAAATGTGTTTTTTCTAATGACTACAGAAATGACTATCTTCTGAAAGGACTATTCATTCATTGCTGTTGTTATCAGGCATGTTTGGTTTTCACTCTGACAATCACTTTGCGTCTTTTAAGCTTCATAACTTAGCTTAGCAAAAAGTAAGCAACAAAGGACACAAGTCACCTTCAAACATTGTGGGGACATTTAGTACACACACACACACACACACACACACACACACACACACACACACACACACACACACACACACACACACACACACACACACACACACACACACACACACACACACACACACACGAATAAATTGTGACAGTAGTCAAAGTGGTGCTATTATCTCCTGATTATTAAGTAATTACCGTGGGCTAATTGGAAGCGGTTATTGTTTTTATGGTTCTTGGAGCAGCTTTGTGATGAAGCTTCATCAGAGATTGAAACAAGGTTCGGTCACTGTCACAGCCACGTCTGTCCACAAAGGCATTTAGTTTAATGTGTATCGGCAGCGGTGCCCGTCTGTGAGAGAAACCCCTCTGATTGGCTGTTCAGCTTAAACTTAATCAGTGCACAAGAAAAGAAACTGAAGTGAGGAAAGCAAGCGAACAACGTAAAGAAGGCTCTTGTCATTTTTCATCTTCATCTCATCTGATCATTCCAATAAACGAGTATCTTCAAAACAGCATTGCCCTCAGGAATGAAGTGGTGAGCAAGAGTGGTGCTTTGTTTCATGTATGTATCAGAACAACGGCTTGTATATCGTAGCCCTATAGTACTTCCAGTTTCCTATTCATTGATGCATGTAGACTACCACAACATGCTGATATAGGGAGCTATTTTCACTCGCAGGCACAGAACGCATGTACTACTTGGCCGTTGGCTGTATTCTTTGCTTTGTGTTCAACTGCAACTTTTTGCCCAAGAAACAGGCAACAGTGGGTGCTCATCGCTGCTCGTTCTTTGGTGTTGGTTTAGTGTGTCTGGGCGCCAAGTAAAAGCAAAACCACAATGGAGAAATACTTAATGGAATGTTCAAGTTCTGCACTGGAAATTGCACTCAGCACTTGCCAAGTTAAAATACGTATTAGCACGAAAGTGCACTTAAAGAAATCATTAGCTTCTCATGGTGAGGACTGATCCATTTCAGATGTTTCTAATCACGCTCTGACACATACTGTTTGAGCTATACTGAGCTACACCACGGTGCCATATTTTACTGATAAAATACAAAAATATAGCTCCAGCTGTCAGATAAATATGTTGAGGTAAACATTTTCTTAATTAAACATGAAGTGAATTAATCATATACGGTACTGCACAGTGCAATTTTGAGCAACTGGACAGACTTGAACCATTGCTGACTTACAGCAATTTAGAACTTCTTTAATCTTTTTTTTCAACGTTTGCGTGCAGTAGTGGCGAGGTTTTACAACAACTGTATGCATGAATTAAATTTGTTACCTTGTAAGGTTGAACTGAAAATGTAGGCTTGATGGGAAGTTCATGTAAAAAACAAACAGATTACATCCAGCAAAGGCCATCACTGAGGGAGACCGTGAGATGTGGTTGAAAGCTGCACAAAGAAAGTAAGTGGACCTTGATTTTTAAAGAAAAATCCAATATAGTTAATGTCATGCCGCATGAAACTATTTTTTTATTGTAGTAGTATCAAAAAGTATTTGCTCTTCATTTTTTGTCGTTTTTCTAGTGAAATACCGTCAGAATAAGATGTAAAACCTAAAATATTGTATAAACATACAGATCTCCGCTGTTTTCCCCCATTCCTTACATGAGATGGTCATGTTCCAACGTCAGCAAAACAAGCTCATGGATCATTTCAATATCATCCAAAGTAGTGACCTGAAACTGTTTAACTTGAATGATGAATTTGTCAACAAAATCATAGAAACACGCAATCTAATCTGCCTGGAAGTCCCTTCAGCTCCAGTACAAAGTGCTGCTACAGAGCGGACACAGTTCTCCCTTTGATCTACATCTCCTAACAACTCCTTTTCCCTTTTTTTTTTCCTTTGGAAGACTTAGTTTAAATGAGGTCTTTGTGCTCAGCCCGAAGCTCCAGACGCCATCGAAGAGGTCTTCAATAAGAGCCCTGCCCTCCTCTGCACCATGTAGAAATTTACGACGCACAGACTTCCATTGACTCTCAGGGTTGCTCAGATTGAATGGCCTTGTCTTCAAGGCACGAGCGCCATCAAAGGGACGCCGACAGCTGGAAGGCAGATGGGACGGGGACAGACGGACAAAGACAGACACTAGACCAGCTAACTGGCATTTGAGTTTTCACATCTATAATTACTTTTTATGGGGGCAAACACTGTTTCACTCGCTAATTCAATTGCACTGGTCAGAAGAAAGTCTTCCACACTGTCCCTTTGGTTATTTAAAAGGCTTAGAGTAAGAGAAATCCAAAGTTTTCTCGACAAATATATGTACAATTTGACTATTACTTAACACTTTATAGTTAATTCACACACTATTATTAATTAATAATTATCATTTCATTGTTTGTTTATAATAAAATAACTATTTACAAAAGTTTAATGAACGATACATTCAATATTCATTAATAATGGATATTGGAAAAGTGTAACCGACACACACAATCTCATGAAACAAATTTTTTCATACACATTTTGGATTCAGCATCTTTAGGTTCACTCATCTGTGCACTTTACAAGCACCATGTTTAATCATATACAGCATATACAACCTCCAGGGGAGACTGATGAGTTCCACAATATTTAAATGCCATACATACGACAACACTATGATAACTCTAAAGGGATGATACATCCTGACACTGGGCTCTGCAGTTTCGAGCTATAAAAGTTCAGCTAATATGGGTTTGTGAAGTTACATCCTGATCTTCAAAATAAATAAATTTGTTTTCGAAACTTTAAGCAAGTGTCTTTTTTTTTTGGGACAAAAACGGAAATATGTGAATGAATTGCTCATCAAGGTCTGTCCTTTAAAAAACTGGGTAGAGCGATGGATTTATTATTTCCTATGAGTCTCTCTAGCTACGTATATGGACCCAGCCTGCAAGAGTTATAAGTAGGTGTCATTTGTATGAATTTAAAAGAACAAAGAGCACTTTTCATTGCTTGATTTCTGCCAAATCTCCGTCAAGATCGGCATTGGGCGAGGACAACGTGAGATTGGTCATCGTGTTTGTTCAGCCTCCAGCGGGGATTGGAGAAAGAGACGGCCATTTTCTTCAACTATTATTCACATCTGAGGGAGCCAAAAGAAATGAAGGTGGAGAAATATCCAATCTGTCCACCTGTTTAGGTATTCATATATTTATATCTGGCATCCCTATGGATTGCATTGCCATGTGGCAGTGCAGTAATACAAATTTTTTTAAATGGAATATATACAGATGGACCATATTTCTCATATTCTGCTTTTGGAGTGCCAAGACTTAAGTCCATTTTCCTCTTTTTTTTTTTTTTTTTACCTTTCGTCATGAGTTTTCTATAATAGGTCTTTTTTTTCCCTCTCGTCTGAAATGTGTAGGTTATGCATGAAAAATATTCTTGGCAGCTACTTTCCCCTCACTTTATGCCCTGTCCACACTACTCCGTTTCTCCTTGGATGCAGATTTGTCAAATAGAAACGATCTCCGTCCACACGGGAGTTTCAGCATCATTCTCGAGTTGATCTGCGTCCACACGGCAGCCGTCGAAGGCGGACAGCACGTGACCATTAACTACACTGGGCATGTGCGTGACGGTGTAAACAGGAAGTGAATTGCTTGCTTAGTTAAAAAAAAAAAAAATACTTGCTCTGTCTCTCTCTCCAAATTTACTTTAACATCAACACTTACACATAAACGTTTACTAGATTATGGGTCCATCAATGTGGTCTCTCACTCGTTTCCTCCGTGTTGTTGATGTCTGTTCTCACTAGTAGCTCTGAACGTCATGTCCGCCTAGCTAGCTTCTAAGCTAATTTTAACATTACCGCCAATGGAGAAATGCTAACCGCGATTAGCATTACAGCGGTGCGGGTCTATCTCTCTCACATCAAATTTACTTTAAAATCAACACTTACACGTAAACGTTTACTAGAATATAGGTCCATACATGTGGTCAACACACGTCTCTCACTCTATTCTGCTCTTCCTTCATGCAGGAAAGCTTAGCAGATTGCTAACAGTAGATCCGTGAAATAAAGACCATGGAATCCATAGAAGAGTTTCAAGACTTCAGTGTGAATCTTTATTTGTAAAACTGTGGAAGCACAATATGAAATATGGCTTTACGAACTGTCCCTATACACATTACACGAATACAAAACAACAATCCATGATATAGCCAGCATGTAACATGTCCGCCTAGCTAGCTTCTAAGCTAATTTTAACATTACCGCCAATGGAGAAATGCTAACCGCGATTAGCATTTAATACAACACAAATGTTATACGAAACACGCGAATAGAATATATCTACGTACATATTTTCATGCTCCATAAATACATACTTACAGACTAAGGTCTCTCAAGGCTACCAAACGGAAGAAGTAAAACGTTAGAGCAGCATGTCTTCTCATTAGAATCTAAAAACAACTAGCTGCTCCATAGGGCTGATGCCGGTCACGCCGCTCGCTAATCACTCCAATAACAGCTGCTTCCTCCACAGAAATGCAGGCTTTTACTGCATAGCTGCTGCTAGCTGTTGTGCTAGCAGCAACACTTGCAATTAGTTATCCATGTTGAAATGAATCGCTGGTAGCCCAGTTTGTTTTCTTCCGGGTACGGGTCATGTGATAGTGAGTGTGACGAATCGGGGACGGAGACGTCATGGTTGCCAAGAACCAATCCAGTAGCGAACATGGGTGTGGGCGTAATTTTTTCTAAGCACATCCGTATCCGACCGTCCACACGCAAACGCAACCCCGGAGTTCTCAAACACCTCCAACCTCGCCGGAGTTTTCAGATTCCTCCGTTTAGGGTGCTCCAAAACTCCGGCGTAGTGTGGCTGCTCAGTGTAAACGTAGCAAATACGGAGTAAAAACGGAGTAGTGTGGACATGGCCTTAGTCCGCCGGGCTGTGTGGAGAATTGTATGTGCACTCTCCCAATGTTATCTCCCTCCAATCCCCCATCAGGAAAAAGTCAGGCGAGTACGACTGGAAGTTGTCAGCTTAATCTGCCCCACCCCCCCCCCCCCCCGGCTTCTGATCTCTACCTTATGGGACTTTACTGAACAAAGGGAAGTCATGCATAAACACAACGCTGCACAACAGACGCAGCGAGATACTCTCTCTCTCTTTCAATGATCAAAACACATACTCTGCAACACACACACACACACACAAACCTCACAGATGCACATCTCCATCAATCCTTTTTCTGAGAAGATATCCTCGAGGTCTGTAAATGAGATATGAACCTCTTGCTGTGAAATATATGATCTGTGATAGTTTAATCACTATACTAGGTTCGTCTTGAAGATGTATGAAATGGCAGCACTGAATCCTCCCTTTTGTAATTACATTTTTAGGTTTTGCAACACAAATAAAAGTGGTTGTATTTTGTTGTAAGCCTTGGGACAATTACATGCATGTATGCAGTTGGAAATGATTATGTTATGGTAAAGCTTACAGTTTTTTATGTTCAATGAAAACAGTTCCACTGATTTTTTTTGTAACCAAACGTGGTTGTAAAACAACTACTTTAGACTTATTTTAGTTCATAGTATGTTCATCTTGTGATTGGGAGCTCAGAAAATGCTTATTATTAGACCAAGTAAATCACAGATTTACATGAAAACAAATAAACCAGCCTTGTTTTTAGTTTAAGATCAGCTATAGCTGAGATAAGGCAAAGCTTTGGTGTGTACGGTTTCTGTGATGGGATCGATAAGAACGTCTTGGAGGGAGCTTGTACCATTCAAGGGAGTCATCAAAAGCAGCTGCACGTCTATTCTTCAAACACTTGGTCTCATTCATAACCTTTTTTTTTTAAATAAAGGAGACAGTAAAGACGAAGCAACACGGTAAAGAAAGCGACTGAAAGAGATTCAGACAGTTTCACAGCATGGTGGGCTTCTATTTTTTCTGCAGGGGCACAAATACATTGGACTGATTTCATCTAAAATATATATCTGCCTCAACCTGAGCATTTTTGTCATTGACTCAGAGACTTGAGTTCTTTCTGAAGGACCACCTACAAGTGAAGCACAAAAACCGTGCTGCCCTCCCTGCTAGGCTGGACATAATAGCAGCCGGATGAGTCGATGCTGATATCGATCTCCACAGCGGGACACAAGACAGACAGTGTTTATCTGCATGACACAAGAGATCACCACACTGACAGGAGCACATCAAAGGGGCAGAGATAATATCTGCTGACAACAGCTCTCACTGCCACCTGAACAACTCATCCAATGTCCACACTATTCTACTTCTACGACCACGAGAGCTGTGCCATAAATCAATTTGATTAATTCATTCAAAATCAGGGTTTAGGAGGAAACATTTTAATAGATTTTCACTTTAACTTGGGTAATTACGGCACAGAAGCGCCACCTCTCCCCTGAGCTCTCGAGGGTAGTTCATAATTAGCGCGTCCGAGAGAGTCCAGGAAGAATATCAACATGGCAGCACGTGCTAATAAAAGCGATGACTTTGTTCCCAAAAGCTGCACCGTCACCTCAGCAACCTCGAGCAGGATTGCAATTTTGTAATTTTGTTGTACTAGTTATTTAGTCAATAACTGTTTTCCCTGGCTATTTTCTTTAAGGATGGAGGACAGTTTTGTTTTGTTTGATCCTTGTTAATTCTGAGTTGTTTGCAAACTCTTCAGATGCTTTAAAAATGGTCTAAAAACCAAACCTAAATGAAACACAGCAGTGGAACAATCCCCCCATGAAGAGCAGAAGTGCAGAGCTTTGTAGTCCTCTGGGAGCCCAACACCACTTCAAAGAAAAACCCTGACCTCTCCTCTCCTCTGCTCCTTTTCTACTGTTCTTTCTATCTCTTTAGGTCTCTTTAGACTCACTTACTGACTCCTTTTGTTTAATGTCTTGCTCTTTTTGTTACCTACTACCTCTCCTCTTTCTTTATGTAATGTGTTGTACTTTTTAAAATCTCTCCCCTTTGCTCTTTGTTCTTTCCCCTCTGTCTTTCGGCCCTCTCTAATTTGTCCCTTTTTCCCTCATCTTCTTTTGAATTTAATCTTCCATCATCTTCAGGGGCGACAACGTGTTGATTAGAGCATCAGTCAGGATGCAAGAAGTGAAGGAGGTTGTCATACATCAAAAGGCTCGAGGAACTTGTCACCTTTGACCAAAGTGCTGCTGAGTATCACTATTGAGCCATATCTCATCAACAAACTAAAAAGAAGTGCTGAGCTAAGCTTATTTCTTGAAACACACCCTTCAAAAAAGGAAGGCTGATGCAACTCCGACCATTACCGGGGAAGCACAACACCAAACAGGAAGTGTGTAACCCTGTGGAACCGAGATACCTTTTGAAGTAATAACGGAGAGGAGACAAAGTCAAAGAGATGAGACGCGTCTCTAGAGTTTGGGTCGATGACTTTGATGCATCTCAGAATGCTCTCCTGCTTGGTGTACCTGTGTGTTTGGATATTTCTACCCTAGTATTGCTTTTCACATCCATTTTCCGCCGTGAGCACTACAATGTTCATGTTAGCGTTTCGCTTTAACCGATCAGCAGGAAGTGACATATCGATCAATGCCAGTTTCAGTCGACACAAAAGCAGCTCTGGCCTCTTCCTCCCCAGAGATCAGCGGTCCAATTACAGGATTTCGGATTCAGAAAAGTAAAACATCGCGGACGGCTGATGAAGACGGGTGGACCGAGAGTGCAGGAAGTGACTCCATATCTGCTCGGTTATTTGGTCACACATCATTATGTCATGTGTGGGTGTGAAAGACCTTGCTCTAGGGTATGTCAGCAGCAGCAATTATGGAAAGGGGGAGCTAGTGTTTCAGTCTAACGCTTGATGACTTTCTGGTCCCAATCATTTCATCTCGAACATTAGCCACCTGATGCCTCATTGGCAGAGCCTTTCTGCTTCTTTTTGTGTTTTGTGAATACCAACATAACCTCAGTATTTATCTTCCTGTTAACTTGAACTCACGTGACACAGAACTTACTCCTTACTTCTTTTGTTTTTTTACCACAGTGATGATACAAGTTTGTTTCTTTCATCACAACTCTGTCAATATCAGACTTGATAATGCTCCAACCACAGCAGACAGTGTGATGGATGGATCATTACTGTAGCTAGGTTTCAAATGCTCGACACAGTTTCATGCCTTCTTAGATCACAAACTTGTCTTGAACCCATTTCAACTCCCTTTTAAAGCAGGTCTGCACTCAGGTCAATATTGTTGTATGTGCTTTTAATTAATTATAATTCAAGCACAATACTTAATTACTTAATCAACCCAGAGCTTGAATTCAATTCATCTTTGTGCACTCTATATGACACTCTGTTGTTGGACAGACTAGACGACAGTTTGAGCCTCCCTTACCCTCTCCCCAATGGTTAAGGTCTTATCTGACAGGGCAGGGTTTTTATGGTGGCCGAGGTAATTATACCTCCAAGAAAGTTCACATTTATGTGTCAGAAGGCTTGATTCCTTCCCCTGTCGTTTGTAATTTTCATGTTCTCTGTTTTGGGCAGGTTTGAGTTAGCATGTGCCAGAGGGCTTACTGTCTGCAGGCTTTCCCTCCGACCAATCACATCCAAAGGTAATTTCACTGACGAGTCCCACTTGGCTGCTCGAAGGTGTGCTAATCAGTGATGGAGTCATTTGTTGGAGTGAAACCCTGCAAAGTCTCAGTCCTGCACAGGACACGATTGTCCATACAAGTCGTCTTATCAGGAACAAGACCAGATTGATTTCCTGCTCTTTTTTTTTTCTTTTCACCTAATGAGACACCTTGATGAGCTGCACTGAAGAACTCAAACTGTGGGAAGTACATCATTTCTCATGACATACAGCACTAGTAGTCCTACTTTACCTCGACAGGTACAAACGTAACTTTTCAGGTAAAAACACTCATCCAGTGCAATCTGGAGCTGGCTTCACAAATACAGGGGGTGACTGGTCAATAACGATGATTGAAAAAGATTTATTTCCATTCTTGAAATATTGGGGAAAGGTATCCCCTGTTCGCTCCAGTGATTAGGTGCCTTGTTAGAGCTCATTTTACTGTTAACCTTCTGGCTACGAGCGCCCCCCAATTGGGGGGCGCTCGTGTTGAGGGTACCCCAAAATCAAATGCGGAAAATAGCATGATTATTAGCCAGTAGTGTGGACACGGCCACTTTTTTTTTTGGATGAAATAGCAACGTGTGGACAACAACATCATATAAGTCACTTATTATAAACTCCAAAGACAACTATAGGCTACTCATATAAGTATAACAATATCGTGGCATAAAAGCACCAAATCCGGGCCAGAAATCGGCGCTATGAGTACAGTAAATCAATGTTTGTACCCTCATGCTAACAGCTACCCAGTCATACAATGCATTTATTAGCATTAGCACACGTGGCGGAACACGTAACTAACTTCTGTTTTACGATCCGTAGAAGCACTAAACCGTTGTGGATGATCAAACGTACCTTCATGCTGAACTTCGCCGACAAAAATCGTGGTTATGCGCCCAAGTTTTCTCAAAATATGGATAATAACGTCGCGGAATTTCCGTTCCAAAGCTGTAGTCATTGCTGCCAACTGCATACTGTTGACTTCCGACTTGTTTCCAGAATAAGAGCGGTCAAGGGGGCTTGGGCGAGTGGTCAGACTGCCTGCGACCGGAAATTTCCGCCGGGGTACACGCCTCACTTCTGGCAACTTTATTGTACGAAATCTTTTGACGATCGCCACCAAATTTGGCATGAGTCTTCCTAAGACGATGACGCGTCTAAAGAGGGGTTGTTTTTGGAAATCGACCGAGGATAGGCTGAGATCCAGCCACACACACACCCATGCAATGAGAAAATCCTACAGATGACAGCCAAAACTGGCTCTGATGATGTTATGAATATGAATATGATTCCTATTATCTGTATTTGGATGTATTGAATCATATGAGTGATAAAGAAAGTGAAATATATAGTTATATAGTGTATAAAAGTACAATGTAAGAGCTGCAACAGCTGGTTCGAAAATGATGACCTCGCCTGACCCCTTTGTAATAAAAACCTCTTATTATTCACTTTATTCCACTCTAACCATTTTGTAATAACTACTGATCAGTTATGCTATGACTTGGGAAAGTTTTTAGGGATCATACTGCATTATTTCAATAACCTTTTATCACTGAAAGTGCATTTTTTCCAGGCGGAGCTGAATGTTTTCAATTTCAGCTGTGTAATCTCTTATTTTTCTATATTAACCAGTAACATATACACCAGTCAATGTATATCAACACATCTCACAAGTGTTACCAGTATTCTAGCATCAAAATTATTAAAATAGACCTTGTAGTTTGGGTAGTGTACTCAAAGGAGTAGGAGTATGCAATTTCCGAGCAGGGGGCTAAAAACAGGCCTAGTAGTTAAAAGGTGTGTATCTACTGTCTTCTAATGTCTTGCTATGAAATTGCTTCTTAGTTCCTTTTAAATTGTATGTGTAACATAGGGAGTCCGTTTTATGATATAATTATTGTGATTATATTTTAGAACTCAGGTCTTACTGCAACTCCAACTTTCAACAAAATCATCAGCAGAATCTTTTCCTAAACGTTTTGTTGGCAATTAGATTAAAGTCACCAATTAGCTTAATTACCATGATTCACAGCAGTAGGAAGTGTAGCAATCGTCATTGACTCGATTTCAAATTCCCTTGATTGTTCATTCCAGGGCATCAAACAATATTCATTCAAATATCTCTCAGCCAGCAAGTTGCCAGATTCTTTTTCACTTCCGTATGTTTCGATGTTTTTATCTTTTCATGTTTTGTAATTATACATTTCGTGGCCGCCTTATTTCCCCAATAGGGACTATACAATCTTGAAGTCGAGCATTATTAGTTGTCCCCTGAGCGCTGAATTCATGAAGTTAACAGACTCTGCCTCAAATGTAATTAGTGTCGTCGCCTGTAACTCCATTTCACACTTCCGAAATGCGCTGCGTGCCTATTGTCCCGCTCTCATTATTCCTTTCATTTTTCTGAAATGAATTGTACGTGAACTGTGAAAACAGCCTGCCGACAGTCTTGGGTCGACTTCTTTTCTCTCTCCGTCTCCCTCATGGCTCTTACCTCCATCTCTCTCTCTCTCTCTGCTGACCTTTCAGTAAAGGCTGCTGGAGGTACTGAGGTGTAATTGTCCCCGATGAGAGCCGGTAACTCCGATCTCATCAACAGCATACGATTTAATGTCGCCAGCAGCCAATTCTGCATTCTGTGCAAGTGGCAAGAATGGGCTGTTTGGATGCAGCTTTGGACTAATTCACTCGGGGAAGAGTCTGGACCTGAATGAGAAAAACTGCTGGCGGCTTGACCTTGGCTGGTAATCTTTACTTTACTTTTTATCTGGTTCCCTTAAATTTGTTCTCACAGAGAAAGTTCCACTTTCCAACCACCTGCATGTTTATTGTTGTTGTTTTGGCTATCATTGCAAAAAGGGTATTTTAATTGCATTTTGGATTTCATATATCAGTATATATCATTTTAAATAGTTGACTTTTTTTAATGCTGTAGATGAGGAAAAAGTGCTGCAGATGTTTTTTTTTTAGTTCAAAGTTGTAAAAAACAATAAATATGAAAGTTAAAATTAAAACTAGATGCATGCGCAAAATTGCAAAAGTCAAATATGATCCATAGAGCATTTTTGCAATGGAAAGACATAACTTCATACATTTTCATTTAAAAGATGACTGAAGACTTGCGTCCTGAAATGAAGGTCAGAATTTATAAAATAACACCATAAGCTAATGAAAAGTTACGTTTTATTGCACCTCCAGTTCTTATAGCCAAAAAAAAAAAATCCAGAATAAAAAACGTTGGCAAAGGATTGCAAAACATCCATACTGAAAGCATGCCCGAGGACATCACTGGTAATGGTGCCCAATAAAACCAATTAAGTCAGTAGCATCATAAATATTTCAGGTCAGTAAGATCAGAGTAAAATTATAGTCTGGCAACAAGTAAGAAACGCTAAAATGGGGTTCTTTCTTTTAGATGTAGTCGAAAGCAGTTATCATCAGCTGCCTCTCCTCCTCCTACTCCTTCTTCATCTTCTCTTTGTTTGACTTCTCTTCACCCGCCCTCTTTTTCCATGAGTGAGACCCGTGAAAAAGCTTATCAATGTTGCTCGGAGGATGGCAGGCTACAATCAGAGGGAAAATTACTGCTCTTTCTTCTGTCACCATCACCAACAATCCATAGCGGCACCAGGGATGTTTATCTCCTAAGTGTCTTCAAATGCATCACGACTGAACTGCTATCTGCAAAGGGAGAATGGTCTCATGTTGTAGCTCGTCCTTTTCTCCACCTACACAAAAATAGATATACTTGCGTAGGTTTCCGTAAAAAAAAGGGTGGAGTCAAAAGGTTACTAAAGAACTCAAGGCCCTAAATTATGAAAGAAATGCAGCATCCTGAAGGTTCAGTCAAAACCTAAACAATACACATGATCTAAGCTCCAAAAAATGACTTTGGATGACTTTAGCTGTGAAAAAGAAGAAGGCAGCAGTCGTAAAAAATACATCTAATTTTGAATTGAAACCTCAAAGTTATTTTGATTGAGGAATCCCTTAGACTTTAGACCTGGGTTTCTTAATTATCTGATTTTGATTGGTTTTCTGATTCTTGATGTTTCTTTTTCCACACAAAATATTCGTATTCAGTTTGAAAGTACAACTACAAAACAAAAGTTGGTACAAAAACTGGTTTACAGGTATAAGGTGAGCTTAAAGACACAAAGAGAGTGTCTGAGAAAGAAAGCCAAACGAGAACATTGGACGGGTTGTACAAGTGTTTAAAACCACTTGACTGCCAAGCAGAATGACCAGATTAAAAAAAAAGACAGAAGCTCCCACTACAAATTCCCAGACATCACTATGACACCTGCCAAATTTCCTGCTGAAATCTGTATTCACTAAAGCAAAAAACATGAATAAACAACATCCGATAGTGAACTTTGTGAGTGCTGATGGTTTGGATGAAGGGGGGGGGGGGGGGGGGAGGTCAAGCTCACCCGCTGGGCACGGATGTCAGAGTTGTTGGCACTGGCCTGGGCCCCGCTTTGGCCTCTTCTGGGACTTTGGGAGGCAGAGGCTCTTGGTTCAATGGCCCAATGCGGAGCTGCTGCAAACCGCCCACTGCGGGCTTCAGCTCTGTCTCCCAGGAGCAGTGAGCCGTATCACGCAGTCACAACAGTTCACCTCACTCCACTTTAAGTACAGGCTACAGTGGGGAACCAGACACAGAAAATGAAAGTGTTTTGAGCTTTTTATCCCCCCCTCCCCTTCATTAATCTCTCCCTGGCAGCAGAGACCAGGCAGACCATCCCTGGTTGTTTGTCCTGTTAAAGTGCTCTGCAGTAACAAAGTTAACTCCTATCTGCCAGTATAATGGCACCCTGTAAGTCAACCAACTGCAATAAAGACCTTTGAATACATACCGTGCGTACAGGATGTCTGCAACTAATGGAAAAGTTTCTAAAACAGTTAAACTATATTAGTGTGTTCTTTTGCTACAACTTCCCTCTGACAGGCCAGCATTTGCTTAGTTTGTCCTTTTTGTGATGAAATGAGTGATATTTTTAATTCTAATTTGAAAGGGCCATTGTAGGATTCCCTGGCTTTAGAGATAAATAGAATAGGAGCAGGACAATGTATCAGGATGGTCAGAGAGGCGGCCATATTCATTCATTCATTCATATATAATATAATTCTGTCTGAAACATTTGTAGGCAAATTGAGTATTTGTGATTTGTTAATTACTGACTGGAATCATTTCCATATTTGCTTTTCCATTTGTGTTCCTGTTTCCTTGACTGACTAGTCCATCTTCCAAGTCCTCCTTTTCCTCTTTATCTTCCACCAGAGACCACCACAATGCTTCACAAGAAGAAAAGCAGCTGCAGTAAGAAAACAACTCAATACGACGTTGCTTCAGGCAAAAAGTTCCAGTGGTCTCAGCAGCAGCGTTTGATGATTATAGATCCGATGATGTGCTTCCTGTGATCCTCTAGGACAGTGGTTCTCAACTGGTCTGGCTGCGGGACCCACCATCACCCCTTAATGACAAGCTGCGACCCAAATCGTGGATGAAAAGATGGTGCAGTTTGAGCTTGAGCTGAAAATGTCCTCTGCAGTCGTAGTATAGGGAGCTCTCTTGTGCAGAGAAATTGTTCCCGTCAGTCCCCGTCCCACATGTTTCACGTAAACGAGTAAAACTGCTTTGTTTGTTATGTCTGTAGATTCGTCCATTTGTAATGTAAAATGACCACTTGCATAAATACGAGCTGTGGTCTGTTGTTTGAAGTCATCCGACATGTCTTCAATTTGTCTACTTATAGTGTCATTTGACAGAGGTGCTGCTGATATTAGCATTACAAGGCAGTAACGCCAAATCCCTGCCCTCTCCAGGCCACCTTTCAGGCCGGTGAACAAGGCCTGGTTCACTGGAGTGGAAGGACCCAGAAGGGAGGGCAGTCGATACTCTTTTTACTCATTACCACACAGACTCCGAGTCCGGACCGCTATGTACTTGAGGAGCAGCCACTTCAATCTGTCTCAATCTGAGAGTCTCCAGCTGACTCTGCTGTTGCAACGAGCCTATTAAACATGATGGGAAGCTGCAAATGCAGCCGGGTGAGCTGTAGATCTCTGGAGACAGAGGCGAGGAGTAAAACACTCATAAACACCTGCACGACAAACAGCAGACATTTACTGTATGTGCACGCAGACATACCTGCAACAACACGCCAACATAACAGTCACAAACTCACAGATCAAAGATCGACTTTATGAAGGAAGCTGCAGATCTCATATCAGACAAACATATCAATATATCCCACAGGCCCTTCACTACTTCCACTACTACTGGAAATCTTCTGCGGATCATTAACAAGAGGATAGTGCTGGAAGATCATCATACTATTCATTGTATCTGTATGGGTGATGCATTGATTGATTGACAGGGGACACCAGCTGTATTGACACTGCTGTGTTTGACAGCTTAATAAAAAATATTGGAGGGTGAAATGAGCGTGGCTGCTTCTAATTAAGACCAATTGGGAGCTTTTCAAACCTTCATTTCTAATTTTTGGGAATTCTATTAACTTTTAATGACTGTTCTGCTCTGAGCTCTCTTAGTTTCTGACCCTGACTATGAAGGCCAACTGTGGGCTCCCCATCTCAATGCTACTGCTTCAGCCTTAGGAGCTTTATTTACTATATCAATGTTACGCATTCCACTCCATCTGGTACACAGTCTGCAATAAGCTGGAGTTGATGTAAGATTAAAAACTTCAAAGGTAGTTAAATAACATTTTTACGACGGCAAAAATGTAACGTATGATTTACAGTATTAAATAGTTTGGTATGGACCAATATCACACCAAGCATGAACAGTATGAGCACATATGTATATGCCTACAGAATCGGAACACAGACACTTTTTTTCATTTATACGCACATGCCTCGACATATCAGCATCTGTGTAGAAGTGTCTGTTGGTGTCCTGCTGTGTGTTCTGCACAGCACTCAACTAATAAGCTGTTGACCCATGCTAATGCAGGTTATCTAGAGAGACATTTGTAGAGCGGGGAGCTCTCAAGTTGGACTTGACACGCATTTTCGTAATAGCTCAAAATACGAGTGGAGAGCACTGCCCGCATGGAGAAAACGCTATGAAGTGATGTGTGTGAACACGTCTAATCTAAGAGGATCTGAACATCTAAAACACTGGTGCACACTTTCTGCAAAATGGATTGTGTTTGTGGTAGTATAGGGAGTAAAAAAGTTGGAACCCTATTTAATATACAGTACATTTATATACAACTTTTGTTTATTATTGGCCACTGTAGCAGTCTGTATGCTACATATTTGCTACAGTAGATTAATGATAAATACAAAATAAGTGAATTTGTTTTCGTGGAAAAAGGACACACTGCAGTTTTAAACTATGAAGGATCTACCACGAGAGCTAAACCCAAACGGTAAATGTACTTTTAGGCAGAATTTCAGGTGCATTGTGGGTTTGGGAATCGGACACTTGATGTTTTGTTTTAGGCTTTGCTATGGGTTTGAGCAACAGCATTTTGTTTTACAGACTTTACTCCACCATGGAATACTGTGATAACAATGTTTATTCCCGAACCACTAGGGCTCCCTTTACTCGACTAGAGGCTCCACCGGCTGCTCAAGTTTACGGTGGAGAAGCATCCCCAAGACGAGCAGAGGCCAGTCTCTCTATGAGGGACAACAATCCATTTATGGATAGAATGGACCAACTAAAAGTAAGGTCTGAACTCCAACTCAGAGGAAACAAGACAACAAGAAGCTAGCAGTGCATCTAAAGGACAGAACCCAGTGAACACACATTCATGTTGTTTTGGTGAAAGGGCTAAATTGCCTGTCCTAATACATGTATTTTTAGCCGTGTAGATGTAGTTGTTGGCAGAGGACTGAAGAAAAGGCAAAGTGGCCATCTTTGAAAAAAAAAAAAAAGATAAAAGTATGTCATATTGTATCTATAACACTATTTGACAATACACCAGTGTGGTGATGCAAGTTCATTTATTATGTCCAATAAAAGTGTATAGCTTAAATCTTGAGACACCTCATATGGAAGCTAGACAGACATTTCCCCTGCTCGTTACTGTACACAAATGTGCTGTAACTCTGTCCTTAGGCCTCCAGAGCCCTTGGTGCTGGCAGACACAGACACCTCCCCGCATGGCGTGCTTTGTGAGCGCACTAAAAAAACTATTTTGCAAAGAAATCCTGCACGCGTGCAAACGAATCCCTTCTGCTGCTACAACTTCATCCTTGGGATGAACAGTGTGCGTGTCATTGTCATATTTACATCAATATTTTAAAAACTCTTGAAATTTGAGCGCATGCAGATTTGTGTACACACATATGTATACAGTACTGAGACCGTGGTAAGATTTGACAACACATGTTAAACTTGCTCGAGGTCAATGACTTTTTATGGCACATAAACTTTTAAACAGATTGTACAGTTTGTGCATGTAGACTCGCATCGTCCCACAAACACCAACACTGCATTCTCCCTAATGTCCACTTCCATATTCATTGTGCACACATGCCTCTGTAATTGCAGTTGGTGTACAGTAAATATTTAATCTCTTGTACCTCTAACATCCCTCATCTCCAACGCTCCTCCTCCAACTCACTCAAACCAAGACACTCTGAGCTGATACAGATTGTTACATCAGATAAAAGTGGAAGTGCATTTGTTCTATGACACGGATGAGTGATGGACGCGAAAAAACTCTAAAAGATATCTGCAAGCTTGAGTTTAGTCAGTTATTTTTTCTCTTCTTAAATGTGCCAGTCTTCATTCAATGTCCAACAATAAATAGGCCAATATTTAAGAACCTGAGGAACAGCAGCAACCGTGATCTGATTTGAAACTGAATGGAAACCAATGTGAGAGGACAGAAAAACAAGGTGAACCTGTGTCCTGCCAATCACTGCAAGACAGTCACCTGGGGGAGGATGGTGCAACAAGCTTCCTTTTCAAACTTATCCACCTCATTTCAAAATGTTTTTCTTATTCCGTAATCTGCAGGGAGACGCATTAAAAACATTACAACCGAGTGCAGCGCTCTGTCACAACATACAGCTCATCATCGGAGAAACTGCTCTCTGATTTATGTAGATCTCATATTAAAGCCCCACTGTGCAGCAGACCTCATGCATTATTCACAGCAGCGGCCATATGTGTGTGTTTGTATGTGCTTTATAAATGTGTGTGTGTGTGTGTGTGTGTGCGCCGTACTCTGTAGCATCTGTATCTGACTCATCGCAGGCACAGAGGATTACTAGCACAGAGAGAGACAGAGCGCAGAGCAGACAGATAGGGACAGTAAGAGAAAGTAAATCTGAAACGAGGCAGTAAAACAGAGATAATCTCACAGGGTTCTGGAAAGACAGTAGTACTGCAGACGTGGATGGGGAGTGGCATAATTCGATCATCACAAACATCTTTTTTATTGTTCACATACCTAACCTGATTAAACTGACTGTATCCCCAGTTCATAAAACCACAAACATCTGGGGCCTGACGGATAAAAGATGTACCAAGACAACAAAAAACAAAGACATGATTGGCCATGTCCAACACAGAAAGTGATATTTCCAAAATAAAAGTTGTGGGAACACATACCTCAGTGTACACATGGTTTTAAAGAGAGAACTGAGAGTGACAGTCATTGGGTATGACTATTTGCAGTTTGCACATATGACTATCAAAAGCACAATGCTTAACTTATTTTATTGACATTGAAAGCAGCATTCTATTTCCCTGTCCATGTTGTTTTTATTCATCTCCTTTGCAAAGTTAATTTTTAATATTAACGCTATGAATTACGTCCCTGATGTTTGCTGATAACAAGGCAATTGTGTACATGCATATTTCTTTCTTTGTGATTGCAGAGATTTGAACCTACTGAGCACAACGTTTCACGCGTTTGGCCCCCGGTGTCAGTATGTCTTCAGTGTCAAACAGGAAATTAAGTTGTTGTACATTCGATTTTGTTGCGATAACAATCTGACGAAGAGTTGGTCGTGCAAAAAAACAACAACCAGCAACTAAAAGGTTATCAGCATGAAAAGAAAAGAACAAGACGCTGTTAATGGAACTGCTGTGGCAATACAACTCTGCAACGATAACTATGAATCAATAAGGGAGACAAAATATATAAACACCTATTCAAGTCTGTGGTCCCGAGTTAAAATGGTTCATATGTGAGCTGTTTTGTTTTGGTGTACAGCGGCAGTAGCATGGTGTAGCGGAGAGGAGCAGGGCGACAGCTTCAGAGTCGAGGCTGTATCCCTCCGTTCTGGTTCACTTAGACTAAATGCACCCCAGATGGGGAGAACAAAAGGTGTTTGATTTTGTTTTTTTCACAAGACAGAGATGAGCAGTGAACGAGAAGCAAAGAAAGAATGCAGCTGGAAACAATGAAGATTGTAAATGAGTTTAAGTTTGATCAATAAAGTGATGCAGAGTATAAAGCCAGGTCCTTTACTTGGCAGTACTGTATTGTCTCAATGGGCACATGTCACACATGATTCGTCATGTGGATACCCAACCCCCAAATTCACAGTTCACGCATTGATTACAACTAGGAAAGTGCACTCAGTAGAGTGCAGATCTCCGCCAGATGTGTCTGCAACGATCACTGCTTTGATGTTTGACTGAATGAGGATTCAGGAATCAGGATTGTATCTGCTTCTTCTGTTTGGCGTAACCACAAACTGAAGTGTTTTAGTTCAAGTATGTGGTCAAGATATGTGGTATACAAATACGACTCCAAACTAAAGCAGTTGTTTATCACTTGCGGCCCCTTCCATTTGGTTAAGAGGAGTGAGTCAGCAGTCAATGATGGTATAAACAGCCAATAAAATATATATTTTTCAGAAACTGTGAATCACCACAACCACGAGAGGTCCTTAAGCATACATTCATGAATGAGCACAAACAATATGGGTCCAGTAGTATGCCAGATTAGCCGTGGACAGACAAATAGGCTGACACACACACACGCCCAAACACATAATCTCCCTCAAGGGTTATGCTTGTCGGACATAATTACATTTCTTAAAAAATATACTGAGCATGATGACTTTTTGAATTATCACAATTTGAATATCATCATTCATAGTCCAGAGGAGGGTATTTTAGACTTAAGATCAATCATAGCTGCATAAAGTCCACAGAAAACTACTAACATGACTCTTTACCTATTGATTTGCATACCGACGACAGACACATTGAAGACACACTGAGGGCATCATCACTCAAACGCCCTACACATTTAGTCAGGCACATGTAGTGTATCTACAATCAGCTACTGGAGCACTGCAGAAACCAACCTGCAAGCACTTGACCACATTACCAACTAGACACAGATGGGCTGTAAGGGGTTGTAAAACGCACAATTCATTCAAACTCAAAAAATAAGCGGCGATGTATGCAGGCGGTCGTCTTGAAGTCGCAGAGTAGCAGTAGAGGGGTTGGAGATACACTCAGCTGGGTTGTCACTAGCAGCAACTACCGCCCAGAAATAGTGAGTAAGGAGTCAGCAGGCAGTCAATGGAAGTATAAAACAGGCAATAAAACGGTGTTTTGAGAAAGTGTGATTCTCTGCAACCACGAGAGGTCCTTGAGCAATCAGTCAGAACTGGCCACCGAAAATATGCAGTTTGCTGCAGCAGAATGCGAGATTAGCCGCGGAGAGACACATAGATGCACATTGACTCACTCACTCACTCACAATCTCATGATCCTCTTGGCAGAGAGAGAGAGAGAGAGAGAGAGACATCAGCGCAGACACACACACACAGATGTTAAGATTCAATGGGGAAAAAAAGATATAAAAGAGTGACTTACTATGGTGAAGTTCATGACTTTGAGGATCCAGATAGTTAGTGCCAAGTTGATCAGGATCAGGATCATCAGCAGCAGGACGAAGAAGTAAAGGCAGCGTTTCCTCCAGCCATATATTCCCACTTTGTACACTTGTGGTTTCTCTGAACTCTGGACATTGTTCCTATGAGTGCACTGTTCTTGGGTCATCTGAGAGGAGACACAGAGAGAAAAAAGGAAGACATTTTAACGGCTGAGGTTATACGAAGTCTCAGTCAAACTCCATCAGTATCTTTGTCTCTAACTTTCTCACATTTTGCATCCTGGTTTGCACTGACTGTGTTAATCAATTATTCAGCTCCATTTGGGCTATTGGGCAGTGAGGGAATCAACACAGATTATTGTATGGTTTGAGATCTTGGAGAGAATTTGTAGAAAGTTAAAGCTGCATTATTTTCATTTATTTGTTTTGCATGCAACATTGACATATGCCATTTTAGAAAACTTATAGCAAACAAGTCTGCAAAGTTGCATGTTTAAACATCCAGTAGACACGGAGCAACAATATTATTTTAGAGTTCTGGTGAATTTAAGTCCACTATTCCTTCTTCCTTTAGCTCCTTGGTCTCCTGAGAGAAATGTATGTCTCTTTAGCTGCTAAATGTCCCACTGTGTTAGCTAGTACTTTCTCTTGTCTGGCTCTAAATGTATTCAGCTATTATTGAAACCATTTGGCCTCCATGGTGAAGCTACCCATGATTGATTGGAGATTTGTGATGCGGCTGTGGAGACTGTGTAGAAAACGACCTTTAAGATAAGAGATGGGGTACATCTGAACATCAGTACAAATAACATGCCGTAAACATTCCTCTCACACACTGCACTCCAATACTGACCAGCCACTCAGTTCAGGCACGATGAAAGACAGTTTAGTTAGCCATCGCATTGATTGATTGCCCCATAAGTGGTCTATAACTCCAATATACCCTCTCTGCCCCATTGATGTGCCGATAGTGCCGATTAATGATGATTCTAATTGTCTGTCTGTGAAGACGTGGAGGCATTGTTCACTTCAAGCTCCATAATAATGGCCTAATAACTCTGTGGAAAAATACAATTTACTGTCCACCGTGCTTTGGAGTGCACGCCTCAGACCACCGAAGCCAATTGTTTTTGACAACCGCACACATTATGCGCTAACTGAAACAAATGGCACAAGACAGGGGCCCGCTGAGAAAGTGCTGAAAGCTACAGAGGAGGATCCAAAGCATCAGTCAGTAAAAAAAACCAAAAAAAAACAGGGAAATCTCATTGTGTACGCTCGGATTTTCATTTTTGTTTGACGTGAGATGCAGAGAGATGAAGAACCATATCTCTGTGATGTCTAGGCTGACAGAAAATAGGGAAATCAGTACTGTGAGAGTAAACTAATAGTAATATGCCTTTGCCAGCCAGTCAAGTTGCAGTTTACACCCATGTCTGTTCAAAATGTCATCACTTAATCATTTTATTGCATTAGACATTTGTGTGAAATTATCATAATTAGCATATTCATTCTTGAGTTAGTTCATCCTTGGGTCCAAGGCGTTCCTGAGATATTGTGTTTACACAAATGGAACGTATGTACAACCAACGGATTGAAGCTCATTAGGGTCTGCTTTAAGCCAAAAGTAACCAAGGCTATTTGATTAGCTCTTTGGCAAAATCCTCATAAAGACCTGCAGCCTGTGAGTGGGGATTAATAACGCAGCTGATCCTGCATCACATTTGATTTTGTTTTCCATCCTCAAGCACCTGCCACAGCAAAGAGCTTCCAAATATGGCTGCCAGTCATGGCAGACACACTGTTCACCCTGGAACAAACCGCTGTCCTGTCCAATCACACATTTGAACAAGATCCAGTTGAGCCGACAGGGCTACTCTGACATTTGTTTACATCAAGGAGTTTTTTTGTTTTTGTTTTTCATGTTTGGTGTGACAAGCTCAGATAACTGACCCTGAAACTAAAACTTAAAAACGATCATGTCAGTGGAATTTGGTAAGCAGATAGCAGCGAGGAGATTCATTTTGAAACAGAGTTTTGGAGAACAGCATTGAATAAATCTCCACATTTCAAAAGCAAAGAGAGGATATATATATGCAACATCAACTGGGTAGTATTTTGTAATTCTAATATATGTATTTTTGACACAGCCTTGGGAAGGTACAGGACAGCTGAATAATCAAGATCTGCTTGTCTGTTTACTAGAATAACTTAATTACTGTAAATTTGCAACAGCTCTTGTTGCATATTTTATCAAAGCAATTCTAGCATTTTGGATGACAGAAGTCAGTCAGCCAGTCAAATGAAATGCAAATGGTAACACAGTTCTTATTTAAAAAATTGATTAATGTTTGATTAAAAATGGCATTTATTGGAATCGATAGTGGTATGTGAAACCCTCAACTAATCTGTTTCAGGAAATTTAAAATAAAGTAAACTAATAAATGTCCTTGACGAAAGGAAAGGGTAAAAAACAGAATACTGCAGAAGCTGCCAAACATCTCCAGGTGTTGTAGAGAAAACAGCATCAGCAGCTTGGCAGGAAGGCAAGACTCACAGTGACACCAACAAAAGTGTCACCTGTTCAGTAGTCAGATGGAGAAGTGTGTGTGCTCAAGCATTCATGTGTAAATGTGTCACTTCTCAGGTAAGCCTTTATACGATCCACACACACACACACACACACACACATAAAGTTTAGTAATAATTTAGTTGTACTTTTCTACACATCCCTATGTGAGCAGAGTACAGGGGTTTGAGCCGTATGGCAGCTACCCTGTTGGAGAGTTGGTTGTGCGCTCTTCCTCAATATGTCATACATCACCGAGATGCAGTAAAATCCATGAGAGATGAAGGCAGTGGAGAAAGGTCAACAGCAGACACTGAACAACAATAACAACAGTGGTGGATAGTTTAAAAAAAAGAAACTATACTGGCGGTGGTGCCATGTTGATAGACCCTTTCACAGCCAACACAATGATAACGTCACAGTGTTAGCTGGAGGCAAAACAAAGCAAACACTGGAGGCAAACAAGAATTACCTCACAATAACGGGCTAAAGTCACATCCAAACTACATCTCGCTGTGTTCTTGACTGTTAGAATCGATTTTGAATGCATAAGTGACGATAAACTGTGATTCAAGGCTCTAGCGAGCAACAATACCAGCAAAGGGTTTCAGAAATGGAAAGAAAATGTTGCTAATAGATCAGCTTAGCCTTCTGCTAACCTTAAGCCGTCACGGCTGCTGCACCACAGCAGGCTACATTATTAGAGATATGTTGCCAATAGGATGTTGGACTTTTTATCCCCCGTTACCAGTGTAGTATAAAAGCATAGTGGAATTAGGAAGCCAACTAGTGGACAGCTGGCTACTTAGCTAGCTTGCTATAACTCTGCCATGCTGTCATGCAGCACTGTTAACAGAAAATAATCTGAACAAAGTTGTCACTTGTCTGGTGAATGAAGCAATGTTCGTTCTTACATTGTGATGGAAGTGTGTGGATGAAGCACGAAGCCATTTAAATTAAATTTACTATCAAACTCACTGCGAGGAGTGAGTTTGATGGTCCCTTTGGTTGATGTCAACTTTCTCAAGTAACTCAGTCCCTGAGAGTTAGTGACCATACATAATGAGAGAAACAAATGTTTTTTTTCAGCCATTGTGAAATAAAAAGCCAACAGACATTGCTGGGCATCCTTAACTAGCGGTTCGGGGAATTAAACGTCCTACCTATGCTCCGCCTACTCATAAATGGCATCATGATTACTAACAGAAATGGGGGCTTTTATGTCTGCTTTTGGTGAAATCAGGTCTCTAGGAAGATATTCTGGCTTCGGCCAAGGATGTTTTATCCCAGAGGTGAACATGCATGGTGTCCTGATGGTCAATGTTTTTCATACAAATATAAATATCTGGTATACTTGCACACCAATATATTAAACAACCATTTTCTGACGTCGTTATTGGCAGGACGGCAGCATTTGTTAGTGCCTTTAAAATCTGTTATTACCGAAGGAACCTGTTCTGGTCTGATTGGTTAAAATAAACCAATGTTGACCGTCTGTAGGAAACAGACAAAAGTAGAACTTATAACACAATAACAAATCGATGATATTTTTCAAAGTTGTATAAATGTATTCTTTTTATGATGTTTCTTATTTCTACACATTTGCTGTATTACATTGTGGATCTAACTTCTCTCACATAACATATACATACATCAAATAAATGCACTGCAATAATGAAATATGACTCGCCTCTCATGTCCTTTCTATAGACAATCCCTCCATGCACAAAGAGTACTGATAGCTTTGCAATAAGCTCTTAGGCTACAGGCTTACTAAGAAAAGAAAATGGTGCTTGGTTACAAGCTAAGTAATGGCCACTCTCATAAGTGTGGAGGTGTGTGTTAAGAAAGCGGAGTTGAAAAGCCAGGAAGGAAATAAATAAGTGGGGAATTGGAGGCAAATCAAATCATTGGTCTTTTGACTCTTTTCCCCTCCACTGCTGCTGTCCAATGGTGCCTCCTGTTCAGCCAACTACTCATTCAGAAAGCCCGAAGGAAGCCCAATGGTCCCAAAACAAAGTCTGTCTCTAATTAGAGGGAGAAATTAGGTTTTACAAAATGTTATTGGTTAATTATGCAGCCAAATAGCCAGGCAGCTCCCCATTAGGACCTTTATAGACAACATGTGGATCAGTACCAGGACCCAACGGCTGCTGCCAATGGATACGCCATTACTTGGGCTCATAAGCCTCCAAATGTATGAAGATACAAAATGGCCGACAGCCAGAGGCAGTTTAATGGCCGTTGCAATGTGTGGGCAAACAGGCTAGTGGAGAAATGTGATCGTCTGACTGGAAAGTTACTAAAGATATCACTGCTAAAGAGGAGAGAACAAGTATTAGCTCTTCTCTTAATGGTTTTAGGGATTATTTGGTTGTACTGCGCTAATAAGCATGTTTCTGTATGTTTCTATACACGACTGTCTCTGCGTCTTTTCACCAAGTGTGTTTTTTGGAATCTTTCTCTGTTTGATGTTTTTAGACGTGTTGGTTTTCTCCTTGTATTGTGCACCCGCCTCAGCCATTAACCAGGACTGGAGAGATCCAGTAGTTACTGTCCTGAATTGCTCCCTACCACTCCTCCATTGCCATTAACTGTCTTGTTTCCTCGTCTGAAGAGCCCCTTGAGCAATTGGTTTTTATTGTATTGTATTTTTTTTCAACCTTTTATTATCGCTCAGCAACAACAACAGAGGGTAGCACTGAAGCAGTGCATGCCAGTGGAGGCAAAGAGCAGAAGGAATCTGATGAAACTGTGGTGAAAACAGCCTCCCCACCAACTACATGTTTATCTTAAGGTTAACCCTTTCAGTAGATGGAGAACGGAACACATTTCTTTAACTTAATATGCATATTTTAACATTCAAATTCTGTTTTTATGCTACTGTAATGGAAATTCCAGGATCTTATGCATTCTCTTAGACTTTATGTCTCTCCAAACAGCAAGTTTTAGTAACTTACACAATGACCAAGAACAGAACAAGAAAAGATGGCCTACATTGTTCTGTGAGATGCAGTTTTGTTCCAGAACAAGATAATGTGTACTCCACAGTATCCAGTGTTGAAAACACTCCTCCTCCTCTGTCCTTTACTCATTTGCGTATGTAATTTATTTATAACTGTGCTGTGAGTCCGGCTGCAGACGTTTGAATTAAACTTACAGAAGGATGAAAGTTGACTTCGTACTTTATTCAATGGAAATTGCCACCACACTACTATTGTACTGCTGCTGCTACTACTACTACTGATAGCAATGTTGTCTTGCTCCCAGATCTTAGCAATTAATTGCCAGTAGGATCAATGGACAAAACTACAAAAGTAAGACGCTGAAATAACCAGACTTGTCCTTTAATGTTTGTGCACCAGAGTCACCGAGATAAATGCTTGTGAATTTATCGCACTCAGTAAATAAAGGCTTCTTTGACCCTTATTCGGAGTGCACCAGCACCTCTGCCTTTTGTCCCACTTTGTTGCCCCTCATTAACACTGAGGCCACATACTCAGCACAGCCCTTCATTGCTGTGTGCTGCAGCTGCTTACTGGGCCATTACAGATGAGACAAGAGTGGCTAATACATTCAGATACTGAAAAAGGTCAGAGAATAACAGTAAACAATTTAATGAGAGCTCCAACCTGTTCAAGATTTGACAAAGCTCCTTTTTCAGAGCAAAAAAAAAAATGACAAAAGAATAAGAAAACATCCAATTTCACTGGTAAATTCTGCCGTACAGGCGTGAGGCCATGCAGGCCCGGGGCCAAGCCTGACTGGATGGCATAATGAACACTTAGACAGCGGAGTAACTTTGGGCTATTTGGTTTTCTTTTTAAACGAACACAGAAAAGCTTTTTTTCTCCTCCTCTCCGTTAGTGGCTTTAGCATGCTTGTCAACGGCAATGTTGAGCACATGATTAGGATAATTTGGCAAAGCCTGTGCTTGTAGGCCCTATGTGTCAGATATGATACTGAACTGTAGATGAGGACAGAGGAACCACATCTTGTGTTGAAAAAAAACATGACGGCTCAGATAGAAAACAATGTTTCCATTTCTGTTAAGTGAATTTCTTTCTTTAAAAAAAGTTGGAGATCTTCCTTTTTGAGTTTGTGAAACTGTACCTCATCATCTGATATTTAGTTCTTGCTCAGTGTTTTGTAAGCTTGCAGCACGTGACACACATCAATCTATCCATCAATCTATAACGTTTGTGCCACAGCTACAAGCAGCTGCTTTGTGTTGTTTAATTACACAAGAAAATGCTATGATTCAATAATTTAGGAAAGACACAATTACACTGACAAATATTAAATAGTGAGTTTACTTTACAGATTATTGGAGATATAGCGTGTAAGAAGAGCATTGGGACTTTAAAATGGCTAAAAAAAACAAAACATTGTTTGGGTTTGTGTGGGAAAGAGATGTAAAGACCAGCACAGTGACAGGGCAGCGGTGAGCGGCTCGCCTTTATCCCAGGAGAGAGACAGTGATGCTAAATTGCCCGTCTCCTTTCCTTGCTCTCTCTTGCTCTCTCTACACCATTCCCTCTTCTTTTTACTTATCTCTCTCTCTCTTTATCTCCCTCCCTCTCTCCCTCACTGTGAGAGGCTAACATCTTAATCATAATTGTGTCACGAACCATAAACACTCATACGCTTGGCTGTGGAAGCAGCCTCGGGGGAAGTAATGGTGCTGAATAATAACAATAACTTTATTTGAAGAGCACTTCTGCGAGAACTTTTCACAGCTTATTTGTGTTTACATGCAATGACGATGGATGAGGCAGCACTTCAACTACAATAACAATCCCATTTTTAAAAAAGCATTTAGAGAGATTTTAGAATTTTGTGAAACATTTTCAACAGTTTTTGCTAATTTCTTGGAACCACAAGTAAACCCATACCCGAGCATGGACTATTTTAGCTTTAGATTTACTGTCACAGTCTTAAATGTCACTTTAGAGAACATCACACACTGAGACTCTTTAATATTGTAAGAGAAATCCATGGGTGCTGCTCTTAATGGGACAACCGGAGTACTTAGATGTTACTGAGACCCAGAAATAATTCAGTCAGGAACTTTCTGCTTGTTTGAGACTAGAAAACTAGAAAGGGTGATGTAGCTCATTGAGAGTGAGTCAGAGTGAGACAGTGGACAGACAGATGAAGTCCAAAACGTGCCTGCTGAACTAATGCTGCACTTCTAATCCAACCCCATGAGAAAGTCTTGAGTAAAAGAAAGCCATGATGTAGTTTGATTCAGTTCAGCCTGTGGAATTATAAAGAATTCAACAGTCCTACAACCAAATGCACAATATGTCTTCTTCTGTCATAGTCTGTTATTTCCCAACAATGCTATACCAACACAGAGAGGAGTTACTCTATACAATTTTTATGTTTCGCTGTCTACCCTTAAATCCTAGTTAACCAAATTTGATTATGCAGCTGCACCACTTTTGGTTTTAAACTGATGAACACTGACATCTGAGAACTAATAGCTTGCTAAAAAAAATTCAGAACACAAAAAAAATCTATATTTATGGACATGGTGAAGAGGAAAATATAAAGTTGTTCTTGCATTTAAAGGTTGCTGTGCAGCAGCTGCCCCTGCAGAGCAATGATAATGTCAAGTCTGTATTTTATGTTGGTTTGTATAAATAAAATTGACTAAAGTCTCAGATGGCTTCACAATCTGTAAAGAATGATAACCTCTGTCCTTACAGCGCTGATTCAAAGAAAGAAAAATAAAGACATGTCACCCGTGTGAAACGAGAAGTCAACAATTTGTCCCGTGGGGTCTGTCCTGAGTAACAGCACTTCTGAAGTTGTTTCAACCCAAAGCACTTTGTTTTCCTAAACCTAACCAAGTAGTTTTGTTGCCTAAACCTAAGTTGTCTCCTGTGAAGACTGAAGTTTCCTTTCAAAATACTGTATACATGTAACGAGTGGAATTTTGACCCGTGTTGCTAGACTTTCGTAGTAAAAAGCAAAATAAGGAAAACACACACAATACATACCTTCATTTCTGCAATAATCTAAAATCCAATTGAACAATCCCATTGGCTTTTTGGTGAGGGAACCAGCGTGATGCCAACTATGAAATATGTGATCCCTGCAGCACACTATAGTAGGTACATATAAATATAAGTTTAAGTGCAAAAATGTTTGATTTGACAGTAAAAAGAGGCATAAGTTGTTTTCTGGTTTCCATAGTGTATCGTAGTTTTAGACGGCAGGAAGGCTATTTCCATGTCTTACTGGAATACAATGAAACTAATGGCTTACTGAGAGGTATGAAAGTTTGCTCAGCTGCTTTTTCATGTATAAGATCAAGCTATATCTGTGTCTAATTCTACTTAGACCTTTGATATAGATTCATACACGTTGCATTGTATATACAAGCTCTTTTTACCTTCCTGATGTAAGGCCTGTGCTGAAATTTGTTGGTTGAGTAAAGACCAGACCCCTCCAGTAAGTCAACTAGTGTTTCAAAGTTATTTTTAACAATCATGTAAGTGGTTCAGACATGTAAAAGCTCCAGGATGCCACTGTATCACAACTAAAACTACATTTGGATGTAGTTGCAGGACGAGGGACAGTTCTGCTCTGTGCTGTTAGATTAAAGTACTGTTGGCACAAACAATTATTTCCAGTTGAGAAGTAGTTGGTTTAGTGCCTCGGCCGCAGTCCTTTCTCAGTGTTCCCTTAGTATTACACAGGGATTGATGGTGATCCAGACAACTTCTACTGGCTTAGATGCCTTTCCGTTAGCGGGATCCCTCTTCTGCCTATTGGACGAGTCTGTGGGGGATTTTTCAGAGGAAGCTTGTAGCTCAACCAGATGGCACACAACTTCGTTTTCCAAAACCACAGTAAATAAATATTAATCTCACAGCCAAAAGCAGCTTCCTGGAAACAAAACCTTGGAAGCACGTCTGTTTTCTTTTGAGCTCAGCAGGGGTGTCGACCAAGCAAAAACAATCTCTCTGGCTTTAAATCAGTATATCTGTATACCCATAATCCCTCAGTGGAGAACATATTTGCAAATGGGGCTATTCGATCATCATCATTGTTTGATGCATTTTTTAAGACAGAAAAGCTAAAAGATCATATTTTTTTTCTTAGGCATTTTGTCCATCCAATTCCAGTAATCATTATAAAATAAGCATTCAGGCTACACCCATAATAATCAACTCTCCTTCCAACTGTCTGTCCAGTGATGACTGAACTGCTGTCTGCCCCTAGGTCCAGATCCCCTGGGGCGCAAAAGTCCCAGGTTCACGGTTTGTCAGTTGGTTTAGTTACTTTTGTTGGGCAATTTGAATCTCTAAAAATTAAATGACTGCATCTTCTAATTAAAATTGTGCTTTATAAAACAATCACAAGCTAATTGACACAGAAAAAAACAAAGGCAAGGTCATTTCATTCCAGCATTCTGGATGCTATGTAGGTTGGTTAGGGTTAGTCATAATCTTGCTTGACATAGTGCTTGCTTCTCCAGGTTGTGCATACGCTTTTTTTTTTTGTCCTATCTGACCCACCTTCCAAAGAGAAGTTTAATTAACTAATCAGCAACTTTGCAGAACAATAAATCCAGCCTGAGGGAACTTTCAGATAACAGGCTGCTACCAATGCATCTGCTGCCAAAGGATGCTGGATTTCTACTTTTTGAATTGGTTGGTGCTAGCAGGGTGCAACTGTGCAGACGCGTCTACCCGCCAGTCCTGTAGCGGACACTGCAGGCTGCTGCAGCTGCTCTAATATCATTGCAAAAAAGGAAAGGGTTTGCAATATGACACAATCAAATAGCAAGTTTAGATAACTAAGATCATAAGCACATTCTTGGCCCGGACTGGATGATTCAATTTACAATCTGATGTTTCTCCAAGATCGTTTTTTAAATTGATACGAATGTTCACTGCGGATGAAGAGCCAACTATTGTCAACTGAGGCGGCAAATAGCCCTCTGCTGCCTTTGGTAAGCGCTCCCCTTTGGCCAATTGAGTGTCTCTGACTAAGAGCTGACTATCAACATACATCATGTGAAAAAGAGAGCTTACTCTCCGATGAAAGAACTGACCTGAGAAGTGTCTGAAATTGTTTTATGATCTTTCCGTTAGACACACTATAGTAACCCTCAACATAGAATATTCTCTAAATTAAGTAGTAACAAAATATGTAATCCAATGAATTCAGAATCAGGACAACTTTATGTCCAGCTGAGAAGACAGAGGAAAAGCCACAGGACACAGTTGCACTATGCAGCATTGCACAACACCGATACAATTTGAACTGTTTAGTTTTCAACTGTCTGCTATCAGTGGCAGCAAAGTAAGACTTGTAAAATTACAGGCGGTCGCTCAATTCACAAACTGAAGAGTGTCTGAGGCGACGGTCTCAAAGTATCGACCAATATTGATTGGTCGATACTTTCCCTGTGACTGCTGTATGAAAACACAATTTACTTATTTTTCAAGTGTGCTCTTTTTGAAGAGCACTTTTATCCAAAGTGCCTCAGAGTGAAACGAGTCCTTTGGTTTGGGCACAAACAAAGAACTCCCTGACCCTGCAGTGCTGCACAGAAACAGGGGAGGAGGAATTCAGTACATGACGAAGGTACCAAGATAGTTTGCAGCAGGGTTGGGCATTCGTGGTCAAATCGTGGTTGCTTTACATCGTCAGTAGGCGATCTGATTGCTAATCTGATTGCTAAGGTGGGGCAGGGTAGGAAGGGCTATGCACGTTAGCAGCAAGCCAGTGCAATGCCAGCACGGACGATTTAGTCTTACAGCGTCAAAGAAAAATCTTGTATTTGGAGACGTTATTGACAGAGCCTTGAAAAAAATCAAACATGTAAGCTTGCTGCAAGCAATACAGTTAAAGTTATGAGAATTCATGTTTAGAAGTGAGTGTGAACACTGTATTTAAAATGTTTGAGCTAAAAAAAAAAAATATATATCAAAAATATCAAAGCTTTATGTTGGCCTGAAAAAAGCAGCGGAGCCGTGAAAAGGGTCCATCGGGATCTCAGGATATCTTAAGACGATGGTGAGATTGTCTGGAGATTTTACCTCCCTGGGTGACCGTCGTTTGAAGTTTCAGTTTAGTTTTAACACTTAGCTAAAACCAGGTTGAGGACTATGACATTCTGACATGGGATTGGTAGTGTGAGGATTTGTCTGCTTACTTTGAAGCTGTGGAGTGCATGTGCTTTGAAAAAGTTGAGTGGGAGAGGATTTAGTCAATCTCCACACCCAAATGTGTTACCTGTTATACTTCCTATCTTGTTAACTCATACACAGGAAAGGAAGGTGTTTCATCCTCCCATGTGTACTGTACACCATTTGTATGGCTGGCATTTAACACAAGGAAGCTTTCTTAAAGCTCGAGTGCGGGGCTTTTACATATAAATTAATGTCTGTTACATTCAAGCCCTTGCCAAACAAGTTCACATCATGCTGATTAAGCCTATTGAAGCCAGGGAAAACTCTCTGTATGTCTCATTGTGGTGTCTGGTGTTTGTGGTGACATCCCAGCATTGGCGTACCTGAAGTGATGGGTATTACAGTAGAGGAATGTTTAAAGTCCAAAAATGGAGGCGATCGATGGCGAGGAGGTGTAGTTCTTCCTTGAGAGAAGGGACTAAGGGCAGACATGGATGTGGCAGTTTTTGACAAGTTCAGAGTGAGACCGGGTTATGCTGACAGATGGTCCCTACTTCAGGGACTTGTGATGAGATTCAACTTTTTTTTGAAGAAATTTGAAGAAATTCCCTCAAGGCTTCACTGAGATAATCGGTTCACAAGAATGGGACAGACGGACGGACGACCCAAAGACATAATGCCTCCAGCCACGGCTATCAGGATGGATCAGAGGTTCAAGAGCACTGAAAACATAAAAAAAAGACAGAAACACACAGAACAAATCATCACAAACATCACCTGTTTTAGAGGATAAACTACCCCCCCCCCCAAAACAACAGTTGCTTGCTCCTAATTGGTGCTAAAACATGACAACCACCTTGCCAATTAACACAACACTGGAACACCCTCTTTAAACTAAACTGTTGCAGCGATCAGCCCCAAAGTCATGTAAACAGCACATTAAAGTCAAAATGCCTGAAATGTTTACTTTTCAGAAAGGTTCCCTGTCATCAGACATTGTTGTCAGTGTACAGGATGTTGGACCTCAACATGATAATTTTATCTGCAGCAGCCCACTTATCTACAGAAATAAAGAGGTGCACCAACAGACGAAATGAGCCCAGAAATATGAGCCACTTAAGTTGAGTTTGAGCTTTTAGAGCCCCTGTTTTTCTTGTCAGCAGGAAGTAAGACTGGAAGAGGAGACGTCAGAGGAAGTGGAAGCCAACTGGCTCAGAAATGTTTGACTCTAGCAAACAGTGAGCAGCAACCTTGTATTTTAGGTTTCAACAAGAACATGTTTACATGCTTGATTTTCCTCATAATGTCTGTCTGACTAAACCTGTATTTGCCCTCTGTCTGAAGCGCTCCGTAGGTATTTTAATGGAACTTAGTTGCTAGCCATGTTTACTTCCTGCCAACTGATGTGACTCACATACACTGCAACCGGAAACAAACTGGGACACATTTAATGTTTACGTCTTATATTTGTGACGTCACAATCATACGTAAAAACTGACGGCTCATTTGAGGGCAGACTTTCTGATGATGGGCTGTGTGTATTTCTCCATAGATTGAGCGTTTCGATGCTTTCACAGTATTCATACAGCACTTAGACCTGCTTTGTAATAACTGAAAGAAAACAATATTATTTATAATGTGGGACCTTTCAGATGGCAGTTCTTGCAAATCACCAAATCACCAAATCAGTGCTTACTGTGTATTAGTAATAATACATGATACTAATTAATTGAAACATTTATGTTCATGCATTGATAGTAAATCTTTCACTCACAATATTTCGGTGAATATTTTTTAAAGCAAAAGTTCTCAAATGTTGAATTCTACAGCTCAAACGTGGACCCAAACCCTGACTTCATGTTCGCACTGTGAGCATCCCCATTAGCAGATTGAAACCGGCAGCACAGGCCCCGTTTCCATCAAACACACATCCATCTGGGTGTCAGCAACCAATCAGACCTTTTCAGTTCTTGTTATTTGTCTCATGAACAAAAATTTTTGTCGGGAGAGTGAAAAAAATAAAAAAGAAGAAGAGGAGAAGTTGTTTGCAAACATTAAACTTTCAAGTTTTAACATATTGGAGCGCCTCAATAATGAGGACGGGAGGGCCTGATGGGGGCCTTTTAGAGAGATTTTGTTTTGTTAAATACATGATTTCAGTGTTTCACATGTGTGGTTCCAATCACAGAACTCACACTGTGCACAATCAGCAAGGTAATAAAATAGGTATTTATGTAAATGTGAAATCAACTTTTATTGTGACGCATTCACACAGCGCAACTGGGGACTTAAACTGGCGGTCCTCCGGTTCCCTGAGGACTGTGAAAGCAGATGAAGCCCCCTTGAAACACACTGAATGACTGTGTTATATTGTAAACAGAAATGAGGAAAAGGTGCCAAAAAAACAAATTTCCAACTTTCAGCATCTATTTACTCCCTTTTGTATTTTATTTTTGGAGGCCTCGCTGTATGTTTGAAACCATGAAACACTGATTGACAAGCGGGATATAATTATATTTGTCCCTCAGTCTTGCCGAGGTCTGAGGAGGCTGTAATGATTTGAAAAGACAGCAGGCTCTGCCAGTCCGCCGCAGTAAGAACGTTCCCTCTTAATTGACCTAGAAAAGAAATGCTAAGAGGACTGTAATGGATGGACCCCCAGGTGTCCAGTGGGTTTTACAGACGGCACTCATTAAACGGCGAGTAAAAATACAGAAAGGGAATCAAATATATCACGGATGTAATTGTGGCATCTCTGCGCCTGTTGTTCTTTTCAAATTGCTCTGCTTTTGAGGGTTTAGGCATTATTTACCCTGCAGCGAAAAATCCACGAACAACGGGGATGGGGGTCATAATTTCCATGGAAATGACTCGACAGCCACGCCAAGCGAACGTGGGAAGAGGTTGGATGGGCGCAACTCGATTCCAGCTTCAAAGTCCAATCCTCAAATTATCACTCACTCAGCAAATCCCCCCCCCTCTTCGCTCCCCTCCTGTCTCACTTTCCCCCCTCTTTTCACCTCCTCATCTCACTCATCTGCCTCGCAATTTCCGTTTCAGTAATGCGGATTAATGTGGTAAAAGATAGCACACAGATGTAAATATTTCATGTTTTAACACACAAAGGCTCTGCCAATGTTCTATGAGGTGAGAAATGCATTCATCTTGTGTTTGATGGCCTTTACACACTGGGGGTGTAACAAATAAACAATACGAAGACAACAAATAGGGCTTTAATTGTGAAACAGGATCTGGTCTTAGCTGCCTTTGTCAAGACGGAAAGGAGTAATAAAGTGTTTCCATCTTGGTTCGAA
Source organism: Anarhichas minor (assembly GCF_050575085.1). Taxonomy (NCBI): domain Eukaryota; kingdom Metazoa; phylum Chordata; class Actinopteri; order Perciformes; family Anarhichadidae; genus Anarhichas; species Anarhichas minor. Next base: position 20,639,400 of record NW_027466473.1, on the reverse strand, counting down.
CAACAGAGCCTCTGTGGTGTTGTTTTATAACCATAAGCACAACTACACCCGGTTCACACAATATGATTGGTTGATGTCTTTATCCGTGGCGCGAAAGCTCGAACAAATTAACCTCATTTCATCACCTCATAATATTCACGTTTGTGTGAAAGTGTTCATGATAAAAACTGTTTGTAAAAATGCAACAACAAGCTCTTTCTTGAGTTAGATGAGGATATGTACCCTTGTATCTGTATGAACAATAAATAGTCCAATACACATGGTAGCTTCATATTCACCATATAGACATGAGTAGCATCACTCTTCTCATCTCACGGAACAAAAAACAACAAAAAAAAGGTGCATTAACTGTTTCTTTTCTTGCCAATTTCTGGCAATCAGTAAGTTGATCAACAGTTTGACACAGTTTGACAAGGCAGGTCTCTGTGGCAACACTGCCATTCAGACACTGTGTTTGTCCCTTATCAACAAGCAAAGATGTCCGTCAATTTCCAGTAGCACCGAAATGAAAAGGTCTGATGAGTCATTCTTCACAATTTTCCAGACTTGGGTGGTTTTATGTTTGCAGAAAACTCAAGTATGAGTCCTCAAGGCAAGTTTCCAGCTGTTAAATATAGTGCTGTCTATAGGCAGCCATACTGCTAAAACAATGTTCTGAAGATGAACGGTGTCTTTGATCAGAGTCACAGAGGGTCTGTTTCATAGCCAGAGGTACTGTATCGAACTCTGCAGACAGCTATCGTATGGTTTGGCTAGAAACAAACTGCAAAGTCTGTCATTTATATTCCACTCCAACATCGTGTGCCTGCAATTCTCAAAGTCTGAGCAACTGAAAAACTGACTAATACTAATGCTAATGTAGCGGGCAGAAGTCACCACAACAAGCTACATTCAAATAGTTCATGTGTGTTACATTTAATACCACTTACTTACAAGTGTAATACATATTAAATATGATAATAAAAAAGGAGGCAGTACTCTTAAGCCGCAGCCTGCATTTGGGGTATAAATAATTAAACAGAAACATTACATACAAAACTAACTCTACTACCTGTCAGACTGTACAAACCACCAGTTTTCATGGCTGTTTGAGCCTTTTTGGCCCGACACAACAACTACATCATGCGTTCCTACATCCATGAAAGTAACAATACCGAGTCATAAGTACATACCTCTATTAATTGGGGGCATGATGAATAAACCACACAAAAATGCTAAATACTGGCCTGCAAATATTAAACTGTAGGTCTAGAGCTTTTATTGTGAAAGGTAAGAGCAGAAAGTGTGTGCTGCCTTTTTCGAGGTTGAAATGACTAAATCTCAGTACGGACTCAGGAGCTTCTGCGTTGTTGTTTGATGAATATAGTTAACTTAACCCTTTCAGCACAACTTGATTGGTTGATCTTATTGGTTCCTCACTTATTCGCGGTGCCAAAGCTCAGAAAAATCGATCTTGTTCCAAAAAAACAAATATGTCGCAAAGAATGTATTAACGTGTGCATTCACCGCAAGTATTAAAGTAAATGATGGGTTACTGACAGCTGTATGTGACCTATTCTCGGGTGAAAACATTTTTACTTTAAAAAAGAACGCCCTGTTGCAATAGCACATTTTGATTTTACAGTGTCGATATAAATTAATAAAAAAATGATGTGAAGCCGATCAAAGCAACGCTACTTCAGTCATAATTAAACAGTATTTCTCGTGCTAATTGGCAGCGCTTGCATAACGTACACTTGAGGATATGATTATTTTTTGTTAAATTGGAAAGAAATGCTTTCAATTAGCTCCGGTTATCCTTTGTCTCCCTCGTGAACAACAGAATATTGAGTTATAACGTACTGGTCTGATGAGTGTACAGTTGATATTCTTGTTGCATTGATTTAAACAAGGACACTTGACGTCATTCTCAACTGGCACTTCTCAAATTACAGGCTGCAGACTTCAGATCTCCAGGGATTTACTGAACTGAAGGAGAAGCTTTTCAATATGTAGGAAGCAAAACGGAAGGTTGGAAATGCCAAAAGTGCTAGCATCCAGGCAAAACCAATATCTTAAAATAACACAATCTGTGGAATGGAGGCACAGCACTTTAATTATTTTGTGTTTTTGTTTTTTTACTACTATCAGCAACTCATCTGAGGCTTCTTCACATTGTTCTCTTTGCATTCTACTTATGAAAGCATTTACTTATTCTTGTTCACTGTAAGGTTTGAATTTGTGGTCGACATAAAATCACAGTGAAAATATTTTTCGCAGCCTGCTTCTCTGAAAATACAATTTTTTGTCAAAATTGGAATAATGAGCCTCGACTACAATCTATGACATTCACTTTAAACACGTTTAAAGTCGGACTCCTGCGGGTATTTCAACTGTCTGCAAAACAGCGCTGCTTGTAAATATATGTTGATTCTATCCGAGTGAGTGTCGTCTTGACTCTGGTTAGAGGCAGCAGCAGACAGACAGTTAACAGCCCATGAAGAGACAGAGACAGAGAGCCGGGGCTGGGAGGTCAGCGCATATTTGCAGCTCTGACTCTGCTCCCGATATAACTGTGCGTTGAGCGACAGCTGCTGTGTGTCCTGAAGCAGGTGGGCTGTTACATGCCTGAGTCACAGTGGGAGGGAATGGGCTCAGGAGTTTGCTGGTGGAGAGGCTTCTTCAGACAAATGAAATCAATGTAGAAAACAAGTGCAGAGACCCAAAACGGCTGCTGGCTGTCGGTAAGACACAGCGGTTGCTGCTAATTTCCTTCATCACTTCCTGCCAATCTTTGTTTCTCGTGGAAGAGAAGCTTCTGGTCGTACCAATTTCCCACAAAACTGGGAAAACACCAACTACAAGTACTGATGTGGCAGGGAAAGGTGATGTTGTGATGGAACAGTACACAGCTTTGCCTTTTATGTGAGCTCCAAATAGAAACACTCAGTAAAAAAAACAAAAAAAAAAATCAAACTTCAATTACTCCTGTAGAAATAAGCAACGTATCCTCACACAACAGTTCGTATGATGAAACCACTTGGTCAGGTTTAAGAAACATATTGTTTGTTTTAAAATAACTACAGAAGTGACGTTACTGAAGTACGCAAGTTAGGTGACAAATAAATCAACGTTGACTTCTCGTTTCACATGAGGAATAAACAGCGCTCTCCTGGGTGTAAGATCGCCGCTTGTTGGGAGTTCGGTGCTTCACCCAGAAGATACCAGGAACTCCCTGCTTACACAGCATGAAGTTCTGATTTGTAACTTTCAGCGAGAAGGACTGTTTACTGAGCTTGAGATGCAAAAGTCTGTTGCATGTCAATAAGTGTTATCAAGCGTGGGCAACTTCTGTCTCGTCACACTCACGGAGGTCTGCAGAAAATTGAAATAATGAGACCTTTGCAGAAGCTGAGGCAGCAATTTTGAGTTTGAAAAGTCTTCTGGAAAAGGCACCACTCATTGGCTTTCTGTCTGGATATAAACAAGTTCTCACTTGTGCAATCATGAAAAAAAAAGTAATTGAACTCTAGATCACACTTGTTTAAGCTATTAAAGCAAAGGCGGGTGCTTGAAAGTGCACAAACCAAAGGATGCTGACCTCGGCAGGTTTTGCATTGTGGAACCAGACAGAAGCAGTAGCTATAGTCAGGCAAAGACAGAAATGTTCATACTGCTCAAATGGATGAACAGTGGATTCAGCTGCAGGAGTCTGTTGTGAATCCAAGCTGACCGCAGCCACGGTTCAAATCAAACATGTATCCAGAGCTACTGTATACATTTGACTCTGACATAAATCACCAAACTCTGCACTCAAGAAGTCGGCTTGGAGTTGAATGATATGGCGTCTGCACACAGAAACTACAAACACTATCAGTAACTTTGAAAAGAAAATGCAGAGTTACTTTCATCATTAGTCAGACCTTAAAGACTTGCAGATTTCATGCAAAGACTGCAACTTGAACTCAAGGACTTGAGACTCGAGCTGGGGGAAAACCTCATTTCTTTCTTTATTTTTTGATATAGACTGAAATCGAAAACAACCGTCTGGTATAATCTGTAATGTTGTAGACTTATTTTTTGATCAGATGGTTTCTCTTGTGTGGTTCCTTGTGTCGAGACACAATGTAAAAATAATTGTACTTAGTGAGCTACACAGAGACTGGGTTTTAAAAACACCAAGACACGCGCGCCCCTTCACCCCAACTGAGCCAGCTACTCACCCCTCCCTCCCAGAGCAGACCCAGAGTCAGTGTTGAGGCATGCGCCTCCTCCTCCTCTACAGTGGAACCCTGACAGTAGGCTGCAGTCTGTCCACACTTATTTATAGCAGCTTGTTCCCCAGTGGAACAAAGTAATTGAAACCAAATGTGTTGCCGGGACTGATATGGGGAAGTTGGGCGGTCGGCACACCCGCCCCTCTCCTCCCTCTCTCTCTCTGTACACAACGATTGTAGAAAAGGGGGGCGGATTTAGTGCGAGCAGCGTTGGAAATCACTTTTCTTGCAATTTCATTTTCTGAACAAAAAAGAAAAGAAAGTTCCCGAGCTGCATTTCTTCCCAACTTCTCGCTTCACGACAAATACATTCATTTAACTGCTTCAGTCTCGGGGGTTCTGGATTTGTAAAGTGGTTATAATATTATTTTTTTCCCGGGCTGGTGAACACAAAGTGGGAAAGAGAGAAAAAAATAAATGCTTGGAGAAACGAGCAAATTGCAAACTAAAAATAAAGAGTTGCAGCTTTAATTTGGTCAACTCTCTGAAGGAATCATTCTGCAGCACTCAGAGCTCTGCCCACCTCCTTCCCCGCCCACCACAGCCACATTTAATGAGCGCTCCAAACAAGGCAGTGAGACCAAACTTACCATGTTTCTTTCTCTTTTTTCCTCCCCGTTTCCTCTTTATTCCTCTCTTTACTTCCTCTGTTTCTCTCAGTCCTGGCCTCCCGGTAAACTCTGCTCAGTCAGGCGTGTGTCAGGCAGATAGAAATTGGATTTAGTTGCTGCTAAGAAGCTGCATGAGGCCTTCACTGACCAAAGTCAAAGTCAGGCAGCCACCTCTGTCTTTCTTCCCCTCCCCTTCCCCGCTGCCTTGCTCTCTTGTCAGCTTTTCCAATAACAAACTGCTCCCCGCCTCTTTTGGCCAAATCCCTGAGCTGTGAGCTGTTTCCTGGACGCGTGGTGGACTCCTGTGACCCCGGCTGTCTCCCTCCTTTTTTTTTTTTAAGGCTCTGCTGTGAATAGTCTTGTTGCTCCAGCCCGCAGTCTCTCTGAGTTGCAGCCCTGCCTTCCTGCCAGATTTAGAACCAGAGAGACATGTGGCCTTCTGGTTTGAAGTTTAAAGAGGCGGGACTTGCCTGCGAGTGTTGTGTTGTCAGGACGACCCCTCCTTTTCCAGCAGTCTGAGCCCTGCCCCTCCTCTGTCATTATTTAGGATCATGTTTTTAATAAATGTTTAATTTATAAATATGGACAACTTGGTGAGTTTGACATTTTGAAAGCATGGTTTGTATCAGACGTGTGCGTCAATGTGTGTGTGTGCCTCTTCCTGCTAATGAATACACTTCCATTTATCTTAAGCCATTATGCTTAAAAGAAGCCAAGTAAGTTCATGTGACATAAATGGAGGTGGCAGACCAGAAAAGGCTTTTATATGTCATTCCTGGTCATATATGAGTCATTTAGAAAGGCACTCTCTAAAAAGCTGCTGTGTTTTGTTGCTTAGGTATGACAATGCGTTGTCTCAGCTGCTTTCAGCTAATCAGACTTGTCCACTCCAGCAGAACACATGGACCTTCTGGATAATTAAAAGAGGAACACTCCTCCTTGTACCCGACAATTCCACAGGCTCACTGCAGTCTGTAAGCAGTACATCCCTCCCTTGCTTGGTTTCAAGTTACAAGTCAAGACCAATCTTTAAGTCTCAAGTGAGTCAAGTCTCAAATCTGGATGTCTTCGATTTAAATGAGAATCAATCCATTCATTGTAATTAAAAGAATAACAATAGACCTCTTGTTGTTGACTTCAAAGTGCCACATTTCTCACGGTCAATCTTTCAGAATGTTTCAGAAGCAGGTGTATATAATAATTGAATCAATACCCCCTAACCTCTATAATATGTCGTGTTGAACTTTCAACACTTTCAGGTTTTTGACATTAAGGCCTTGTGCACCTTCAAGGCCACAAGGCTGAGAGTTATACTGGTGAAAGTAAGTATGCTTCCAAAATAGACTCAGTTGCGAGTTTATTCGGTACAATTAATGTCACACAGGATTATATAATCACGTTTTCATTGTTTTTGTAGCGTTTGTTTTTTATTGAAACTGATTTAGAGAGATCTTCTTTCAACTTTATGAGCTGAAGTTTGTGCTGCTGTTCGAATATTTAGTTGAACCTCTACTATTGTATGCACATGTTGCTGTCAGTCTGTATACTTCAGCAACCTGTTTTGTGAAGCTTAAGTGAACTGGACTATGTAAGAGCATGCATGTGTGAGTGCACGTGCATGAGTGCACGTGCATGACCGTCAGCATGTGAGCTCAAGAGAGAGAGAAAGAAGCGATTTAGAGAATGCAAATTCCTCTCCTCCACTTTAACATTCTGTGGCCTGACATCGAGGGAGGAAAAAAGCCTCACAAAGCTTCTCCTACAAAGCTCCACTTTCTTTTCTCTCCCCTCTTGCCTCCCCTCTTGCCTCCCCTCCATCTCTCACACAGCCACACTGATCCCATTCTCCCTGCCTGCTTGTTTGTAGTGAGACTGATTTTGTAGGTTAGGGGAATACTTCACGCTTTGATGTTACATCCAGCGGTTTTCACAGCGCTGCGCCTTTGATAAGAAAAAGCAAGGTGCTTTATTACCAAAAGAGGTTAAAAACCCCTTTATGTGCCCATAAAACAGGCTAAGCTGCAGATATGTCCGCGCCCCAAATCCACCGACGTTTTTGGAGCCTGGTAATTTCAGCTTTTGTTTTTCCATATAACTCGCACACAAGTCGTGGTGAGATTGCTGCCACTCTCTCACTAGCAGCAGTGGCTAGAACAAAAAAAAAGGATAATAGCAATCATTGTCTAACAAGTGAGGCGAGTCCTGAATCTTAAGTGGGCAGCCGGCACAACGGCTGCAGACACCAGGGGAAACTCTCCGTTGTTCCCCGGGCTGTGGCTGGAGCTCCACTTGATGATGTATTAATCAATAAATAAAAGGGGAAATCCCTAATAGGCCTCTGGTATAGAGAGGAGGAGCACAGCGATGCTCAGTCTCATAATGAAGATGTAGTGTACGCAAATACGTGAGGGGGGGTGAGGCGCCGAAGAAGATCTACAGGCACAGGCAGATTTTTAAACAGGAGCTTAAAAGAAGATGAAGAAAGGAAAGGAGATGGAGTTGGAGGAGAGAGCTGTTGTGGATGCAGAGGAAAAAAGACTAACTTTCTCTACTCTCTAAAAAGACTCACTGTTTGAGTTAAATGTCAGTGGGCGGAGTGTTAAACTTGTTGGAAATGTGCTGATCATTTGAAAAGAGTTGCAGGATGCAAAAACAGATTTAATAATTGACCAATGCCTTGACTAACAGTCTGCTTCAGGGTATTGCTACTATAAGCTATACCCTGAAGAGAACGGTCATGTCAAAACAATGGTAAATGATTAAATCACTTGTTTTCCATCGTGGCTGCTTTGCAATGTATGTATGTCAACAACTACTGGACTACTGCACTACCATTAAATGTGATGCAAACTTTCATGGTACCCAGAGGATGAATCGCAATGATCGTGATGAGCCCCTGAAGTGTTCTTCTAACGCAACAAGCAGGTTGACATTCGTGGTTCAGAGTGAAATGTCTCGACAACAGTTCGAGTGGATTACAACGCAGTTTGGTGGACAAATTCATGGTATTTGAGAACTTTTATGATCCCCTGACTTTTTCTTAGGGCCCCATTTTTTTATTTGTCCAATACTCAAAACACTCTACAAGCCGCTAGTGTGGCTGTAAACGCACTAGCAGTCTTATTTACACTTTAAGTTGTCAAAGATAACAAATTCATTATTGATTAATTCAATAATTCCAGTGCAATTACACAATGCCTCTTCCTTAATTAACCAGAAAAGTGCCTCTCTGAGACTCACTTTTACTGAAGTATCTTTGCCAAGAAAGTAGCACATAAAATCTAAATCTATACACAGGTTTCTCTTGGTTTTCTATCAGCTTTCTTCCTGTATCCATCAAAGTCAGATTGAATGCTACAGTGTCCCCCCCCCCCCCCCCCCCCTAAGCCCTGCGCCTTTCAATGTAGTTCAATCTGAGTTCATGCCGGAACCCCAGTGCTTCCTTTCAAAAATGTTATTTATCCAATTAGTTCATGTCTGCCTCTGAGAATACAATTAAACTAATCATGTTTTTGCATTTTGTTTTTCTGTGTGTAAATGAATGTCCGTCTGTATGGATGAGAGACCCCACAGAAGACATTACTCACAACTCTCTATTTCGTTTGCCCATCATCTGTCTGTCTGTCAGCTTTAAGTCTTCTATCCGTCTGCCTGTCCCTCCAGGTCTGTGTATGTCATTGCCTTAGTGATACATAATGAATGCTGTTGTTTTTATTGTGTTCTCGTTTAAATCATACCTAAGGCAGAAAAATCCCCACCCTGCCTCTCTGAGCCCAAGGGACTGGATCATTTACGACCTGCGTCAGTGCTTGAATATGGATTGTGTCACAGATGTCATCATGAATAAATATGGCTATTTGTTTCCAATTCCAATCAAATGGCACTCTCTTGTTTACTGTTTCTGTCCTTCTTCTCCGGGTAGAAGTCCGATTCCTCGTTCTGCTTTAAATCTATCATTGTTGTGCTGAAAGCATAAACTCAAGTTTGTCAAAAAGGCCTCATTTTCTCCTCAACTCCGCATTGCAACAAAAAAACAAAAACAAGCAAGGAAGAGGTGATTATCATCATCCGATGCGAACATTGTGTGGAAATTGATTGAACATCCTGAACGTCTCTTGTGGGGCCTTTAGTTTTACCGTCTTATTTCAGCACGATGCCAAAGAGGTTGTTCATTCCAAAATTATTTCCATTTGGGATAAAAATCATTACCTCATATCCCTTGCTCCATATATTTCATGATTCTAAACACATTATTTTCTTTGTAAATAAAGGAGGATACAAGGCCTGCAATAAAATACTCATGCATGACCATAAAAGGATGTCAGCGAGCCAACTCGCGTAATGATTTTGTGAATGGATAGTTGTATAGGACGGATATCTGGTCTACAGGCTTTAACCTTGTCACCTCCAGAAAGTTATCTCAAGAGTCAATGATTCCTAGTTTTTGCTCCCCATGTCTTAAGTTTCTTAAACTTTTAGATATTTTCCTCAACTTCTGTCCTTTAATTAAGGGATAGTTTGGCTGTTTTGAAGTGGGTCTGTATGAGGTACTTATCCGTAGTCAGTCTAAAGTAGTTGGCTGGCACTGCCCCAGTTTGGAGAAACAGAGAGCCTACTATAGGTAATCATCTAATGTATGACTATGGATAAGTACCTCAAACAACCTCACTTCAAAACAGCCAATCTCTTAATCATTAAAGTTGAAAACCTAATGAGGTTCCATCCACCAGGCTGCCATTTATTGTTTTTGTTTTTATTTTAAATCCTTTTTTGTTTCATCATACACCATCATTGCAACTTTCACTGAACACTGCTTTCAATTCCAAACTTCCTCAGTACTGCTGACACAGCTCTAAAACGTCAGCACTTGAATGAGCCGGTCAATGCAACCATTTCATTTTCCTCTCAGTGCCTCAAGTTAATTTCCCTGTTAATTGGTCATTTTGAAAGTCACCTCACCAGAAAACAAAGTCCTGATTGGCAAAATGTCACAACTGGCCACAGCTCACATGGAGGGGACGGCAGTGTAAAGTGAAGAAAAGGTGACGGTATTATCTTTTAATCATATATTATATCTTCTCTCTTTTTCTCTCAAAGTGCCATCTCAAAGAAGTTTGCTTTCTTAATACAGTGGTACTGAACCCTTTGTATGGCTATTGATACACGGAAGGGAAACAGGATTGTCTGACTGAATAGTTAATATTCTAAATAGCTATTCATCTTTGTTATCTGTCATCTGTGTTATTAACACAATACATATATTTCCCTTATCCGTTTTCATGTCTGTGTGCTCTGTTCTCCGTTTCCTCTTCTTTCCTGCCTTCCTCTTTGCCCAGAGGCACGTCTTTTTCCATCAGAGGAAGTGAACTCACTGAAATCACCGAGAGCGATCTGAAATCACTAAAAATCAATGAAACCGTCAGTCACCACCAGCCGATGCAAAGCACGTATACTCCAGTTGTACTCCTACCCTGTGATTTGCCTTCAATTTTCTCCAACGCTCTGATGTTTTTCCATTCAAGTTACAGTTGCAGTCATTTATATGGCTTCGAGGGGATTTTTGCTGTATCACAGCTCGACAGAAACCAGTCTTATCCATTCTCGCAAAACGCTGCTGTGTGCAACAAACTGCCCCACTGTGTTGCATTTTACAGGATCGCATCCGTAAAATTTCAACACATGCATTTTTAATAAGTTACAATTGCCTTTCTGCTGGATGTGCAATTTAAGCAGAAATGCTCAGTAAGTAATCATAATAATTTCCATTCTTCGAACGTCCCAGTGAGCAGTCAAACCCATACTAAGAAGTGAACAAGGTCTAAAGGGTCAAACTGGGATGAAGTCAACACTATCATTAGAATATGCGACAGACATTCTTATGTCTTCTTATGTGTAGTTGGGGAATTTGTAAACATACAGTGAGATGGGGACCAATTTTAACAGCAGAGCTTGGGCTCCATTCAGCTGCACCAAATGTGCATTTAACTTAAATATGGGACTGTTTCCCATTAAATTGTGATTAGCGGCAAAGCTACAATGAGCACAAGACATTTTCCTGCTGCAGAATCAGAGCTGTACAGATAATATATTTGAAGTCTGTGATAGAGAAAGACATAAAAATGTCCACATGGTCATGTTGAATGCTTTGGACAGAGGAGTAAGTCTGTGTGGCTTCATTGTCTGGAACATATGTAAGACTGTCTTTTTTCTCAGCTCTATAGTCGGTGAGAAAGAAGCCTATGAATCGGTTCGGTTACTGGTGTCAGATTTGAGCCCCAATATACAGTATGTCACCTATAGTGAAGGTAAAACGCAGACAGTCCATATACAAGTTCACCTAATGGAGTTGGAACAGACAAGCCTCATGACCTGACTAACCTTTGAAGACAGCTCTCAGCTCTGCAAGGCCTCAAAGTTTGAGAGTCTGGGGAAGTTTTGACAATTGGGAGTCAAGAGGGGAGAGTCAAATTAAAAGAGACGAGGTGCACATAGAGACAAAGCCCAGCAGGTTAATGATCACTGTGCCACCGCCAGGCTCCAGCCATCTGGCCAGCTTGTAATAGAAGCTGTTCCTGCTCAACACAAATGAAGCTACAGAGGAGGTAGGAGGTAATTTGGTGCCTGGGTGTTAGGAATCTGGTAGAGAATGCCGATTAAATGCGAGAGTGGGTGTGCGGTACAGTACGGAGCTTGATTCCAGATAATTAAGATTCGAGCTACAAGTGACAATGATGTTAACAAGGACGGTGACCTCTTTGCCTTTTAGTGAGCAGAGCCTGCCAGCATGACAGACAGCAGGTTTGTCCAGGGTGTCCTTTTGGTCACCAAGACTCCATTGGAGTCTGAGACACAAAGTCCACCTTTTAGGATGTCACAAAAGAAGATGACTTCTGCAAATGTGTGACCTCCAAGTACATGGATCCAGACATTATGTGATGCTGCACATGCACCTCCTCCTGTCTCCTACATCCTCTGTCACAATGAAGAACAGACAGATGATAAAACTTGTTTCTCACACTGTGACAAGAGTGTGTGGATGAAGTTAAAGGTGTCAGGTTTTACTCATTTAATCAGGCTCTCGATGCTTCGTAACGTTACTACTCCACTGCTCGTTTTAGTCTCTACCGAAGAACCTCACCGCGAGTGAGTCCGCGACTGGCAGTAAGAGGGGTTAGTTTAAATGAAAGTTAAACGGTGGCAAGGGAGTCAAGAGGGGACATTAAAATGGCCGCTGCGCTGACCATTCTCCAACACTGATTTGAATGGGAATAATCCGCATTATTCCCCATTCTATTTGAATGACTACTACTCTTTTATTTCCTGGCATATACCTGTAATTGATCAATTTAAAATCTTGATTGTCTGAAACTCCTAAAAGGAGCAGCTGCTGAGTTTCAGCCATGCCGTTTCCACCATCAGTCGATCTTGATCCGTTTCATACACCAACTTTCTCACCCTCACCCACCAGCCTTCTCTGGCCATTCCACCCACATTGTTTGAACAGAGACAGAAGAGAAACATATTGCGTCTATTATACCCAGCCGTTTGGTTTTCCATAGAAAGCAGTGATTGTGTTTCCATTGGAGCGCGGTGATGTAGATGATGGCTTTGGCAGGCGGCAGACAGGCCTGCTCTGATGAGCGAACACTCCGCTGGAGGAGAATGGGACGGGAAAAAGCATGAAAAATGGTGCAGCGTTTAGCGTCGCTTGGCACTGCTGCCGTGGGTTCATTGAGTCAGAAACGGAGAGGCCGTCTTTGTGGGGTGTGACTGTCACTGCCGGATGACAGATTGCATTCTGGATCCTCTGAGAGAATGAGGATGAGATAATAGTTATGAAATAAAAGTCTCCCAAACTGTGAAAAAAGACGAAATACGGCGACATAGACTGCCAGTTTAAGGTGAAATATTCAGCCGCAAAACAAAAACTGCTGGCAAAAAAATCTCACATCACTGAGCATATTGTGTTTGAAAAGCTGTATTGATCTGTAAGCAAATGGCATTTTTGGCACGCAACGTCGCTGCTTGTCACTTCAGGGAACAAGCTGACAACCTGGCCTTAAGAAGTCAATAGACTGGTTTCCACAAGGGGCCAAACAGCGCTCACTCCCTCAGATTGGGACATTATGAGATTGCTGTTAATTCCCTCATCTCATTGTCTGGTCCTCAGAGGGGATTTGTCAGTTGAGCCGAACCTCCCTTTCAAATCAGCGCAATTGAATCTCGTGAGTCAGAGAGGCAGCTATTGTACAAGAGCCAAACTATTTACCTCAGTCTGTTCTGCAGTAGTTGTGCACTGATTTCCTTATATAAATGCCATACAGTGAGTGATTATAATACAACCAAAAGCTCCAGTTGGAAGAGGCTCGATAGCGCTGTGGGGTTAGTGATAATTAGTTGTCACTGTGAGAAACCACTTTCATATTACATGTAGTCTGACCCATTGTTAATATTAAAAAAATATCAATTATTGGGTTTTAAAAAGCAAAAATAATTTTCTTAATCTTTATTCAGGCTAAAGGAAAAGGAAGTAACGCTGGATGTATTTATACAGTAAAACATGTTGAGTTTGCCCTGCAGTGAGACGAGTGGAGTGATTAATCTCCTCACTATCACATATTCCCTCCAGTTATTTCACTCCCAGCTCTTGCATGATCATTTTAGCATCACAGGAAAACTGCCAGCAGCTCAAAAGCCAATCGCTGCTTAAAATAACTTGATCAAAATCTAGAGATTGTGGCTACTCTTGGCAACGTCATGTATAAGGCAAATTAGAGCATTAGCATGCTCACTGTATAAATATATATGAACTTTTGCTCTGGCAGCTGTAAGACCTGCATGTGTGTATGCCTTTCATATTCGTCTTGGTAGGGGTTGCAATCCTTTAGCAAAGTGTATCTTAGGAGCAGAAGAGGTAGCTTTTATGTATCTGTAGCGCATCGCATATCAAGTGCGTTCTGCCAAGGGCAACCAACAATGAGAGCACTTAGAGAGAGAATGGAGGAACCTCTCAATCTAAAAGCTCCTGTCAAGACTAAACCAACAGTCTTCTCCATCAACCACAATATGACTCACTTTGAATGTTACAGTGACTCCAAAGAACCTTCAGATGAAGCAAAGTGACGGATGATCACCACGGTTCGTGTAAGTCATTGAAAGGGGTGGAAGGACACGGGATGAGGGAGGAAAAAGCACAAAATTAGAGAAAACTTGTGTCTTTTCTTATGAACTTTCCCTTCAATTCATGGCTCAGTCACAGTCATCTACTGGTCGTAGCGTCTAGACGCACTCAAATAATGAATTAGTAGAAAAGCTTTGAGAGGAAGCAGAAGAAAAGCATTGGAAGTAAGATTTCAGTGTTTTTGTGGCACAAATGGAACAAGACACTAAATTAGACATGAATGCTTCGAGGACAAGGACAAGGACATACAAGCAGTGGCATGAATCTGCCGTTAGCTTCCTTGAATGTGTCGCCTCTCTTTCTGAGCATTTTGCCCTCAGCTAGATTTTCCACCTCCTTCCTCATTACAAAACACACTGTTCCACAACACAGCCGCACAGGGCCAGACTAGTGCCAGCAGTAAACGCTTGTTAAACAGCACAGGGGACATTTATTGTTCCGATTTCTCCGAGCTACACTTATTCTATGCCACAGCACACAGTGCAGGTGGGGGGTGATGGGAAGGTTCACGGGGAAATGAGGACTGACATGTGTTTAACAACCTGGGCTCGGACCCGAGGTGTTACAGTTACACAATGAGTGTTCAAAGCAGAGCTGGGAAGTTGTCTATCAATCCTGCAAAGAGAAGGTCAAAGATGTAGTTTTAAATGGAAATTAATGGAAATGCAAATCTTTGCTGCCAGGTGCACATAACTCTGTAGACTCAAGAGTATCTATGACAGCCCAACAGAAAAACACATCTTTGGATCAAATTTAAATACCAGTGTGTTCACTGTTCTAAATATCAGCTGTTGTTAAATGGTGGATACCTGCAGTAGACCAGCTATATGCATAAATGTTGACATATAAACCAGACTAGAGATGTACCTGATATTGGGCCGATACTCACTCAAATAGTTGGATCAGGTATTGGTGACAAAGGGACCGATCTATTCAATTCAACTTTTAACTCAAATTTGAATTCCGGTTTTAATTTTGACCAATTTGTTACTGCATTTAAACAGTTTGAATTTGAACATAAATTCCTGTTCATTTTGAAGAAATGTCATCAATTACAAGTACAATTTAGAATTTTCTAAATAACATTTCAGTTGATTTCCAAAGGGGCGTATCCTGATCTGACACCACCATGGTTCGGGGTTTTGACACTAAACGACTGGTTAGAGTTAGGGAAAGACTGGTGTCATGGCTGAAAGAAACCAATGTTTTCCCCAAGACAAGTTTTGTGACTCCGGAACATGCTACTTCCACCCTTACTCCTGAGTGTAAAGACTCAGTGAAACAAGACTCACAGACACAAAAGTTTACGGGGCAGATCAGGCGGCCAATGGTTGACAAAAGGTAAGCAGTCAGATCTGGCAAACAGCTGTTTTCTAACCCTTGGATTTTGTCTCCTCTATTATGAAGCCATAATAGCCATTTTATTATATTACTGTGATACAAGTAACAGAAGTCAAAAGACAGATGGCATGAGTCTGGGCTGTGTCCTCACTATACAGCGCACTGCCAACCCCGAAGTTGTGAGGCGACAATGCTAACCAGCGCACCGCCGTGCCGTCCCAGCCGGCTGTGTGACCACACGGATCATGTATAATTGGCTATCGACAACTGATGATTCATAACCCTCTCAGTTGACAAGGAAAGCAAGCGTCAACACATCGCCCCAAATGATTATTTTCTCTCAGCTCTACAGGAAATAAGTTCCTTTTAAAATCCCATATTCATTACATTCTAAACTGCACAGTGTTCGCTGAACTTTTTAATTCAAATGAGGACCGAATTATCCATGTTTTCCTTTTCCCACACACAAATAATTACCTACTGCAGTTTCCCTTTATAAAAGGTTCACCCAAATACTGTTACTTCAAGTATAGAAACATGAAGGACGTGTTTCGATACAGAAAGAAATGGATGTGAAAGGAGGACACAAATGGTGGCTGAGTCAGAGAAGGTAAATGAACCAACCCTCAAGCTTAACATTCAGCTTCTCTGCAGATTGGTAAAATATAAACAACAAATCAAAGCATCTAAACTTTTACTTGTTTTTTCTTTGACAGTTGACTGTTCCAAACTCAATTATAGGCACTGTAGAAAGTTCTCACCTGTGCACACACACAACCACAACACTTAACACAGAGATTGGGATGAATAGACGGAGAAACACAATGCCTACAAGCCTGCTCCAACACAAACACACGCACAGTACTTTGAAACCCATTTGCCCCTTAAAGCTCCCAAAGATTCTCCTCTTGATTCTTCCTTTCCAAAGCAAAGCCAGGGGGGTAATCCACAATCTCAGGATCTTGTCTTTTTTTGCTTCCAAATGCAAATGGCTATCTTTGTTCTACAAACGGCTTATTGAACGGCTTTGAGGAGGCCGTTGCTTGTCATCGGTTTCCTGCAGAAGGAAGGCTTAACGAGACGTTAATGTATTGCTGAAGCTCCAGACGATCCTGCGACGCTCAGATTTCTCACTTTTACAGGAAAGTGATTCTGATGCACTGAGAGGAATCATCAAGAGAAGGAGTTTAAAGCGACGCCTCATCTCATCTGCCATGTAGACAAAGTAGATATGAGGGTCCTCTCCCTCCTACTCTAGACTATTGGTGACACAAACCTCAGTTCAAGGTTTGGTCCAATGTGATTACTTTTAACACATTTTGACCATATCAAAGGGCATCTTGATAGCTGAGTGGTTGAGGCAATCATTAGGGATAGGCAGTTGACATGTTTCCCCTGCATGGGATCAATAAAAAATATTTTTAAGTGCAGGTTTGTGATGTGATGCAACGTCCAGTCTCCTGCATGAAAGTCAGATGTGCTACACGCCCACTTTCCTTGCATTGGATGCAAATTGCGAGGCACGGAATCATCCAATTAGGGCATAATTCCTAAGGATGCAGGGCTGGAAGAAGGGTTGTTGTGGATGTAGTAATTTGATGTCGGGCTCTTCTGTCTAGCACCAGTGACTAAATGCACAATGAACAAGATTATTTGCTTATTAAGTGATGTTTGGCCAAATCACTTTTTCGTTTTATCTGTATGATGGAACAAAATTACATTAATTTATATGCAAATGTAGAACATTTCTTCGAGGATTACCGCCTTTACATGTCAGACCTCTTTTACACATTATCAACATGCACTTGACATCAGCTCTATATCCAGATTTGATTAAAGGTACTACAGTGTAGATTAAACACCTCGTCTCTGAGAAGAGATCCGAGATCAGATTACTTTTATCAAAGACATTTCGCGACTGATTACTTACAAGCTGAGAATTGCATTGAATGCGTTAAATTGCATTGAGCTGGAGTGAACTAAGTCAAAAGAAATCAAGCTGAACTTACTTGGACTGGAGTGAGCTGAAGTGCCACTGAATTTATCATCTATTGAAATGAACTCAACATGGAGAGAGTACAGACCTGTGCTGCCGGCTGCTGATAAGCAAAGCACTGTGGTGTGTGTGCGTGTGTGTGTGTGTGTGTGTGTGTGTGTGAGAGAGAGAGCCTTGTATCTGCTGTTTGATTAGTGTTGTTGGGATTGTTGCTACTGGATGTCAGACACTTCCATGCAACGCAGCGTTGGCAGATGCAGACTGATCAACGTGTCAGCGCTGGCAGTCAAGCAGCTGAGCTGTGAGTTGTATTTGTATGTGAGAGGGCATCTAACACAGAAATAGAGAAATTAGTAGCTCTGTGCATCCGTGTGCTGAGTGAGAATACAATGCTTTCATACTCAATGTGCAATGTAAATGTTATTAAACGGCATAGTATATGTTTTTAAAACCGAGGAAGTCAGCAAATCCTCACATTATAACAGTTAAGAAATGTTTTTTTTGCCTGGGAGCATTGTTATGTTTGATTGGGCCACAAAGGTAAAGGCACAATTATCACAAATATTGTGGGCTGTAGCATTAAGATTTCTCTTTACTGGAACCAAATGTACACAAAAGTACACGAACAGGGTTCTCGATGTACTTTTGGCCACATAGTGGTGATTTAGCACTTGCGTGCGAGCTTGAATTGGATTATTCCTCCATTTATTATTATCATCATGTCAGAGAGAGTGAAGAGGAGAGATTGTGTGTGTTGTGTTAATGACGGACAGAAACGCCTTCCTTTCATGTGAATAAAAGCTTGAGAGTCGTGTCACAAATCTCCTAGCAACCGTGCCTGGAACCATCAGTTAAAAATCTGCACTAATTAAGAAATGTACACTATGACAACAACCAGACTCCACTCTCCTCCAGCACAGCTGCCAGTAAGAGAAGCGTCTCATTAGCAATGAAGCTGCTGATGTGAACACTTTACCTGTTCACTTGCAGGTGGTGGAGAAGAGCTGGCAAGTTAATTGCTAAAATATATATAGCATTGACTTTGAATGAGAAAGAAATAAATAATTATCATGAATGTATTTATTTCAGGTAATAAAATCTAATTTATATCGAACCTATTTAGCATGAAATTCTGCTCAAAAGTCTGATGAAACAAAATAAAAAAAACATTGAAAGAGAAAGCATATAGCTAAAGTTATAAAGTGTTTACATCCACCTAACAAGTTAAAAATAGAGAAAGGATAAATAATAAATCCATTTTTTTATTTCCCAAATTATCTATTTAAAATGTCATTGGAGCTGCAACAATAAATTGAGCATAAACGCCTCCAATGATGTTTATATCCTTGCATCCAAAGGAACAATATTCCGAAATTTGGTTCCATAATTGCAGAAGGCAATTCCCCATAGGTCTTGAGTTGTCGCTACACTAAGCAGAAAAGTGCATGGACCTGAATCGACAGGTGACAAACTGTATATATATATATACACTGTATATACAGTATATATATATATATATATATATATACTGTATATACAGTACATCAAGAAGAGTCAGGTCCATGAAAAGATTTATGAACAAGAACTGGGATCATGAAATATATTCTGACTGACTAGAAGTCAGAAAAAGGTCTCGAGAACAGAACTGATGAGAGTTCTTTATTCTACTTAGTTTCAGTTAAAACTGTGCAGTGAGCTGCAATAGATTAATTTCCTTTGAGACTTGAAAGCAATGCATCCGGTCAGGTATTCTTTTAGTTCGCCGTTTTTATCAATTGTATGGAGAGTCCTTTCACGACTTTTGCTAAGAAATAGCAGGTGGAAAATAGGTCTGCAGTAGCTAAGACTAGTGGAGAGCAGTTTTTTTTTTTTGCAAAATGACTGCTGTTGTACTACTCTACGGTGCAGTCTTTACCACTACTGTTCAGAACATGTGTGGGAAAAATCCAGTCTTTAGAAAACCATTAAGCAGATTTTACCATCAGGTAAAAAATAAGTTTGCACAAACTACTTTTGAGTTCCTGAGGCTGGTGCTGCATGCACATGTGTTTTAAGCCGCTCTTGCTAAGTGGATTGATAATGCCTGGTCATGTAATGTTCCCAAAGTGAATTTCTGCCGATGCTCAACCGGTTCTGCACAACCGCAGAGCGGGCAGCAGAGACGAGTAGCGCCTGCCTCCCTCCATGCCACTCACCAATTGAGCGAGTGAGGAGCCCCAGCAAAGTGGCATCGCTAATCGGCATGCACCACCCGTGCTGAAGTGACACAGAGCCAGCCAACAAATGATAAAGCCTCATCCCAAGCGAGCCCCTGGGGAGGGAAAAGGCAGACAAATTGGCACCGAGCCAGTAAGCAACAAAGATATCCGTTTCATTATCTTATATTCATTAAATACATATATAAATGCCAATGAGATGGTAATCTGCATGAGGAAAATAGATTTTGATTATGAGGATATCACATTTTGGATGTCCCTCTCTAAAGAATAAAAGACACATTCAAGATTAAGGCAAAATGAATATTGACACTTCATAGTCTCACTAGCTGCCAGGGGAACTTAATTGTTTCCGTGCTCAATTTGAGGTGAAAGCAGCAGAGACAACACCCTCCCCAGCCTCCGACATCTACATCCTCACTATGCAGGAACATGATGTGAGGCGTGTGCTCAGAGCAGTGAATCAAAGACAAGCGGCAGGCCCTGATGATATTTTGGAAAGGGTGCTGAAGGAATGTGCAGACCAGCTCTACAAGGCTCTTCACAGAAATCTTCAAACTGTCCGTGTCATAATCCATCATCCCACCCTGCACTCCCACTGTCAGGACAGGGGGGGTCATGGGAGTTTGCCCATCCAGTCTACATGTGTTTTGTGGACTTGGCAAAGACTTATGACCATGTTACCCAGGGATACCTGTAGGGGATACTGCGGGAATATGGGGTACCGGGGACGTTGTTAAGAGCCCTTTGGGCCTTGTATAACCAAAGTGAGAGCTGTGTCTGTAAACTTGTCTCAAAGTCAACCTTGTTTCCAGTGGGTGTTACCGTTCACCAGGGTTGTCCCTCTACACCGATTCTGTTTGTGATTTCCACAGACAGGGACTTCAGAATAGTGTCCCTGTCTGCTCTTTGCAGATGATGTGGTTCTGTTGGCTACATCAGACTGTGACCTTCAGCACACATTGGGGCCGTTTGCAGCCAAGTGTGAAGCAGCGGGATCAGACTCATTACCTCAAAGTCTGAGGCCATGGTTCTCTGCCAGAAAATGGTGGATGTGCCCTCCAGGTTGGGAGTGAGTCACTGCCCCAAACAAGGGATTTCAAGTATCTTTGGGTCTTGTTCATGAGTCAGGATGAAATGGAGCAGGAGATGAACTGGTGGATTTTTAACTGGACTGTTGAGGTGAAGGGAAAGCTGAGCCAGAAGGCAAAGCTCTCAATTTCCCAGTCCATCTACATTCTGACCCTCATCTTTGGTCATGAGCTTTGGGTAGTGACAGAAAGAACGAGATCTCTGGTACATGTGGCTAAAATGAACTTCCCTTCATAAAGTGGTTGGGTTCAGTCTTAGAGATACAAGGTGAAGCTCAGAGTGGAGCTATGCTCCTACTTGTCGAACAGGGCCAGCTGAGGTTATTTGGGCATCTGATCAAGATGCTCCCTTGGCACCTCCCATTAAAGGTTTTCTGGGCAGGTCCAACTGGCTAGATGCCACGGGGTGGACCAAGAAACGTTGCTGGAGAGAGGGACGTCTGTAATACCCTGCTGCCCCAGGGACTTGGCCCTGGACAGTGCAAAAGATAAGGGATGGTTGGATACATAAACATGCATCTGGTGATTGCAATATAAGCATCCTTGTGTCTGAAGAAAAAAGACTCCACAGGCCTTATGATCAAATAAAACTCCACATCCAAAGCTACATCTCATCTCTGAGCCTCTCCGCTCCGCCATGGAATGACTAATGCTGCATGTTATCACTGTGATAGCATTCCTCAGCTAGAGTTTAGCGCAGACATTTCCTTAAATACTCGACAGAGATTACACTCTACTTCTCCCTCAGCAGAGCCAAGACACTGGCTATTATTTAACATTTAAACAGCAGTTTCAATAATGTAACAGGGATTGATAGATGAGGGCCGGGGTTAGAGAGAGGTGGGACCATGATAAGTGAGCCGCTGTCTGTCAGCAGAAAATGATCAGGGATGAAACTCTCAGCAAAAATGAAACGGGTCTTTTATGGACAACTAGGCGAGACGATGGAGCGCGGAGGTAAGTCATGTCACGTCCAACCACTCAACTGTAGCGAGCGGAGTGTGTGTCAGAGATAGAATGTGTGTGTCCGTATAATCACGCATTTCCTCTCTAACTTGGTGGTTGTTTCCTGCAGAGGAGAGTTAGGTAAAGGATGGATTTTGAAGGACTGCTGGTGCTTGTTTCACTCTGCAACTGTGTTTGAGCTTGTGATGTGAGGAAGTGCCTAAATAGGTCACAGAGAGAGTAGCAAAGGACGGAAACGTAAGCTTTGGAGACGGACGAGACAGGTAATAACCCTCTGTAGGACTCCAGACCCTAGAAGACATTCACGGGGCCATTATCTACAGCCTGATGAAATAAACATATGGGATCAGACACGTACACAAAATAATTTGAGAAGTACTGGGGAAATTATGAATTAATAAAATGCCTGGATGCGGAAGCAGGAGGAAAAGCTTCTGACAACTTAGAACACAGAAACAAGCACATCCAACAGCACATGTACAGGCTGCACTGAAACAGGTTTCTTTTAATTTGCCTGAATTTACCAACGATCCTTGTTTTTATTTTCTTCTTTCAGTTGGATGCTTGGGCAACATCCTGGGAGGTGAATTGAAAAACTGGTACAAACACACTAAATTTCCTCCATGTAAGGCTCTGGAGCTCCATAAACCAATACCGACTACTGTGCATGCATTACAAAAAGGGAAAAATATCTTTACAGACCACCACAGAGTTAGGTAAGCTTTTAGGAAGTACTCCACTTGAGCAACTAGAGGTATAACAGGCAATAAATGTAGTGATCAGGCAGCAGGCCCAGGAGGGAGTAGCATAGCGTGGTCAGTAAAGTCATCATCTGTACACAGGTTCAGCGTACACACTGCAGAGCTTATGAAGGTCTTACTTCTCTCTGCAACTTGAGGCACAATCTCCAGCGGCCTCATTACCAATCACATAAATACATAGCCAAGGACCTTGATTTGTTCAATAATTCAACTGCAGATTCCCTCCTCCCTCAGACGGCAGCAGCCGAAGGCGAGTCTGGAGGATGCTGTAATTGCTGAGCGGGGAACACAACTCCTGTGTGTGTGTGTGTGAGTGTGAGTAATAGCGTTGGGCAATTGGATGAATACATCAGTAATCGCTGGTGGACTAAACCCATTGCCGTGGGGAAATTCCCATGCCTATACAATGTTTTTTGACTCCAATTACCTGGATATTTGGAAAAGTGAAGAAAAAAAAGAAACAAAGTTATGGATGTTCCAATCCAATCTTTACGATCGGTTTCGGCTATATGGAGCCTGATCCGAGCCTCGCTTCTTGTCAGCTGTTAAAAGTGTTTTTATTCAAAACTCCACACACCATAAAATGCAATATTAGACAGTTTATTCGTGATATTTACCTAATTTGTGTGCATTAGTTTCCATTCAGCGCAGTGTGAGAGTCTATTGTGTTTGGCTGACATCCATTGCGCATTGGTGTTTCATCTCATCTGCAAGCAAAGAAACCTGTCTGGTAAACTGTAACATTGACAAAACAGAATGTCCAGGTTGAATGTCCAGGTTGACCATGCAAGAGCATTGAGCATCATCCATCATCCAGGTAATCAACCACATGTTCTTCACCGATTCCAGAGCACACGATTGCCCACAGAGCAGAAACGTCTTGTTCATTCAACAGAACAGAAATAGAGGGATGAAAAACTCAGGGAGATTTCCCTGTTCAGCATCTTGTTTGTAATGATGATGGCCTCTCGTAGAGCCTGAGTGTATTGCAGCTCATGTGATGGAGGCCTCCTCTCATCAGCAGCAGGATAGCTATTGAGGCCGCCTGAGTCCAACAGCTCCACAGACACACAGATCCCTTCTGCACTTCACAGCTTTTGTTGTCGTTTGCAAAGCTTTCTGTGTGATCATCTTAACTCGTTTTTTTTTAGCAATATGGAATCCTTGACCTGCCAGGTGGCATCTGTCTTGTTTTCCTTGGATGAAACAAAACCTGCTCAGATTAACCTCTTATGTTGAGCTTCAAACTTTAAAAGATCCAAACATAATTTGCATGAATCCTTAAAAGTCTTTATCAAAAAGCAGCTCAAAGTGTCTATCTACATGTGTATTTATTGCATCATTCCTTTCAAAATGAATTCAGGCCAAGTATGATCTTGCACTGCTCCTGCAATTTACTCAAAACTAAATCTTTCTAAGCTGAAGCTGAACGATCTGAACTCCCCGGGCAACCGTTTACAACGACTTGTGATTTCCGTGGTCCAGAGTTAGTGTAATAATGCCTGCTGGTTTTATATAGAAATACTGCTTTTTTGGAGCAGTTTCTATTTTCTTTCTCTGTCCACGTTTTACTCTGCTATACTTTTCAGATTTGTATGTATGATGAATGATAATACAAATGTTCTTACAGAGTTATTCCAGCAACATTAAATGACTTAATAGAGTATTTATATACAAGAGTGGTCAAAATCGCTTCAGCAGAGGATGAGACATGACTTCTGGTGTATCGTACGAGTCAAGCCTCTGTAAATACTGAATACTACACTTCCAAATATGCAACTCAATATTTATCCAGACCTGCTATGCCCCTTTAATCACCTGAAAATTGTTTAATAAAATATGCACAGAATGTCTTTCAGTCACACTTTTTCAGACCTCACATTAAAGTGATTCTTTTCTGTTGTTGTTTAAAGCAATCCAGCAGTACCAGGGGCCAAGCTTATTCTGACTTTTCGTGCAACTCCTGACTCACTCTGCATCAAAAAGAGCTCCACTCTCTCTTCAATCTCAAGGGATCGAGATACGTTCAAAAACAAAGCGGGTTGCCATGCCAACAGTTTGGCAGCAAGCATCCAGCAAATTGTAATCCACAATTCCCAACCTGGTAATGCCGGATCACAATATCATTCATGTATATATGTGACACATAGAAGAGTAGGCTTTGGGGAGTGAAATGGGATTGGATTATAACTGATGATGACTGGTGCCGAGAATTAAACCTCAAGTTATAATAAACTTAAGTTTTCCCTTCAGGCTTAGAGGGGCAAGGAAAGTCATGTCATCACATGAATACTCGCCAACATTTGCTGATTGTAAGTCTATGGGCAACAGTCTTTTTGGTCCCAATGGCATCACATACACAATTGTAGTTCCACAGTTTGGCCACTGTGTAAAGTGTCTTTCTTCCTGGGGGCTTGAGACTCAGTAACAACTGTTGAGCCAGTAAGTAATCACATCAAATATTATCGGCCCAACTCGGACAAGTCATTGCAGTCTGAGTCGGTTGGCTTGGGACGTAAAACATCACGTCATTATCTTTGCAGAACTTTCTTGTTTCAACGTTCTTGTCTGGCGATCGGGTACGATACTTGCTCAAAGGCATAGCAGTGGTAGCTGTTGGTTTCCTTTCATGTTTCCTTTCATTTCAAAACTTTCTAAGATAATTGAAGTAATGATGCAGGTGTTATTTTTTGGTTATGGAGCGGGATGTTGATGATGCTCGAGGATCATCAAGGGCTCTGGAACTGGAAAAGGTGGAGAAGCAGGTCTCCAAAATCCCTCGTGCAACGTGATCAATTATTTCTTCATTCATCTTTTTAAGATTCAAGCTGGTTCATTTGTTTATTTTATGTTGACTCAAAGTGACCCCGCCAGCTTCTGTTTGTGCTCTCTTCACCCTATACTGCAGCCTCTGGCTTTAATTAATCACCATCAAAACTTTTTTTTTCCTCATCCCCCCTTTCGCTCGTCTGAATGTGACTCGCCAAGCACTCCCTCACAGTTGCTTTTTTCCTCCCTTCCTGCTTCTTTTTCACCTGACCGACACCAATCCTGCCTTCTCGCCTCTTTAACACTCCCTTTGCATCAGACGACTTCTGTGCTCTTTTCTTCAACTGTACCATCCCACTTTCTCTTTCCATCAGTCCTGATCTCCTCTCTTGTCGTCACACTTTTTCGTTCACTGATTTGCATTCTCTCTTTGTCCTTCACCCCCTCTCCCCTCATCTCTTTGCCTGCCTCTATCTGTCCTTGTCTCTATCTCTCTCTCT
This sequence comes from Anarhichas minor, assembly GCF_050575085.1. Lineage (NCBI taxonomy): Eukaryota > Metazoa > Chordata > Actinopteri > Perciformes > Anarhichadidae > Anarhichas > Anarhichas minor. The sequence continues at coordinate 20,613,712 of NW_027466473.1, read as the reverse complement.
CTTTGTCTCAGTTTCTTTTGCCCCCCTCCCCTTCTTATCTCCTCGCTCATCTCCTCTACTTTCTCCTCCCTCACGCTCCCGCTAGGCCTCTGTGTTTTCCAGATGGCGACACGACCACAGAGAAGAGTTGGGGATGGTGACAGAGCCTGGCCAACAGTGGTTCGCAGTAAATCCCCCGCTGACCTCCCACTGCATTTATATTCTCTAATCTAGTGACAAAAGGAACGAAGCGATGGACCGGTGCCTCATGGGAAAGGTCAAATCGCTAACTAATCTGGCCCCCCCTCTCTCAGCCGTCCCCCGACGCCGCTCTCCGCTCTGTAACAAGCCTGCTGTGTCATTGCACTCATGTCTGGAGGTCACTGTACGCCGCAGAGCGACCGCACAAGTTTCCTGTAGCAATTAATTACCGTCACCATGGCTGGCACATATGGGCCTATTATCATAAGGCCTCATGGGAGGATATTTCCTGTGACCATTATTCCGTGGGAAGTGACAAGGAAGACTTTGAATGCCGACAGGCTTTTCTTTCACTCTTGCGTTGCTCGTGTAGTCGGAACAGAGACAAGCACATCGGGTTTGTTGGATATTTTTAACAACATTTCTGCTTTACAGATTCAGTAGAGACAGAAAATAAAAGATGTGTTCTCATTAGCATTTTGAGTCTCGAAAAACTTGAGGCCGTCTCATTCATTCATTTTACAGCATGTTTTTGAAAAGCCTAGTAAACAAAAGGCACCTTCAGAAAGGTCACAGATTAACACGCTGTTTGTGTTTAACTCCGTCACCTGCAGGGATAGATAACGGATAAATAAATCTGTTTCAAGGAATAATCCTTGAGATTTTCATTATATTAAATGCATTTTTTAATAGTATCTATAGTGACCATATTTTTAAGCAATGACATTTCAGTTATAGTAACCTGACACAATAAATACTTGCAGTACATGGTTTCTGCAGCTGTACAGAGATCTGCTAGTTTCTCTTCTTAGGGGGGGGGGGGGGGGGGGTCATCCAATGGCGACACTTACATAGCGTGTTGACACTGCTTTGATTCAGGACGCAGATTTGAGAGCTTCTTATTAATTGTGGATGCATTGTTTGACATGAAAGAAGCATGCAAACATTCAAAGTCCCAGTGAAACGGTAGTTAAAGGGTGTTAAACTTCTCCAATGAAACAGAATACTTGTGTAAAGTTAAAAGAGGGATTTAAATAAAATCCTTCGTATTTGATTTGGCCGCCAAAAAGTGGGCAGGTTTAAAATGTAGAGCGATACAAAGCTTCAGAGGACTGTGGCTCCACAAACAACTCCTTTATAGCTACACTACACTTACATAAGCACACAGTTTGCTCACAGGAAGAAAAGATGTTTGGGTTTTGATTTTAAAATATGAAGAAATTGTTTTTTGTAATTGTTTTGTTTCATATATTATTCAAATGTACACCACATGACTTGGGATGTAATCTAAAAGCACTTGAAATGTCCAAGATTCTTTTCAGCACCATGGACAGCGACACTGACGTTCACTAAACAGAGTTCATTCAGAGAATGTCAGTGTCGCTGTCCATGAGCACTTGGTGTCTGCCGTTTCCCTTGAATTGGACTTTTTATTTTCAATTTTTAGATTGCGTTAGTGATAGTGTTATCATGTATGTAGGTTATATTAAGAGGTAGTGCTTTTCCTTCAAAGGTAATTTCTATTTAGGCCAGATGTTTATGCCGCTTCTATTTAGGAGGCAAATATTAAAACTATCAGTTTTAGATTTGCAAAAGGCTTGCAGAAAGATTATTTTGCCAAGATACTTCAAAATCAATTCATCAACCCTCTCAGCACCAATAACAGCAACACGGACATCACATATGTGTGTTTGAGCTCTTGGTCTGGCCTGTTTTGAGAGACGTAAGAATGTTCCTAGAATCCAAAGAAAGAAAACGTCTTGAATCTTTATCAACAATAGAGGCCCAGACTGGAACGTCCCCAACTTGTGCCTCAAGTCCCACAAGAATAATTATTACCTGGGGAGATACTTGTTGAATGCAATCCCCTGAGAATATGCCAGCTGTGAAGTCAAAACTCCAGCACAGATGTCTGGCCATATTTTGGTTTCGATAACAGTCGTCTGATGAAGCTTATTCAGTGTAAAATCAGTTTCTTTTGGGCACAATTTTCCTCCGGAGGCTTCAGTTCTTGTGTGCAAATTTCCATTCAAAGTTCAAGACTGAATCAAGACGTGACTATCAACGGTAAAATCTGGGCTTTATACAACTGTATCCAAACACTGGGGATTCAGGCAATTTTTACACAATTTTATTATTACGTTTAAATGTTTTACATGAAACACGAGGCATCGGGGGTACTTTTAATTTGATGAGGTCTCTGGAAAAATAAGCATTCCTGCAAATTGAGCTTTTCCCAGCTGAGCCAGAATAAAGCATTTTGTTGTGTGATTTAAATGATTTAATACTTTCCGTGTTTGTCACAGGAGTGGCAGCAGTGAGAAGATGGAGTTCATGTTTTTGTTTCCTGTTCCCCTTTGTTGCCTTTTTCCCTGCATCCCCCTGTGTCCTGGATAAGCATCTCTTTTTGCACTGCTCGCTCTCTCTTTCCATATTTTATTTTTTCACTTTCTCCTGTTCTCTCTCTTAGGCCCTCTGCTTTCCTCCCTGTATTGTTGGCACGGCTTTCCGAAGTGGCCTTCGCCGCAGGGAGCCTTTGGAGACGTGCCAGGATGTCATATGCCCCTCTCCACGTTATCCTCCTACGCCTGCCCACATCTGCTTCTCTTCCTCTACTCATTTTAATCTCTCTTTTTCTTCCTCCGCCACCATTCCTACATCCTCCCCCTCTTCCTCGCCTAGTCTACTTCCCTCCCCTCCTCACTCTTCTGCATGTCTTCGCATTTTAGCATATTTCCGCAGACTCTTAAAACTTTTGGTGTTTTTTTTTCTAAACATAACTCCCAGGGGAGGGCAACCAAATGCCACACTTGTCCAGCAGTAAACAAGTGGGACTGTGTATTGTTTACACAACAGCATTATCCACAAAAGCAGGTCTATTTGGGTCATCCACATTTTTGAATCAGGTCTATGTTCAGGTTCCTTAATTTCACATTATTTAATAAAGATATAAGAAAATGTGTTTATACATCATCATGCACAACTGTTTCAGGGGTACATGTTTTATGACTATGGATGTTTTCATGGATACATTTTATACATGTCAAATATGAAGTTTGCTGTTGTTTTTTTCATATAATGACTACACTGCTATAATACCTTTCAGCCGGATGTCTACATAAGGGGCATGGACTTTGAAACACATGTATTGCATTTTGGGAAGAGTAGGATCCATTATTAATATTTTAAGTTACCTGCCGTGCGCACTGTAACTTTAATGTTGTTGTAGTTGTTACACAACACTGTGTGGGTCAAAATGAAAGTGCTACCTGCATTTTTTTCTTGCTATTGAGAACGTAATATGTTTCCGATGTATGTTCAAAAAGAGTTAAAAGATGGTTTGATGTGATTTTTTTATAGATTTTTGCTTTGTTCCGTGGTGCCATTGGTGCCGAAATGTGTGTTGCAACGTGTGGTAGTCCGTGACCTCCGGCAGACTCGCAATCTGTCAGTGCATTCTCTTTCAAGGTCTGTTTCTTACCTACTACATCTCTTTTTTTGTGCCAGATTCCTTCTCAAATGTTTCTTTCCTCTTTCACATTTCCCACATATCTCACCTCTTATTTAGTGTATTTCTCTTTATCCAACCCAGTCTCACATCACTATTTACTGTACCTTTGTTCAGAATCATTAGCAATACAAGTACAAGTTGTCTGTCCTTCCAGAAAATATTTTGAGATGTCTTTGAGCAAAGCATTTTATCCCAAAGTGTTAACAAAATAAATATTCACTGTCAGAATGCTTTCAGAAAGTTTGGAAACATGACTAAATATGAAGCAGGTTCTTGCTGGAACCCAAATAGTGCTCAGTCAACTTCCTGGAAGAAGAAAGCTCAGAAAAAAATGTGAACACTCAAAAACCTCAAAACACAGACATGCAAGGTGAATATAAATCTAAGTGACTTGTCAATATGTCAGTCCCTGGGCAGAGTTTATTCATCAGACGCAGCAACCTCACCGCTCATGTGAAAGGCATCCTGGTAAATATAGGCACGGCCAGCACTGCTCCGCGAGCAGGAGAACTGAATTCTCTTAATTTATTTCTTCTTACCATCAGCACTGATTGGACAACCACATAAAAGGTGGCGTATTTCCCCATCAACTATTCAGTATCGTGTGGATGAGATTTAGCATTCAAGCAAGAGAGCTCAGCTTCACGGTTAATGGCCAAGGTACCATCTGATGTATGATGCGGTGAGCTCCTGGGATCTCTATCGGCCTCTGTTGTCATGAATGATGTTGGAACACAGAAGTGACCTCTGCACTCTACATTCACAGTCTGTGAATGGAGTGAAGATAAGCAACCACACCAATTAGCCACAACACACCGAGATGCTGCTACAAAGTAAATGCACACTGCGGCTGACATGCTTACTAACAAACATATTTTCATCTTACAGTCCATTGGTGGCAAAGGAAGCAAAAAAGAATGTATGAGCATTCAAGTCTAGTTACATGACAGCATTTGATGTTATTTCTGGCATAGCCTCTCTCTGTGATTTTAATTGATTTTATGAGGCCATTTTCTGTTTTCCTGCCTTAAGAAACATCTGTGAAATCAGTTTAACCGCTTCTTCTGGCGTCTTGACAACATGTGGTAGAATGTAGCCGAATGCTCTCTGTGCCTTTGTATTCAAACACAACAAGTAAAACAGAGCCAGCAGAGAGATAGGTGGCCGGCTCCCATCACACCCCTGAAGCAGATGCTGCATCACCAGTCGTAGACGCAGTAACACATTTGCTTTAGTACTGTACTCTAGTACAACTGCCATGATAAAGACTTATCATGACTTATCAAAAAGTATCTAGGAATTGGCAGACTATCCCGCTGGTATTAAATATAAATGTACTTTGGATCAAAACACATGAAATTAAGTTGCAGTCGACAACAAGAGCTATTGGAATTGTCCGGGGACAACTTTCAGTGTTTATTTGGACTGTGTTGCACCATAAAGGAGCACCAATAATTTTATTTTACAGAAAAAAAGATTAGTTCTAATCAGAAATTAGCAAAACTAGGTTTAAAACAAGTACAGAGGTTTGTTGCAAAAATTAAAAAAAATTGTTTTAAATTTATGGAAAATCCAAGTTCAACCAAAGCTAAATTGAGTTGAATCCATATGGAGATGCTTTGTTTACCAACTTGGAGTAAATAAATCAATGAATAAATTTGAGTGCTGCCGAGACCCTACTTGAAATGAACAATACTCCGTTCCACCATTGGTAGAGCATTCTGCCGTTACAGACTCGAGCACACATGGAAGATAGGAACAAACACACATCAAACTCCATGCATGCACAGATTACAGACTGAAACACACACTCACCTCAGTGTATGAGTGTGCTGATTCGGAGGTTCTGACAGGGTCCGGGGGATTTCTCTAATCACCTGAGATGAGGAGGTAGAAAGATATGGTCAGCAGCATGTGAAGGATGGGCCGCCTCCAAGCTGATCATCCCCTACCAGGCCCATATTATTATTTCCCAAGGTTCTCCAATTAGAGAGTGCTGATGTGGGATCAGTGCGCAGATCTCCCACAGTCATCGCTTTCATTGCAGAAAGAGAAGGCAGAACCGGGAAGAACCAAGGGACCGGATCAGCAGAATTCCTCAAAAAAAATCCTTCTCGAACGAAACTTTGCGGCGCACAGGAGGTCGTTTCAACTCTCTGAGCCCTCGTTTCAGGTAAAGTTGTTAAGCTGTGTGGACTTTTGTTGTGTTTTTGTGTTAAATCACTGTGGTTTAATCGTTCCGCAACGTTGCAGCCAACGTGCGCATATTAAAAAACTGAGAAAAAACACGTATCGCATGTAAGGCCTTAACTGTTGTGTCGATGCTGCTGTACAGTGTTTACTTTACTTCACTGCCGTCACTGTTGCATTTAAGACTTTAGCTGGCAAGTTGTTTCATTGGTTTTAAGAGTCAAGATGTTTTGTTGTCCGGAGGTTTGACTGATAACAAAACAAGTAGGGGGCTAAAGTAATGCCCGGTACATTACAATATAACTGTCTGTTAATGTTAGCATCTATTTCACTATAAAGCAAGGAATCTCTGCATGTGTGTGTGCGTGTCCTTCACATATCTGGAGAACCGCTCATTCTATCTACTTCACACTTGGGTCTATTCAAACCAACGGCGTGCAATGTCAAAGTGGGTACAATTTGAAGATGTGACATGTTCGATATTAATAAACTTTGAATAAACAAGCGAGGAGCGCTCTGTGAAGCATCATCAGGGCTCTGTGGACTGAGTCGAGCAGTTGTCAGCAGTGGGCCCTTTACAGTGCGAGGCTCATCGACTGCAGCTCACTTTTGCTGCTGGACATACTACAAGCAAACTCTTCTTCACTTCCCTAAAGTCAACGATGGATTAGTGGTGCTTAACAATGCTGTAAGCAGCACTTCCTGGGGCCAAGCAATCGGCCCGTTCTGAAGGGCCACGCCCTAAAAACGAGCCCATCACTAGTCATCTGTAAACTAGTGAAAAAAGGTCACAACTGGCTGATTTTCCCTGGTTTTGTGTTCATGATGGATCTCTGCGTCGGGAGTCATTTCGACATTCAATATTATGCCATCAACAAAACATGAACAGCATACAGCAGTTCAAAAAATGCTAAACAAAAAGATTGAGAACACTGGTACAACGAGGGTCTGCAAATAGTGTAATGGCTCATTAGACAATAAATGAGCCAGAATAATAATACATCACTGAGTGCTTAGGTCAACATTTTAAGAACTTCGACAACAAAGAACAGTCCAAATTAAGCTGATTTCCCCTGGTCAAAATAAATACTGCCATAGACCAGCGTGTAATACGACAAAGTGAGAGTTGGTAAATTATGTATAAACAAGAACAGAAAAATAAATGTATATCTTGAGACTGACGCAGGTTTATTTGTTACCACTGATTCATAAGCACAGTACAAACGCGAAGAAACAATGCAGTGATGCATTTAGAGCAAAACAACAGCAGAGGGGAGAAAACAATGAGAATGATCACTAGACTGCCAAAGCTACGTAGAAATGCATGAAATATTTATCATCCTAGTTTGCTTTTTCTTCTGGCAGATGATGTATATTTAGCCATAAATTATATCCAACACTGTTAATAAATGCAGCACAAAATGCAGTTGGCAGCAGGTGAAGGACACGTTGTGCATTTGAAGAGTATCAGCAGCAGCACTACAGTGATACTGAGGGAGGATGGAGGTGCAGTGAAGCTGAGAGCTGCAAACACATTTTCCAATCAGCAAATCCAGTGTCAGTGTTCAGGGCTGCTATTGACACTGGTGACACACCTGGACTGAGTCTTTAATGATTCCCTTTTAGGTTGGGGAATAAAAAATACTGTTAGAGGAATTAGAGACTCAGTGGAGCAGAGCCACACAGCATATGGAGCTTTAAAAATGTGGCCGTATCAGCAGCTTTTACTTAAAGGCGACTCATGAAAACGCTTTGACTCTTATCGAGTGTGAAAAGCGGAGAACGTTTGCAGCAGTCTGTGTGTGTGTGTGTGTGTGTGTATATTTGCATACGTTACTTATATGTAAGTCACCGGGGGTCCTGAAGCATACAGGCAGCTCAATTATTATCCCATCCCACCACTCCCACCAGCTCTCACATGCATCATCACATACACAATTTGACCACATGTTATATAATCCTTCTTAGGTAAGAAAGCTTTTTTTTTGTAAGAAAGCGTTTTTTTTTTCATATAAAAGCTATAATGTAGGCTACAGTGGCCTATGGCAAACTGAAAATGAATTTGATACAACACCCGTATACATATTGCATCTGTCATCATGAACTATTTTGTTCATCTGGCTTGATAAAGACTCACAGACTGTTGCCAAACTGCAGCCAATGCGTTCTCACTCCCAACCCCTCAAACTTTGTCAGTGCCCCCCGACGTCTGCAACCCGACACACCCTTTAGCGTCTGTATAAGACGCATCATGCTTTCATGTAAACCCATCCACATCATTATTAGACAGTCAGAGCAACCGTTGAAGTCTGCAGTGAACATGTGGAAGAGCTGGACGCATCAAACAAACACAGGACTTTCACCCAGGAGGCCACCGTGTGCATCTCCTGTGAGCCATCATTGACTCATTTAACCATAGTTGTGTTGCTTAACTTCTGTAGATACATAACAAACATATTTATTTTACGTAACAAGCATAGTTATTTTAAAATTGTTGGATTATTGAACGCACTTATCACAAAAACAGCTCCACCCACCATCTAAAAACAGATGGTAACCTTTTAGTAAACTGCGCTCCAAGATTTCCAACACAACTAAACAAAATAAAAAACAGTTCTTGGTTTGAATACTCAATATGTAATTTGCAGCTGTTCAAGCCTACCAGACCATGCTGCTAATGCAAAACAAACACAGATAGCCTCTTTGTGGGTACTCTCCACTGATTCATTTAGAATGAGAACCAATTAGGAGAAAAAATGTTAATTCAACCTCGGTGACAGGCAGACTGCAGAGTGACTCACCGAGAAAAAACAAATGCTTACTCACAAAGAAAGAAAGATGGTGCAGAGGAGAACAGTTTCTTCACTTACTCTCTGCAGTAAATATACGCAGATACTAAAGACGATGACATGGCTTTTAAATTGGAACTTTCTCATTATTAGAGCGACTACAGCAGCTGCTTCAATAGCAGCAATCGAACACATTTGGTGAAAGGGCTCGAGACACTTGTGTGATGAGGTGAGGGAACTGACCCCCTCCTCCCTAATTTAATTACATTTTATCATGGCCGTCCTGCTGACAGAAACTGAGCTGTGAATGCATGGCACTCTCGCCGATGTCACTTTTGTTAGTCCTTTCTTTTCTATTCCGCATGTGGATCACACGAATACAGCACCCATTACACACACCACCGCCCAATTAGAGCGGGAATGTGAATTAATGAGCAGGGCAGGGCAGGTTAATGAAGGGTGATGCTGATCTGCTGAGGACTGAAATTAAAAACCGTTTCCTCTGTCCAAATAGAGTTTCGCTTGCTATTATCATGTAAGTGTTGTCGTGTGTTTGTGCTATCACCCTTTAAACTATCATGCAGCACTGAGCGGCTGCTGTGCGGGGGAGATTTTTGGGGGGTTTAGGAGTAATCTAATACTTGTATTTCAGTTTAGGCGGGACACTGTCAACCCCTTGAGATGATTTAATATCCTGAAAATACACAAAAAATCTCCATCCTTACAAGTGCTTTTGATTCCATTTTCACCACAGAATGATCATATGGGGAAAAGAAACTGCCAATGAAATATCCCAGTTGCAGAAAAGGAAATGAGCTATTATACATTAACCTTTCTTTCGATATTCTTTCTGCTGAATATTTTACCTGTTAAGTGTGCATATCTTCATCTACGGCCAATTCACAACACGTGCCCTGGAATGTGGCTGTCAGCATGATACTAATGTTGAATCAAACGCACACTTCATACAACCACAAACGCATTGACAGGGTTCCCACTGGTTTCTACAGATCATTTTCCAGGACTTTTGCAGGACATTTTCAGGGACAGGGATCAAACCAAACAACAATATGTTCCTCACTGTGGAAGTCTGTTTATGAAGATGTGCAGTCTATGGCTATAGCTTATTCATGAAACAAATACATCTCCTAAATGGTCTCACTTTGTACCTCGTAAGCATGATAGTGTCTATGTGTCTAAAACTGGTTTTTAATACTTGGCCTAATAGATGTTCCGTGTCTTTTCACCTGCAGGTTAGCAAGGTTGTACTTACTGGACAGGTTTGTGTGTCTTGTTAAGACACATTTAGCTTCAAAAGTAGTGCTGAACCTGAAAAATGTTGGAAGCTATTTTTTTTGTTGTGGTTCTGTTTTGGCCAAAGAAAATCTACTAAATTCAACCAGATATTAGCAATGAGGGACGCCTACTTTCTAACCTCAGTGACTCGCTGTACCTGTTCTTTTCAAGCACCCACTCTCCTCTGGTGTCCACAGAAAGTCTCTGTGCATTTGTATATTCAAATAGTGAGCTAAAATGACATCTGATCCTGTGTACCGCTAGAAGTCCAAGGTTCACCTGAAAAGTTTTGGAAACATAGAATACCTGAGTGAGCCTGCAAATAAGTTTGTCTTTTCATCGTTTGATTATTTTAAATGAAGAAGTTATCTTGTTGTAAAAGTAGTCCTTAGTGTGTCTGCATGTTTGTAGCAGTTGGTAAGAATGTGCTGTTAGCTGGATGTCAAATACGAGTCAGCAAACCCGAGCAGATAACAGAAAAACATCCACAAATCCTCAGACTCGCTTGACAGACAAACAGTTGCATAACAGAAACAAACCTGCAAACCTAACGAGTTGAAAGAGAAAATGTTTCCAGCGGGAGACTGCATCTGCAGGGAAGGATGTGATTTTAACTGAGAGGGGACTGTTTAACTGAAAAAAAAGAAAAGAACAGAAAAGCAGTACCTAACTCTTTGGGGATAATGAAGGCTTCAATTTCCTAGGCAGCCAGCAGAAGCAGCGGCTGACGGCACACGGGGCTCAAAAGGACTCAGAAAATCGGAACACTGCAAACATCCTGCGAGCGCGGCTGAGAAATGAGCTGCTGCAAAGCAATCAAGCTGCACTGAACCAACACGCTCTGAGCTTTCCAAGAGGAGAGGGGAGGCGACCACGTCGACGGCACGCACATGAAAGAACACCGGATATCAGAGATGGGAAAAGGCAATGACGAAAGGCCTGGTCATCATATTTTTCTTTATACATTTAGACATCTTTTCTCTTTGGCAGAGAAGAGGAGGATTGAGACTGTAGCACGGTCCAAAAACCTCGCCCTCCACACCAAAAGATATTTATTTTTCTTTATTTATTTATTTTTTTTTAGTAATTACTAAAAGAGGCATAACGGGTGCATTAAACTAATGAATACTGGGTGAAATAAGATATGCTTGGTTACACTCCATACTGTTCCAAATGTTTGCAGCAGCCAAAAGATTAACCTCAAATAGGAGGGAGAGAGTTTTAAAGGAAGACAAGGAAAGGAAGATACAGTAACGAAAGGGATGAGAGGCAAAGAAAAAACGGATAAGGAAAGGCAAGGGTTGAAGGGAACGGAGAGAAGGAAATGGAGGAATGTCAAGGAAAATAACAGAAAAAAATGAAAACATATGGTCCGTGGTTGTCTGAATGACGCATGCAAAAAGATTGTCCGTATCATACTCACTGACACGTTTTCATGTCTGCCCTTATTTCCTTTGAACTTCTCTTTCAAGTTTCCTCACAGCATTGTTCCTGCTTTATTCCAGTCTCTCAATTTCTGGATCACTCTCTCTCTCCCTCTCTCTCTCTCTCTCTCTCGCCATCCATCTCTCTCGCCATCCATCTCTCTCCAGCTAAGAAAGATTAAAGTGGAGGCAGAAGTCACGTTAATGGCCATCAGCTCATCCTGTGCAAGCAGTTCCCTGTCTGCACCGCCTACCTGCTTAATTAGTCGAGAGGCGAATCACTAGCAATGAACCTGGCACTAACTGCACTCTCTCACACACTCTTTCAAACACACACACACACACACATTTGCGGATCATGAAACCCCAACTTAATTTTATGAAAAGCCATCAAATAGTCTAGCAAATTACAGTGTGGATCAAAGTACTGGCCTGGCTGACCGACATGCCGACGTTGAAATCCCTAGAGAGACATTGTCATTGCACATGAAATGATGCATCTAATGTTCTTCGTTAACGGAAGAACACATTAGTAAGCACTCACAATATAATCTGAGGTTGTCCTATTGTGTCATATTGTGTTGTGCATTTCATATTTTCGTGAAACCTTAGCCTTGTTGGCCCCGGTCCATTTCGTCTATATGTCTTTTTACCATGGTACACCATGACAATGAGAGATTCCAGGCACTTCTGTCTGTGCATCTTTTTACCCTGAACCAAAGCCAACCTTGAAGTAAGGATAAGCCAAAATGTCCTCAGTTTGAAAAACTCTGATGGTCTAAAGCCCAGGTCCTCACCAAAATAGGAATACAGGAACACACACACACACACACACACACAGCTTCATGCCTTCACATCCAGCAGACACCCACCAGCATTTTCTAATTAGTCCACAGAGCTTGTAGGTAGGAACAGCGGGTGAGTTATTAATAGCCGGATCCTTACCACACTTTTAGCCCATTAATGAGAAGCTATGGCCGTGTTTTGTTTATCATGCTTTATATAATAGTTTAAGCTTTTGGTGTTATTTTGCAATTCAAATTTGACAAAATTTTCATTAAAACATGAAAACATAAAGATAAAAAGGTAGAGAACTGAAGGAAAATAAGAGCTGAGGAGGTGGAATGTTTTACAAACAGAAACAGAAGTATGAAGAGGTACGAGAGGGAATGTCAGATTACTTTGCTTGTTTGATATCCTCACCGCTTCGAGGATGGTGTCAGTCTAGACAAGTCATATTCTTGATTTATGAAGAGCCAGATCTAGTTGGATTAAATGTGCATTAGGCATTTCTGATGGAGGAAATGGTTTTTTTTTCGGTTGCTAAATTGTTCCTCATCTACTCAGCAAAATGTAATCAAAAGGAGACTCAGATTTGACACATTAAAATCAAGTTTGCAGCTGTTGGGAAGTACTATTGCATAAGTGACAAAAGTTGAATAAAGTCTTTTGTGGTTCCAGAAGAAGCTGTGCAAAATCTGATGAATGTCCTCCAGTGATGTCCCTGAAACTGTTGGTTTGGGACTACAAATTTGAAAATGAAAAAAGAAATGAAGTGAGCACACCAGATCTTTGTATTCGGCTCATCGTCTCTGCTGCAGGCTAGCAGCTGGAGGCTAAATTGTTTACAACTAACATGACACACCTTAATCTGCTGTTGACGAGCAAGAAGAATGGAATGGAATAAAAAAAATTTAAAAAAATCTACAGTTCAACTCAATTTTGATACTTTTTGAGTATTTTGGTTGTTATGTCTCATTAACCCCTTAATAATGTGCACCTGTTTCACAATATATTATAAATAAATTACAAAAAAAAGATTTCTTATTATTTTATGCTATATCAACATCCAATCAACCTTTCATCCCGTAAAACATAATTTGACATGTGCTTGTATCAGCCAGCAATAATATCATGACATCCATCAATAAATCTGAACTTTTAGCGACAAGAGAGGTGAGAGTTTTTAGCAGTCCTATCAAATGCAAAGAATTTGATTTAAATTCCTCTTGCATCTAAACACCGCTCAAATATCCACTGGGGAATACTCACAGTATAGAAGCTAAAGACGATCCACCTTTTGTTCCACTTGGATTTTAGGGGACGGCATTATCTGTGTGATACACCATTGGATCTTACTCTCTTCTTCTTTATTGTCTTTTTTAATGACCGCATTATGTGAAATTATGTCTGCAAATAAAATCTCCCCAGTGGGACACTACAGTTTCGAACATAACGGATTCCTACACCTCTGCCTCTTCTGGACGGTCACCACAGGGACACACAGTACATGTGTGTGATCTTGTAAATCCGCCAGTGAGGCTCCTGTGTGTGAAGACCGGAATAATAAAACTTCCTGGGTCCTTCAGCTCTCACAGCTCTGATGACTTATTACAAGCTGTATCAAAGCTGAACACTGCGCTACAGCTCCGCAGAGGAGGCTCGACTGGGTTTATGACCACACTGTGTGTGTGTGTGTGTAAGATTTCTTAGAGTGTGCTGATGAGCCTTCCTCTGCATGTGCCTATTAAATTAAAGACAGATGCTAAGAAACTCTCAGTTCTTTTATTATTGAACCTTACACCAAAGACCATGAATTCTCATATACCTATATCAGGCACTGTTTTAAACTGGTTCTCCTCCTACCTCAACTACAGAAGTTCCTTAGTGTCCATTCACAATTTTAAATCACAAGAGTTTCAAATTCTCTCTGGAGTCCCACAGGGGTCAACCCTTGGCCCACTGCTTTTTAATCGATACATGATCGCACTAAGTAATATCATAAATAATCATAAAATATCCTATGATTCATACCCAGATGACACAGCTCTTTATCCCGATCACCTAAGCCCAATTGACAACCAGATCAAATGCATTACGGACGTAGATATTGGATGGCAAACAACTTACACTTACGAAAACTAATTACATTGAAATTATTGTTGTTGGTCCCAAAAAATAGCAGCAAGAAATAACTTCATACCTTTTATCGTGTCACCTAAAGGCAAGTGAGCAGGTCAGAAATTAACTTTGAAGATCAAATAGCAAATATTACATGATTATAGTTCGACAACCTGAGAAAGAGAAAATTGAAATATGACAAACTGATTCTGAGAAACTGGTCAAAGCTGTCATTTTGAAAAGTTAGAGTACTGCAATGCTTTTTTCACTGTATCATCAAAACAATCAATTGGAAGACTTCAACACATGGAGTATTACATTCAGTTCAGTTCAGAGTTCTGACTGGTACAGGAAAGCATAACATTACTAAAATGCTTAAATTAATTCATCGCAGTCCGATTCAACAGAATTCACTCCAAAATCCTCGTATTGTTTTTTAAGGAACTCCACGATTCAGCTCCCTATAACATTCCTGACCTGCTTACTGACTATACCCCCGATAGACTCCTCAGCTCTTCAGAGAGTGGCTTTTTGGTTATACCCCAAATAAGGTCAGCCCTCTGGAATGTTTTGCCTGATGAGCTATGGTCTATACATTTTTTTTTATGTACATTTAAAGCAAAGCTCAAAACCTTCCTGTTTTCACAGGCCTATAAACAGTGTTAGTGTGTATGTATACTATGTTATGCCACTGTGTAGCATATGCTTGATGTTAATTCATTTTATTTTCAATGCCCCTTTCTTTTTACTTTTCCTTCAAATGTAAAACACATTGAGTTTCTCTGTAATGACATGTGCTCTATAAATAAAGCTGCCTCGCCTATGAAAATATAGAATTCACATAACACTTTGACCCATCTCTCTCCATACTTTACCTGGTCGTACTCCATTGTATAATTCCGATTCCTCTCACACGGACACACACACACACACACACACACACACACACACACATGGATTATGTAGCATGGACAGTGACTGTGCTGTGTAGTGGACATGTGAGAGAATTCAATTCTCTCCTGACCTTTAGCTGGAAATGGAAATACCAGAAAAGATATAAATATATCAAGATTGTGTGCTTGCCTCCTTGCACGAGTGTATGTGTGTGTGTGTTTGTGTGTCTGTATGCATGGGTGGATCTAGGGTCTATCTGACTTATTCACCCTGCAAGGGGTCTCATGTTTATTCTCCGAATGAGGTAAAACCATCTTGGGGCTGAACTATAATACCATAACGTGGAATATTGCCTTGTATGTTGTCCTCTACAGAAGTTTTATATTTGTAAAAAAGACAAACTCCAAAATCCCTTCAGCTGCCACTTTGAGGCTCCGATTTTTATTCATTACGCAGTCCTGGAAAGAATTAACAATCTTGTGGTAATCTGTCGATTATGAAAACAAATTGAGTTCAAAGTTGACAGGTTGTCCTGAGGGTGGAAGAAAGTAATCTGGGCAGAACAAATGTGTTCAGCAAAAGTCATGGCCATCTGCCTGATAGATTCCAATATTGCGTGAAACTTCGGCCTAATGGTGAAGCTCGGGTAAAGTTTAGAATATCACGAGATTCATTTGAACATCTACAACAGACAGAAAGGCCACAACTGGGGGAAATGGCGAGATTAGGAGAAGCCCAATCATTTTACAGTGTGGAGCAGTCGGACCAACCAACATCGCTTTCCCCGCGCCCGCATCAGACGTAAACTTCCCATCACAAATCAGAAGGTCAGGCTGCAACCGTGAAACATCGTCTGACTACTAATCAACATGCTGTAGATTTGCACTGTTTGACTTCTGATGCTCACTACTAAGAAAGACTCTTCATCAAAAGTAACAACAGATTTAAAACTGAGAGAGCACTGTGCCATTCAAATGGAGCATCTTCCTCTCACCAGCTTTCTACAAACAACCATAAGCTTAGCTCCATCTTAGCTCTACCCAAGTTGTTACAGCATTGAACATTTCTTGGGCTATGAGTCGTTTCCATTTGTACTACTTCCACAAACACTGTAGCATGTTGAATTTCAAAATCCTCATCATGGATTTAATTTCTGATGTAATATATATACCTGAAGGCTGATTATATTATACTTGTATCAAACAGTGATGCACTAACGTAGAATACGATGCATTAGCTATTCAAATTAAATTACACTCAGCAAAATCTAACCATTGTCACTTTCTAAATCAAAGTCACTACCCTGTCCTTGGAAACGGAGCACAAACCCAACTGTTCGACAGACAAGCAGTGATGACAACAGTTGATTTCAGGTACGTGATATTTCTAAAATGTTCATATATTGTATGAAATAGACGGGAAAAGTATTGTCAGGGCTGAACACTAACCTTTAACAGCGCTTGCAAGATTGACAAACAGACATCTGCTCTTGGTTACCGAAACTAAAAACATGGTTTCCATTTTTAGTCTTCTCATAATTTCAGTAATCAATATGCAGTTGTATGCCAGCTTTTTATTGAAGATGTCATGTTATTCATGCTTTGCGGTATAATTTCCGTTTCCTTTTTTTCTTTCTTTCATTCATCTGGTTCTTTGTCAGTTTTTATTTGCATATTTGTGTGTGATGCTAATGCGTTATTCAAACTTCTCACCCCAAGCAACGTAATTTGCTTTGCCAAAATTGTCTCTGAAACAGATGCCTGTGCGTACGCGAGTAAACACACTAACACACATGCAGCGTTGTGCAGAGTTCTCTGGTTCTGACTGTAGAATCAATATTTAAATATAACTAATGCAAAAAAGTAAATAAATAATTCATTTTGGGATGCACATTGTTCTGTTTACTATCCCTATTTTCTGTATATGTTCATATTTTGTTTAAAATATGGTTGCCACTGATGGCAACCAAAATAATTTGCAATGGCAACCTTCCCTGTCGAGCCCTGATTGTGTCAAGACTTGCAGTAAAAGCAGAAAGTACACAGTATGTTACAGTTGGTCGTCTTGCTGCTAAAGTCGGGGAGGTTAAATTTAGCAGAAAGGTGGGTAATTCATCATTGTTGCTTGTCAGTTTAACCCCTATCAGTGTTGACATTGATCCTCTGTGTACGTGTGTTTGGGCACGTGTGCACATATAAGGCGAGTGTGTGCGAGTTATCAACGAGAGCACAGAGAATAAAAGGGCAAAAAAGTGAATCATGAGTGCTAACAGCAACGGTTAAACACAAAGATTTTGCCGTTCACAAAGATTTGCCGTTCAAGCTTCTCACACACAAACACAGAGTCACAAGCCCACGAGCCAGCGGCGGCTGGCAGTTTGATGACTGCTAATCTGCTCTGAATAGACAGTGACAGACAGAGACAGGCAGAGCGAGAGAAGGGAAGGAATGTAGAAACTGAGATATGACGGAGGACATGACGAAATGATGAGTTGAGGGCTGAAAAGATAATGAGTGGAGGCTGGGGAATGAAATGATGAGCAGAGGAGCTGAGGCTGGAAAGAGACATGAGAGGACTGAGCAGAAATGAAAAAAAAGAAGAAAAAAGAAATGAAGAAGCTTCTCCGTTTCTCTCGCTGAGAAGATTACCATAAAAAAAAAATAAAAAAATAAGCAGCAGCTCTCCTCCGTCTCGTCTCCCACACTATTCAACAGTCCCAATTCTGTCCCAATCCCTGCATAGCATTGTGGGAAAGTTTCAGTGTGCAGCGTAAAGGTGGATGAAACTACCCTCTTCTTCCCCCAGTGACCTTTAAGATGTACTGTTGTTCTTTTCTGATCTCCAGTGACCTTTTCATACTAGACAGCTTATGTTCAGTATACTAGAGAAGGAATATTCTGAAGCTTGGAGGTTAAATGCAGGTGATAGACAGGAGGTCCACAAGTAGCCGTGCAAAGTGCTGCTTATCTGCAGGTGAGAAAAAAACAATCCTAAAGTGTGTTGAGTAAACATGGTGGCAACTGAAGATAATAATATTTTGTATGATCACCTTACACCATTAAAGTCACACATTACTCACAAAGCTGCAGGGTCTCAGCTTTTAGGTCTCTGTTCCCATTTCCATACACCCCTACGTGCATCTTTTATAATGCTCAACTTTGCACAGAGTCACTCTGACAAATTCAACTGCATTTGCAGCTATCAATACTAAGTGACGTGATTTAGTCGATTAAATATTCAATAATACCAAACAATGTCAGGTAAGAGATACAATTCAGTGAAGATCATGGGTTGGATTTGAATTATCAAGAAAAAGAAAGCTCTACATATTTTCACATGGAGGTGCAGGGTGAGAATTTTTATTCCAGAGGGTTAAAGAGGTCTATGGAGAGACACAAGGCACAGTAAAGAAGCATTAAAAGCCTTGAAACTGAAAACAAGTTTAAATGCCTTACCAACCAAATGTATTCAGTGATGGTGACACACAATGTGCAGCTGGTACTCTCGGGCTTGCCAGGCTCACTCTCCTTTTAGTGTCACTGGAGCCAAAATGAGGCCTGCCTGCTCTGCGTTCAGAGGTTTGCTTTCCTTTGAATGACTTATTACGGATGCTAACATTTCTCTGCTGGAGAAAAAAAAAAGGCAAAATATATTTGATATGAATGCCTGTGGAGCTCTGGCTGCAACGAGTGTGTAAGGGTATTATGGTTTTATCTAGGTTTAAAATACATCCAGGGGGGAACCCAGGGCAGCCGAGCAGCGGAGGGGGGGAGGGGGGGGGGGTTGCAAAGAGAAACTCCGGGGCAGATAAATGTTTAAAAAGCTGTCGTAAGCTGTGTAAAAATTGTTATTTGTTGACATTTACCCACGGAGAGCCCCAGATGTTTCGAGCATGACGGGGTCGCATTTACCATAATTCTGACTAGTGCCAAGGAGCGGGGGGAACGTGATTAAATACCGTCTTCAGCAAAGGGCACAGACCGCTGTTCCAGGGACCTGCCGGTACTGCATATGAAACCCATGCAGTAAACAATTCCAGAAGTGGTCCAACCAAAGGCTGGTGTCACAGCTACTGAATGCCATCTTTTGAGTCATTTCTTTTGAGTCATTTCTTTTGAGTCATTTCTTTTGAGTCATTTCTTTTGAGTCGATTGAGAGCGAACTCTACAGTTGCATCTCACCTGCGCTTGTCGCCATTTTTCTGGCTCTGGTACAAAAAAACATCTTCACCATGTTAAACAATTGAAGGCATTCCAGACAATCCCATCTGTGTTTTTGTCAACACAGAACTTCTCTCATATAGATGATGAACATTTTAGCTGAAACTGCAAATGTATAAGAATTAAAGGGACTAAACTGGGACTTTGAGCGTTAACAGGAACATGTCTCCCTTTCACCCACCCTTGGGTCCAATGCATGGGTGAATAAAATATGCAGCTCTCTTGTGTATGGATCAGTAGGTTTAAGAGTGAGATGTTTTAGAAAAAATGTATTTACATATTCAGAGTTAAAAATACATAATGGGTAGGAGAGAAAGGAAGGGCTTCTATCAAAAAGAAATACTGAGTGGTAAAGGTGGTACAAAACAGAATAAAAATAGTCCAAACGTTGGGGTAACTGTTATGACTGAAACTAGAAACTTTGAAACTAGAAAAAGGTTGGAGAGCACAAACACAGAGAGGGACCAGAACCAGACCAGTCAAGAAGAGACAGCAGGAGAATGAGAGATGGAAGGTAAGAGGAAGAAAGAGGGAAAGAGCACAAGTGACAGAGAAAGCACAACAGAGACCGTAACCCTGCTGTAGGGGCTTCTGGGTAAAAAAAAAAAAAAAAAAAGCATCAATAATATCTCTCTTTTTTTCCCCTCCTCTTTTTTTCCTCGTCTCCATCCTTCATCCTGGGGATGTTTTTCAGACTCCGAGCTCAGAGGATTTTATCATTCTTCTCCCCGAGGGACTTCTTCCAGTTTAAAATCATTGATACTGATTACCCCGGGCCCTGTCATATTGATTTTTGAGATTTATTGTTGGCCGACTCCCTAGCAGAGGTCTGTGGCCCCTGTGTCCCCGAGCTGGCAGTCATTTGTTAAACACTCTCCGCACCTGACAAGGAACACGCTGAACCACGAGCGAACACACACACACACACACACACACACACACACACACACACACACACACACACACACACACACACACACACACACACACACACACACACACACACACACACACACACACACACACACACACACACACACACACACACACACACACACACACACACACACACACACACACACACACACACACACACACATTAAAAAAGCTCAACAACAACATTCCCACTATGAGCAGTTTATTAGATAGGTTAATCTGTTCAATAAATTGGTCCACAACTCCACGCAAACCATGTATTTCAGATGATTTTTTTTCTCAAAAGGTACATTGTTTTTTAATGTGTAGACCTACCAAGTTGGCTAGATATGACCAATGCTAAGACCCACTCAACACTGATATAGCAGCTGAGCAGCAAGACGGACCGCCTTGGACAACTTTTCCTGAGAATGTTCATGCAGAAATACCAACAGCAGACAAAAAATCTTAATATATATTTGGTATACCTTGTATATTTAAATTGCTTTTGATGTGCGCATGTTTCGGCATTTCAATACAAATAAAAAAAATAAAAATATGACCCATCCCTATTGAGAACAGAATAATAATAATCCACGAGATGTACACGGTCTGATATTACAAACTAGTTGAAATATCCTAATATATTTATCCAGGGGCCTCACAATCATGTTATGCCTCATAGGGTTTTGATTCCATCCTTTGAAAACCTTATTCCAACCAAGCTTGGTTGCACACATGTTATTGCACAGTTTGGGGCTAAGAAAGCACATACAGCGAATTGTGGATGTTGAGATCATCTCAACGTAACTAACGAAATATTTCAAGAGCAAACCACCAAGTTCATCATCCCTCAGAGAGACATGGGCGATGCAACTGCAATTATTCACATAAACAGCATGGATTTAAACAGACAGATGCCCACTCGGTCATTCATACCTGCCAACAAATGTATAAATCACACGCACATCATCATATATGTCACACACACAAACACACATCGTAGGAGCAGCAACCACTTAAGCGCCATTTCCTTCTCCTCCTGTTTATTATCCAGCTCTAACCGACACTATGACCTTCACACACAGATCAGTGAAAGCTGGTAAATTCCCTTCCCTCACTACTTCTTTCTTACGGCAGAAGATGAGCCAGAGGAAGGAGACAGAAAGCAATAAGTATGTTCAGGCGTGTCTCTCTAGCTGTGTCTAAGTTCAAGGACTGGATCCGCCAAAGGACACGACCCATGAAGGTGGATTATTCATAGTGCCTCACCCCTAAACCTGTGCTGCGTTCATGTCGCATTCACACCAGGCAGTTGTCGTTAGGTGGCCAACAAATCATGAATGTAGAAATACATTGGGGGGGTTTCTGGCACAACTTCACCTACGTCCAAGGTGCATGGAGAAGGGAAAAGAAAGTCTGTAGAAGTCAGAACTCACTTGTAGTCCATTTAACAACGTTTTTTCAGAACAACGCATTTTTCGGCTGATGGCCTTTATCAGAGTCATCGTCAAACACATAAACAACATTTGAAAAGGGTATGAACAACGAATCCTCATCCAACAGATGGTGCGACCTACAAAAAAGTTACTCATTTTTCCTGAGTCTAACGACGCTTATCAATTTGGGCTTGTTACATGCATACGGTCTTCTCAAAATAACCTTCCGTACTCACAGGACACATCGTAGTCGGGTGTAGGCACAGAACTACTTAGTTAGGTTGAGGAAAAGATTGTCGTTTGGGTTACAATAACTACCAAAGTGGGTTAGGGACGTGACAAACAAATCAATGTTTGCCAAATTCACCTAGTGTGTGGGTTTTTGCAGCCTTTATTCTTTATGGTTCCTTAATACATGGATATGAATTGATATTGTGGGGTATCTACGAATTACAATGCGTTCATTTACGTAGGTATATCAGTCAATGGCCCACTTGCAAAGGTGGGTTGGGTAAAGGGTCAAGGGGAGGGTTGAATGTGCCTCTCTGCCACTGTGGAACAACGATTGACCTGAAGCCACATGACCACACACCCAACCAACCTTTGCAGTAACTAATACAAGCTATTGTTGATTTATATTCAATGTGAATTCATATACTATTGCGTTTTTCTGTGGTTGCTGGATTAGTATGAGTACCAAGTAAAAAATATAGATAATGAATTTTTCTGCATGTGTGTTTCTTGAATTCCCCAAATAACACTGGATACATGACTGCAAGACGCCTGGAGCCCAAATGCAGTGTAAAAAAGAAATGGCCAAGTTCATTGAAATCATCAGAAGAGAAACCTCCTGCTGCAAGAAACTTGCTTTTGTCTCTCTTGCACACACTCTGAAATAATCTACAAACAAGTAAACTAACCATTTTAAACACACACGTTTGCTGTCTTATTCTAAAACACACAGACCCACTGCAAGTTTCTACATTTTCTAGGATATACTGTAGTGAGGGTGATACCTGAGCAGGGAGTTAAACAGGCTGCAACAGATGCATCGGCTTCGTCATCACGATGCTAATGTGGTGTATGAGGTCACAGGAGCATGATGGACCTCCTGGGGGAAACATGACCTAAACCGCCCTGCTTCGCACCACAACCTGCATGACTAATGAAAAACAGGAACAACAAGCCAGGCTGCTGAGCCCTCAACAGGCGTCTGCTGTGAGACCGTTAGCTGCGTGTGGGACTTGGTGTTACAGGGTAACTGGTACAACATGTGCAACACGCAGGGCCTTTCTTATTTTGCTATTTTGTGCCTCCTTATCTCTTCTCTCTGCGCTCGACAGGCATGTGACCCGGAAATCGATATCAGCGTTACATCTTGAAAGAAGCCCCGATTCCTTAAAGTGCTTGAGGAGCAAGGAGGCTTGCCAGAGGAGG
Source organism: Anarhichas minor (assembly GCF_050575085.1). Lineage (NCBI taxonomy): Eukaryota > Metazoa > Chordata > Actinopteri > Perciformes > Anarhichadidae > Anarhichas > Anarhichas minor. Next base: position 20,590,516 of record NW_027466473.1, on the reverse strand, counting down.
TATAAGCAATAATACACCAATGTATCCTTTGCGGAAGTCTTTATGGCAGTCGTGACATATAAAAGAGGCGTGACACACAGCTGGAATAATCTAAAACCATGGCGAGACGCTACAACTTCACCGTTCGTGTAGCGCCTCGTAAAGGCTCCATTCTAACCGCTTGATATTGCTTACGTTTTTATATTGAATGTAGAATATGTATACCCAATTCCATGGATTCAGAGGCAAAGATGTCTCAATTATTAAATGTTTTTTGCCTCGACTCCTCCCATCTCTTCCACCTTGTGGAACCTCGTTGCAGGTTTAAGGACTGCTAATTGCCCCCTGTACAATGCCTTACTATAGGCACCTGAATGCAACGAGGACTCCCGTGTCCCCGTCTCCAACGACGTTACCACACGATGATAATGTAATTTGACAACAATACATGCTGTTGACTGAGCCGCATTATGAATCTTCCAAACCTGAGAAATAAAGGGCTCCCTGCTAGAAAAATACTTTAATTGCCTTTTTTTGGAAAGCGTAGGTTCCCTTTACGATGTTCAAAGTGCATCTGAATGTCAGAATGTTTCCAGACATTTAGCCTGACAAAAATGAAGATGTGCAGCCGAAAGCTGGCAGTGTACAATGAACTGCTCGCTAGAGTAGAGATGTTAATGTCTAGATGGCAAAAATCATTGTTTACCAAGCGTACTTAATCCAACACAATATTTAAATCATTTATGGTTAAATAAATACTGTCCATGCCCATTTCTATATTGAATGGCTTACATACCATTTCAATAAAAATGTCATACTGTTTTCCTACAGTTTGACCAATGGGGACAAACTACCAAAACTGCAATCAAATCAACACAAAATGAATCCACTATTGCCAGGATTTGGCAAAGTCTTCAAAAATAACTGCTTCTAAACACTTTCTAACATTCAGAGGATTGCGCAACTTTGACAGAGTCCTGCACTCTCTCATCACCAGGATATGAATGAATGTATCTTGTACCCCTTAGCTTACACTGACTCTGAATCTGATGATGTTGATTTGAAGATGCCTAGATTTTCCATCATATCTTTGTAGGTAAAATTGCTTCCGGTTTGTTTTTTCAATCAAATTCCAAAATGAGAGACACACAAGAGAAACCAGACGAGTGTATCAGACTCAATCAAGGTTAAGTAGCGAGTAAAGCGTTTTTATTGGAAATGGAACGCTCGAGAGTAGTAATACCTCTCATGCATCGAATGAATTTTGCTCTGTTGTGAAAAACCTGATCAAGTACAAGTACAAATAGAGATAAGAATAGCATCATCTCCAGTTTGAGTGATGAATTCAATCAACACCTGTTTTTCAAAGAATGAAAATCTAAATTGAGATGGTAGGGACAGAGTGGAGAGATGCACTATACATCATGGTAAAATAATGAGTTTTCTAATGTTCTCCGCAATATTAGAATAGAATATTAGAAGTGTGTGTGCATCATTTTACATGCAATCACTTTGAATTCAGACTACACGTGTTTGAGATCTTGACTAATTCAAGTTGTGTGGGTTTAAAACGCTCTCAGCTTGTATTTATAAAGATGGATTCACTAATGGCTCTGTGGGGTAGAAGACGTTAATTCGCCCAATTATCAGTGTCATTGAAACAAGTACGTATGTGCCTGTAATGATAATCAAGCCATAGTTTTTTGTCTGTTCCCATCTTTGATACTTGCATTATGAATTCACGTTTTACTTTACTCACAGTAAAAATACAAATTAGGAAACATCACAACATCACAATAGTGAATCGTTTTCATGATCAATTGATTGGGACTGAAGTGAGATCTAAGGGAGAGTTCTGTGCTGCCGCCATTGTTGTCCAGCACAGCGGAGCCACAAACGTCCAATCGTCATTGATTAGAATGGAAATCATCTATTCGGATCGAGTCTGCATCTTTATACACTGTGTCAGCTAATATAATGTCAAAGTAGGGAAGAAGCAGAAAGAGTGTGTGGGGGGGGGGGGGGAGACGAGGAGAAAGAAACAGGAGTGATGCATAGAAACTAGAACAATAGACAAAGGAACGGAGAAATGAGACAAAAACGGTGACGAAAAAAATCACAAAGACAGGCTTTGTTCTCTACAGAGCATCATTACACTGAAATAAGAATCAAAACAGTAGAATTACATTCCTTTGAAAATACAATAGAATGCTGGTGTTTCACTCTGCAAGTCACAATGAAATGGAGTCTTTCTCCCTCATGTTGTCAACTGATTCTCCGTTTTATCATTCGCACTGAGATACAAATGTCAAAACATTTCAAGTGGGTTTTGATCAGAATCTCACTAATTACTTAACAACCTTTTGAGCACACTCTACCTTTAAGGCATACTAATTCAACTTGTCACCACGCAACATATGACTCATTTATTATATTGTGATGTCGAAAGAGCAGAGAAAGGAGGTGTGGGGGGGGGGGGGGGGGGGGGGGGGGGGAGGGGCTTCACTAAAAGTCCCATGCATCAGCTCAAAGCATCTGTCTGTCTCATCAATGAACATCTGTATCTCTGGAGGCCCATTGTCTTGACTCTCCCATGTTTTTCTATGATTTTCATAGAAAGACATTTTTATGATGTTATGTCAGCACATTAATAAAATACTTGGCCCTCAGTGGGTTCCATATGAGTGTAAATGTTACTTGAATTAATAAAACATGCAGCTCCTCCTTTCAGTAAAGCAACTCATTATGACTACAGGCTGCGTGGCAAGAAAATGTCTCAGCTATTGTGTGCATGCCTGCACGATCACACCGTTTTACACACAGTCTACTCAAAAATGATCAGAAGAAGTCACGTATCCAACAGCCTCGATGTGATGGATCAGCTCTCTTTACTTCATGCACCATGGAGCTAAGACCCAAACAGGTGTTCTCTGAATAGACTGTCAGAGTGCCTTGACTTACACACTGTATCAACAACAGGTACGTCATGCACGTCGTCGTTTTGCTCTCCCTCACTCCTCCCTTCAGCCTAGCTTTGCCCTCTTCCTTTTTATCCGTAAAAAGAAACTCTGCGTTCTCACTTTACCCACGCCCCTCCTCCCCCGGTCTCCCACATCCTGAAAAGAAACCGAAGCAACAGCATTTGGCCTCCTCGTCTCATCGCCTCTCTCTCTCCTCACCTCTTCTCTTCACTCCCTGCCTTAAGATGGGCAGAAGGCAATAAGGGCCGCTAACCTCTTCTTGCCTCCGTGCACTGAAACGTACACTGAAAAGAAGCCTGGATTCTCCTCTCTGCCCGGAACACTGTAGATCACCAACCAAGCACTTGTTCTCTCACCCTGTCTTCCAACTGTGTGAGAGAGAAATCCAACAGTCATTCAGTTCGATTTTCTTTCAGAAATGCATCATCAAATCTCATATTCAGCCCGTCATTCAGTTCGATTTGATTCACTTTAACTGGATTTTAAGCTTCTTGATTCTTCAAATACAACACTACAACAAATGCAAATGAGAAAATAACCAAAATGATTCCTCATCAATAATCTGAATTATAAACACTAGGGGCTCTAGTTGAAATAATGATTTACTTTCAAGGCCTTTGTTTGATTCTATTCATCACCCTATATCATTCTATCACAACTTTAAGCTTAGATTCGTTTGCTTTTTCTGACGGAAGCTTTAGTCACATATGATGTGTTCAAGGACCGTCGGAAAGATGAAAATCTGAGAGTGATGACAGTTTGTATAGCTTCTGGCTATGACAAATGGTGTAATTTTGGCAACTGTTTGAATAAACTATGCTTTTCCATCAACACAAAACAAGATTCTTCAAAGTAATTCTGTCACCGATCAGCCTCGTGCTCATTCAGGCAGAACCATGTAGCTCCACCGTAAAATAATTGACCTTAAAATTGCTCTGATGAAGAAGACGAGTGCCGTCATCCATTTGAATGATTAAGGTCAGCTTGAAACGCTGGTTAAATTGAGTGTAAGTGGGTTTAACTACCACTGCACCCACGAGTCCTCGCTCTCTCCATCATATTTCCACAGAGCTGTCACAGCTCGACTGTCACTTCTGCTTTGCTTTTATTATTCGGCGATAGAAACACATTGCTGATTTATTGAATCCCTGCATTGTCCACTGGCCATGGCTAGATCGTCTCCACAGACTCTATTCACACAGTGACGGATGACTCATAATATATACTTTTTTATTATATATGAGATTCTCTTTCTTCATTTGAAATGTAGAGGGAAATACAATACTCTGAATCTTCTTATTTTGTCTCAAACCTTGTCACACACAGTCCCCTCCATACATGCACATAGATTTGCAAAATGAGGCAGTGTGGGTCAAGCTTGGCTCGTATCACTGGTGCAGAAAGTAGTCCTGGCACAGGCCGAGTTCACAGATGGTTCACTGAGAGCTGTGAATATGCTGACATGAATATACAGGACGAGACCGTAAACCCAGAGGAACAAGGTCGACAGAGCATACCACACCTGCTCAGACCACCAGAAGATGTAACAATGACAAATAAATACAAATATTTGTTTAGAGTGGTTATTGCATCATAGTAAGAAAACAATATGGTGTCAGCTGGTCTGGAAACTACGTCCTCATCGAAGCTCAGCCAAGGCTACAGTGAAGCGTCTCAAAATAAAAGGTTGGAAGCGGGTTAGAGGACCAGGAGGACACAGGGTATAAATCAGGTATCCAACCCGTGTATCACTTATTCACACTGTTACCATCTGGGCAGCAGCACTGGAGCATGAAGAAACCACTAGAATCTACTCAAACTCAGAGACTCTTAACCCATAGCCCAACACTGCCTTCCGAAAATGATATTTATATACTACTAATTTGTTCTGCCAAATATGTTTTGAGGAACATGTGTTGTATTTTTAGGCAGAGGCCAATATTCACATCCTGAAACTGCTTGTGGGTAGGTTGAGGCAACAGAAGCAATGTTGGTAAGGCTAGCCAAAAAATGTTTTTTTTTTAAAATATCAACAAAGAAAACACTTTGTGTCTCTTGATCCTCGTCAGTTTGGACTTTTTGCGAGTGGCTAAACATAACCATGAAAAAGGTAATGATTAATGTGTTAAGAGCGGATATTGTGCATCAACAACATATAAACTTGTGTGTGGAATTCAGTCACGTAATACAGCAATAGTCGTTGCAGACACACTTGGGGGAGATCTGCACTTCTCTGAGTGCACCTTTCTAGTTTGTGTTTTGTTTGGCTCCATGTGCTTTTGGAGAAAAAACTAAATCTTATATTTTTCTCGTGTTATTCACCTGCCCAGGGACTGACGCTGATAATTAGCCCGTCGGCTATATGTAGAATATTAACTTCATACATTAACGTCATAATTATGTAATTTCAGGTGTACTATCCCATATAATCAAATAAGGTACATTTATATTTTCTAAAATCTTTCACTTTTATTTTTGCAAATCATCCCGTTATGTTGACTTTGTCATCTGGGGCCCTTTCACTTTCTCTGAAAAAACAAACGCATTGTAAATCCAACATTAGCCACCTTTGTACTCTATAAGTCTCTTCTGAGTCTTTTCAAGTCTCTCTGCCATCAGGATCATTTTAAAAAGATGCTATAATCACATAAACGTTATACGCATAGGAGCTTTAAAAGATAATTTCCTCTTTCCTTTCGTAATCCTCCGTTATTGTCTTTCTTCTGGCTCCTAATGCACAGCAGAGTGCAATGAAGCACATTAAAATGATACAAATCGCTGTTTTGCATGTCGCCCTCTTTGATGTTACAAATTAAAAGGGAAGAATGAAAGAAGAAAAACATGGACGTGGGAGCACAGACTGCTGGGATGTAGGAGGTATAGAAGCGAGGTAGGTAAAGAGTAATGGTTAGAGTGATTATTTCATTTGGTGGTTGTTGTACATGCAGCTGAACACGAGCACTGAGGCAGGAGTGTACACGTGAACAAGAGTCTTTAAACTCATGGACTCTGATGGTGCTGAACTAGTTCTAGCAGCAGCTCCTCACAAAGAACCCAGTCACATCTTATGCTGCTGAACTCATCATGAACCTCCTATTTTCCTCCTATAGTGTCCATTCTCGGTTCAGTAAGTGTTAACGTTTTTAATAGAATACACTGCATAATAACACCTTTTTCTGTTTTTAGGACACACCTTCCTTTCCACAAAGTCTTTAAAATACAATGAAAAGCTTTTGCTTACTCTACAAACTGTGGAATATTGATTTATGGAGGCAAACTGTCAGGAAATGACCTCGTTTGAGCATCAACAATAACGAAGAAAACACAAATATATGTTGACACAACTAATCACATCATGTAATGGGTCAGATGAGCTTCAGTTTGAGACGGTGCAAAGAGGAACGGCATCGTTTTGCAATCACAACACTTAAATACAGTAAATGGCACAAAGGCAACAAAAAGCTCTGCTTCTTAGCTTCTGCTACTGCACAATATTGTATACCTAATATCAAATGTGCTGATCATACATGAGGTAGAGAAATGACAAACCCAAAAAGTGACAAAATGAAGAAGTGGACTCTCTTATTTCCCAAAACGCCAATAGTCCAAATAATTTCCCATTGGACCAGAAGCCCTTTCCGACAGCCCGTTATCCTGAAAATAAATGTCCATTATTGCGAAAGGCCCATTGCTCCAAAAATACTAACTATCCGTGCAACAAAAATAAGCACATTGCTAATCATTTTGCAGAATGACGTCATCTGGCCTTTTTCCCCCACTGGCAGATGCATGACCCACTGCTGAGTGACAGTGAAGTTTAGGGTACAAATATCAGGGTAAGCTATGTGCTTCTGTTAAAGTTTGCATTTTCTAAACGGGCTGTCAGACTTATAAGATTTGATCCGATGGGACATTTTTCGGACTATTGGGGTTTAGGAATAATGGGCCGTGGCATGGCCCCATGAAGAATGTACTTCAAAATCTAGCATGCTAAACATAAGTCAATAGGTTTTTTATTTTGATCTCATAAATATGGCGACTCAAGCCCTACGTTTGTAGGCTTCATGACATCAGTGCCAGGGCTGCTCCAGAAAGGTTTATCCCACTCAGGATCAAGGGTCTGTGTGCAACAGAAGCAATGTGTTGGCTACACTGTTGTGTATTAATCAGTGAGTCACTCCAGCTTTTGTCAACTTTCTAATATATTTTTTTACCAGAGACACCAAAACACAGTTTTTGAGCTTAGTCACTATCTGTGTGATCATAGTGGGATGGTTCAGCAGCTACAGGACTTCTTAAATACAGTTGGAACGATAGAGGTTAAAGAGTGAAACTGCTGACACTAGTGTTACATTACTTCTGGCCACATTCAGACAGTGATAACTGTCTTTAGGCAGTGATTCACTATCTTATCTCTTATTCTCCATGGGACCCTGTCAGTACTACAGTGAATAAAGTTGAGAGAGAAAAAAGAATAGAGTCCTGAAAAGCTGCGAACCTAATGGTTCGGAAAAAACAGCCACGAGGTGAAAGGGGCATAAAAATGAATGAATTCCTTGCAGGGGTCACTTTATGTCTGTTTGTGCGTCTCTGTGTGTGTGTGTGTGTGTGTGTGTCAGTTAATGAACCCTCCAGAGCTGAAGCGGGTGGCCCCCACCACTCTTTTACAAGAACCGTTTACAGCCACAATGAATCTCAAAGAAAGCCATCGGTGTGTGTCTGAGTGTGTATAAAGCATATGTGCGCTCCCATGAGGTTGCGTCTACTTGATTTATGTGCCGGTCTGTGTGTGTGTGTGTGTGTGAGTATTTGGTCCTGAGACAGTGCCCTCTCAGTTTACTGAGTGTAGTGGCATTTTCGAATCAAAATGGAAAAGGACAAATTGAAAGACAACAACCCTGAAAATAATATATAACAACTAAGCAATGTAAAGAGAGGGATCAGAAAGTACTGTACCATATTGCAACTTTTTTTTCCAACTCATGTGCAATAAATTACTTTCACTTGAATACACTAAATGCATTATTATTAGGGAATTAATTAAATCATTTTCAACTGTTAATCACATGCTCGGTGCAGTCATTCTCACAAGATGTTTCATACGAGGTAATTCCCTCCAGCAGATGGAGAGTAGGGGACACAAAGAGGCGTAGAAGCATGGAGATAGACACCTCGAGTCCCATGAAGATGAGAACCACCGATGCAAATCAAGAGCACGAACACACCATTAACCAGCCGAAAAACCCGTCAGTCTTCGTGTCTTTCTCTTCCTTTATCCAGTGATGGGAAAGCTCTTTTAGCGATTTTAATGTATTGTCTTAGCACTTTGGTGCCTCGCCCTCGCACAGTTCAACACCTGTGTTTGTTCAGCGGCGACACTGCAGCTACTGGAGTACCTTGTTCAAGACACAGAAGAGAAAATGGCACTCATTCCCTTTCCACTCTAGATTTTTCAAACTGAATCGGCGTATGTGCTTACAGAGTCACATCTTTCACCCGCAGGAGATTCTATTTTTAGTGTACCACTGTTATCAAACTCAATAACACCCACGGTGAATGTGCCTCGCTACTTTCTTCCTGCTACTTCTGTATTCCTGAATTGAATCACTTTAAACATGGTTATGATAATGATGCACAACAGCACTCATACTTACATCGAAGAGTAACCTCAAGAGCATCGCTCTTTCACAACAGACCATTATCGTGCATTATACTTTACATACACAACAATTTAAGAGCACACAGGAGAGAGACTGCATGTCATTACATTACCACAGCTGTCCATCATATTGTTTTGGTGGCAATCCATGAGATATCACCGCTTATGATGCGACAGCCATCACAAACAGAGCCTCTTCAACACTGACTGAAAGATGCACGATTGTTTTCCTGAACAAACTGCAGCCTCAAAAAACGATCAGTCATTTGAATCAATGCCTCTGGCAATCTCAATGAAAACTCAAAATTACTAGTTTCAACAAAGTGGCATTAACTGCCAGACTGCTAAGGCGTTTGTCATTTTTTCAGTGCCTATAGTGTGTGTTTTGGATCCGAATGTTGCGTCTTTGTCTTTGACTTTGTTGCAGGATCACAGGAAATCCAACACCCGGACTGTTGTTGAATGTCATCCTGTCTCCCATGTATCTCCTGACAATGTATCCTGCAAACTGCCTGATAAAACAGAAAGGTCATTGAAGAAATGTAAAGGATCCGGGAAAAGAAAGTCCCTGCTCCTCAGCGCCGCTCTACATTACTTCAAAAGTCTTTGATAACTTTCAAAGAAAGTTTTTCACTGGCAGCTGGAGGCAAACAATTACAGAGGCACCGGGATGAAACATCCCGAGGTCATGATTAGATATTCGTGATCTGATGTGAGCTGTGATGAGCGGGAAGGACGAGGCGAAAAAGGAACTACAATTAGTTCGTCTGTTTTTGTTTTTTGTTGTAATCTGTGAGAGTCAGAGGGAGGAAAGACAGAGATGACATGAATAATGGCAGAGATGGAGAAAAAAAAATTGACTGAGGATTCCGAGAGAGGAAGCGAGAGACTTAGTCAACCGCTCACTGGACCCAGTGATGTCTTATGTTGCCATGACGACGCCAACTTCCTAACGAAGCAGAATAGTTGTCGCTATTCCCTTTAGGCAGACTGGGACAAACTGGGACGAGCCTGCAGCTGCCGCCAGCCGCCAAGTTGTGCCGAGTCTCTCTGAGGTGCTGGTGCCATAATGAGAGCTTCATGAAGAGGTTTCAATTAAAAGCAGGTTTTGAGTATCTTCAAAAACAAACAAATGGTCCGGGAAATATAAACTACGTGAGGTAAGACATCTGTGCTGAGTGAGATGGGACAGAGAGGCATTTGAACATACCTCACATTGACAGGCCGTCAACTCACTCGTCGGTTTAGTTTATTGGTTTAAAACTTTGTCTTTTTGTTAGAATGAAACTTCTGTAGCTTTCAACATGGACCCTATTTCCCCATGTTTTTTTCTGCTTTTCTATTTTTGCCTTTACCATTGCGGTGTTTGCAACTATTGTGGAACAATCTGACACTTTAAAAAGACTTCTCTAGATTTAGAAATGCGATGTGGAGCATTTCCTTTGGTGGGTTATGCAGATACATTGACGTGTGGAACCGTTGCCTCCGTGTGTGATTAAGCTTGATTTCTAAACTGATGTGCATCTGAGCCAGGCTCAGTAATTGTTGAATCGTTATAAAAATTCTGACAACACTTGACTTAGCGAAACTTGAAGACACTGCATGAACTTATGGTCATGCACATCTGCTTCTAGACTTTGACAGCATCCTCAGCATCTCACAGAGTCTGAAGCTGCTCACTGGTGCTGCTGCATTTGATGAACTTTACATGGTACAGCAGCTTCTTTGTTCCACTGAAATGATCACTCCGATATTATGAGTTTAACAAGAGTCAGTTCCATCTCCGTCCTATTCTGTGATTACATCCTCATGAATATTCATTTCCTAAGAGGACACGAGCTGAACGAGGCTACGCTGGCTTCCAGCTTTCATCCTCTCACGAGTGGTACGAGTGGTATCGGTTTTCCTTAACTCTATAATATTACCTCTTTTGTGTCATCAATGAATCATAGTCCTTTATTTTCTTTTTTTTTTTCTATCGTCAAATTGTTCCCGGTGTATCATAATGACGGAGCCATTGTTTTTGTTCTTGAGCACCGTTAAATATATGCAATGAGGCAGTTAATAAGTAAGACAGTTATTAATCTGACTTGTAAGGGACCGTGGCCATTTCATCTGCAGAAATCTAAATCGTAATTGCTCTATTAAAATTCTGTCGTCGGAATACATCAAGCGGTATTTTATCGTAATTGCATTATAACCACTAAAAAAGTGTGGCACAGCAGATTTTTAATTTACAGCGATGTCTTTCCTCAGGTTGCAAAATGAAGAGCGACAGTCCGACTGTAGAGGCAGAGGCCGTCATCATTCCAAAGTAATGTGACTGGATCAAAGGTATTACTTTGATGACTGTCTTGAACACAAGGTGAATATTTAATGCCATCCACATTTCGTTTGGACTGTTTGCTTTGTTCTTCTCTTCCCACACTGTTTTGTACACCAAGGAGAAAATGTTATTTTCATTTCTCTTCTGTACGTTTCTTTTCTCACCCGCATTTATGATAATCCAACACTGTGACCACACCTGTGGTTTGGCCACCTCAGTGCTGAACACTCACATTCCATTTATGGCTCAAACTGACTTATCAAACACAAACCTAGTGTTGCAAACATGAAATCTCGCGGACCGACAGGTAACTTTTTAACAGTAGACAGCTATGGTTCCTTTATAGCTACATGAACCTGTGGTGCAATGTGAAATAAATGTTTACTTTGGTGACTTGCAGTACAGTTTCTTTATTAACGGCGCTTGAAATGTAATTTCTCTGGTGGTATGATTGATCTTAGGAAGCTCATAAATACAGTCACATTTGACCATTGATTAAGACTGTGATAGATTTGTGACTATCCTACATAATACTGGGCTTCTGGAAACACCCTGCACAATGGCAGGATGAGAGGGAACGGCTGTCAAGATCAGCCGACTACTTCGCAACAGACATCCCTCGTGCACAGGACATGTAATCAAAATACTGTTGCTTGTTGCACTGGTCCCTGGAGTGAATGAAATAAAACTGCTTCTAATATGGTAAGTTGACGTGCATCAAGACGCCACTGATGTGTGCGCTTACATCGACAACAGTGATGTAAGGCTCAGTGATATACGACAGGCACCATATGCTGACATTGTGTTTTGCACTTAATTTAGCAAATTTGTTTTCTTTGAAATTCATAAAAGCCGACGGTAAATGTAGACAGACTTTACCCACAGCTCAGCAGCTTGGTAACGGCCTGTGGTCAACACTGTATTTATGAGCCGCGATCACATTTCATACTCATTCGGTTGTCTGACAGCAGGGACGAAAAAATAAGTTAAAGAGAAAAATCGTGAATTTGGAAACGGGCAGCCTCCCATCCTCTCTCCCTTGTTTTTTTCCTTCTCTTTCATTAACTACAAACGTAGAAAACTACTTTGTCCGTAATTTCTCAAGTTAAAATTCCACCGCAAATCACTCCAAACGGAGGTCATGTTGTAATATTGTTTCTGTGTGAATTGGTGCCTGTGATTTGGGGTTGGATATCTTTTTATCTTCTCCGCACCTTGTTCTGCCTCTTTCCTGGTGGAGAATTACAGAGGCTGCGTTGGCAGATATAAATGAAGGTTTTGACAACATTTATGGTGCAATTCAGGAGACGCAGCTTGCTACACAGGATGAAAAGCCATTTGCACTGGAGCAAGAGGCCTTTGTGAGTATTATAGGAACATAAATATGGCTAAATCATATCATATATTATTTGTTATTAGATATAAATATTATTCAGTCTAATCATTTTATTATCAGCAGATGTTTCGTAGAGCTGTGACATCATACCTGGAGGGATTATGTCATTAAATAAGAGTAAAATTCTGTCTTCACTTATAATTTACACTACATTACATGAGGTCCCACTGGTAGCACTGGTGCAGTGCAAAGAGGGCATCATTCAAAATAGATTTTAAGTGAATTGCTGTGGCTTCTGGTCTGTGTTTCCATGTAGAACACAAACTCTGTTGCCCTTACTGCGGATGTTTGGTTGATACAATACATTTTGTATCCCTTCCACTCAACTAATTTGGCTAATGTTTAATACAAATTTGAATTAAAAAAAAAAATGTGTCCATTGCATATAGCTCAGGCTCAAAGTGCAGGATAACAACATTAGAAGGAAAATGTGTTACTATAAAAGTCAGAGAACTGATGGGGTGTGAATTGAATTTATGGCATAACTCCACAAATCATTAGTCACTCACAGAAACCCTCAGCCAAACACCCAGACATCCACTGTATGCTGATGAAGGAAGTACGAGCATGCAATCGCCATTACGGAACCAGAAATACAATAAACGCTTACATACACTCAGACAACAACCACACAAAAACAACCACTTCCCAGAAGGCTGGATTACTGGCTGGTTTATAATGCAAGCCCCTGATTTATGGTGTAATCTAGTTCAGGGAGGGAGGGCTTCTCATTCTAAGAGGCAGAAAGACCAGCGCTGACCTTTGGTGTCCTGCTCGGCTTGTCAACAAACTCTCAGCACTACCAGAAAGAGGACAAGACTGAATTAGAATGAACCGTGCAGGTGAATAACAAAATGTGGACCCATTTAATTCACTACCTGGTAAGAATGATGACGGTGGTAGGGGCTTCGTTATGCAAAGAATGACTCTAATTATCCTGTTGTTTTTAAACTGGTTAATCTATTTAGCAATATGAATTGCATGCCAATCCGCCATTATGAGGTTTTATGCACAAAGCTGACACTTTTGCTCCTGGGTGGCGTTAAAGTAGTAGCGGTAAAGGCCTGGGATATTTGCTCGAAACAAACTAGTTGGTATGTCGTGTGCAGCATCCTCGTCTGAAGGGGAAAGTGTTAGCTCTTCCAGAGGGCCAAACTCAAAGTTAGGGGAAAAGGCTTCCATCATGGCAATCAATTTAAGGCCAAACTTCCCTCTGAGGCGCTGTGGTGTTGCATTCATTTGTGAGATGCCTACTTCCTGACCTTCATAGTCCGGGCCAATCCCTGCTTTAAGTGGCAGTGATTGAAGGGTGGACAAGTGTTGATCAAGAAGTGTAGTAGACCTATTTTCTATGTGTGAAAGTTGTCCTGCATAAACAGACCTACTATGTGTCTGTGATGTCTGCAGCTGTCTGTGTATGCATCCGTTTGGGACAATAACCAGGGCTGAAGCCGTAGCCTGAGTCTGAACACAACTCTCTGTCTGAACTATTCCACATATCTCTGCCAACTCCTGGTACCCAATCTACTCACCTGTTTCCAATGTCTTGCCTGATAATTTGTTTGTTTTTTCCGCTGGTGCTGACTGCCTGTACACTGCCAACTGTGCCTGTTTATTTGACCTCTGAAACTGTCATTTACCTTACCAGGTGGGCCTCAGTGTCTGTCCCAATTCCTGTTGCGAATAACCTGAACTCTGACATTCAGAAGTTCAAAACTGTAAACTGTACTAACTTTATGAAACTGAAACTCTCAAATCCCGCAGTCAGTAGCACAAATCACGCTCATTAAAGCAAAGCTGTCTGTGAGGCTTTCAAAGCAGAGACAAGATAAGAAAAAGATCTGAAGTTGGTGAGGATAGCTCTTTCACTTCTGTTTTGCTCGTAACATTTGACGCACACTTCATTTCAGTAAACGAGGGATCTAAGGCGTCTTAATTAGTGGAGACGGGACGCCCTCTTCGTCTCTGTTGAGGGCCGTTAGTTTGATATATTTAGTGAGAAGTGGGTCAGTCTACAATCTGATGAGGTCTACTTCTTTGGGCCTGTTGACTGGTGAATACTTTTAGTGCTGCGTGTCAGATGTAATTAGGCCCGACTGAGCAAAATCCCAAAGCAGCCATAATGTCACTGCTTCTGTTCTTGGTCTAGAAGGTTATTTTAAGATCATCATTCTCATGTGTCTAATATCATGTAGCTGAGGTAGTGCCACTTTATCAAATAATATTGAAGGTCTTAAGAATGCACTTAGCCTATCGATTTAAAAAAAGGTTTGGGTTCCTCAACACAGGCTAGGTCCGAAAGGATTCTCAGAGAACCCTCCAGCCCACACCAACACCGGGGCACGGGTTTGCGGTGCTGCTACTTAAACGTGCATGGATTGAATTGAACAAAATAAATCTTAGTTTAAATTGGCAGGAGGAGAGCTAGTTTACGTTAGCTGTTAGCAGCCAGCACAGTAATTCACGGAGCTAACTGCTAATGTACAGCTGTTCAATAAAAATGTATTATTGGGCGAAGGTACATTATAATGTTATCATGTGTTTGAATGTAATCTTCTAAAAATTAGCTTTGAAACTTCAATAAATACAGTTGCTTGAAAGAGATGTTTTAACAGCAATATAAAGTTATGAGATAATAGCTGCAGTCCTATCACAGAAACCTACATTAGATGTACACACATTTTCATTAATTCAGTTTTTAGATCAAATAGTTATTATTAGCAAGCACACTTACAGATTATACAAGGGTGCCTTTAAGGGTGCCTCAATAATTCACTGACAATGTCAGGGTTACGTAAACCAGCCTCCCTAAAAGGTGAAGCTCAGTCTCTCGCAGTCAGATAAAAAAAAAAGCAGCTTTTATGTTTTGCTTCATCGTCTCTCGACGGCAAAAACACTTCACGTAACTCAATGCTGAGCTCTTAGCGGTGCACAAGCAAAGCCACTTTGCTTCTGCGATCCCCCATCATCTCCAAATCCTGTCCTAATCCACACGTTGTACACTTTCACTGGAGGACGAGCGGCAGCCTGATGGATGGGCCCGCTTCAAACGGAGCAATGAAACAATTACTTCTGCACTCCATCTCTGTCAGGACTCTGTTCAAAGAGTTCACTGTTCAGACAGAAAAGGGCCCATAACTCAAACCAGTGATCATTTGAATAACACTAGTGTGCGTGTATCTGTGTGCATTTCTAACTTTTGGGTGCGTTCAACTATATCGAACATTTAGTTTAGAGAGTTAAGAAGTTCGGAGGCCATGAATAAACATGGAGGGAAAGAAAAACAGCTACTGCTACTCAGCTACTCTGGTGACACAAGTTTAGCAAAACTTTGTGGCCAATGTTCAGTGACCAAGTCTGCCCGTCCAAATGTCCACCACAGCTGACTTGTGAAGTGAGTTTGGCTTCCTGTAGTGCTGTACAGGTCTGCTGGACCAGGATGGTTTGTGGACAGCTGAGAGTTTCAGGCCATCTTGGGACGTTTGTAGTGATGAGAGTTAAGATAACACTGACAGAATGGAGCAGATCCAACCACAGTTTCTTAATGAAGAGATGATCACAGATTCTTAAGAATAGCTTTAGATTCACAGATTTAAATACTTAAATTAGCTTGTTTGGAAAATATATACAAACACAAATGTCTGCCAATGCCACAATAGTTTGCATCTCTGCATGTTTTTAATTTTGGCAGGATATTTTAATCAATTAGCTTGATTCATTGATGGGACAATTTTAAATTGTCTGCTTCATTATGTTATGAGTTTAATGGACACAACACAGAAGACTATTTTGTTCTACCATCTACCTTTTTACAAAAACGTGGATTTATAAGCATATTAATCTGCAAATATTTGCAGAGGCTGCAATTTTGGCAGGTTTAGAGATTACAGTCCAAGGGAAATTGTGTATTTTATTCAAAATGATCGCTCCTTTGCATGTGGTTTGCAAAGAGAAAATACATTTTGATTCATTTTTGTGCACCAGAAAATGGATAAAGTGATAGTGGTAAAAGAAAACGTAAGATAAAGAAGCAAAGTAAGAATCTAGAGGAGTGTGTGACTTAACTTGACCCCCAAATGCACTCAGGTGATCCCACTCCACTCATAAAGTGGCCCCACTGAGTCACAGGCCGATGTCACTACTTTGGCAGAGAGTGGGTTTGCTTCCTTTCACGGAAGATTGTTCCAAAAAGCTAAGAGCAGCATTTTATTCAAACAATATTACTGTGAGCTCATATTCACTTCCACGATCCTGCATAATTAATTTGGAGGCAGATGCCTGTTGCTGTGGTGGTGTTATGTGTTAATTATGAATTACTGTCAGGTACTGTGGTCAAAGCAGCATCGCTACTACAGAATTAATGAAGCTACTTAAAAACCAGAGGTAATTAGTGAATTGGAGGGAAATAAAACGGGAGGCTGTGTGGGAGAAAGAAACAGACCGACACAGAGAAGACATGTGACCTTAATTCACCCACGGACTGCAAGTGTAGAATATTTGTCGTTGTTGACACAAATTAGCAAAAAGCTGGTGATCGGACTCCAGTGCAAAGTAGTTTTTCAGTCCATATTGAATTAAACTCATCCGTGGCTGTTTGGATTTACTCATCTCTAATTGGCTACATGGTGTGCATTACTTTCTGATAACTGCACTGCTCTTAATTAGTGCCCTCATTTCAGATGACAAATGAATACTGTCAGCATCAGTGTACACGTGCAGCTTGTACTTGTTTTGAGTTGTAAAGTTATTCATTCCAAGTTTGACGAGCACAAAGCGGCTACAGAAAGTGTGCTCGTTTAGCACACTGCCTAAAGTTCTAAATAAACAATACTTGTATTGTGATCAATGTTAAGTGTCTGATGGATAAACAGGATAATCTCTGCCTTACAATAATGCGTCCGTACCTCGGCTCTATATCGCTGGTATAAATTCATAAGCTGCCTGCAAATATCCTAACCGACCTGTGTCACCATGTAAACTCACTGGAGCAGTACCAAGCCAAGTAGACTAATGAACAGCTACTTTTTCCTTCATTAACTTCTCCTTCACCAACTATTCATTAATATTAAATGAGTGCTCCATGGGGGCTGTTAATTGGTGACCACGATATATATTCCATGTTGACGGGTGTCAACAGATTAGTTAACTCACTGCGTAGAAGCAATCTCCTTCCATCTCACATTGTCAGGTTATTTGCCTCCAACATGTGTTAAATAAGCACTCAACACATTCCCATAAATACTTTCTCCATCAGTGTGAAAGCAATAGAGATTATAACTCTTTCCAACCACAAGCGCCAGTGATGTGCACCGTCCTTTAAAAGGGGGCACTTCAGTGATTTAGTAATGCACTTTGAAATGCAAACATAAGAGACTCACAAGAGGCAGATTACAGAGACAAAATCAAAGCATCAAAGGCCGAGATATTCTGACTTTTAATCTCTTGTGTGGGCCAAACTCCAAAGACACTGGATCCTACATTTCCCATAAAGCAACTCAATAGTGAATTTCATTAAATCGCCAGTTTGTACCACAGACTTTCTGATAAATATTTCTGGTTACAAATCCGTTATCGGCCTGAACCGATTTTCATTACAGGGACATTTTCAGCCTCTTCGAACATATGGCAAAAAAGAAAATATGTGCAGTAACAAGATTTCTACTCATCAAGCCCACTAACACAGCCATCCCTCTCCACCTCAACCTTGTCACGTTTTGTGGAGGCAACAGGATTGTGATTTACTTTATGTTAGTAAAGCAGAGGGTGTTTGAAGAGACAACAGACAAAAAAACTCGACTGTGGAAATCAAAGGAGGCTTGTGAGAGGAGCTTTGCTTACAATGTGGCACATTCTCCTTCAAGTTGTATGTGTTTTAACATGAGTTTAAGCCCCAAAGTGCCCTTTTGGATTTGGAATTTCCTTTAAGCCTTGAACAAAGCACATCGATTACATCATCAAATGAACCGTAATGAAGCTCTATTAAGTTGTTAGATCTTCACATATTTCAAAACTATCCTTTCCTCTACTTGAGGCTTTCATAAAAATCAGACAATTAGGTTTTATTGCTCATGTGGCGAGTATGAAAAAGTGTTGAAAAAAAGCTTGTTCATCAAGCAAACAAATTGTCTTTAATTCCATGAACGGTTATTGGTTAAAGATTTAGACATACAAGGTCACAGGTAACCAGACATGCAACAATGGAAACTGCTGACTTAGCTTTAAATTGTGAGCGTTCACCTCCATTAATGGAGAGAAGCACTGAACCCAAAGAGAGCTGAAGCCAGCGAGAAACCTTTTCTTCACTGTTCTTTACTAGTGAAGTCAGTCTCATGAAAATTGTCTATTTATGTATATCAGACTTATATAAAGACAAGACCAAAGGGAAACTAGAATTACCGCCTGTGGTTGTATGCCTCCGCTAACCAGTCATGTTGCAGTTTACATCCATGTCTGTCAAAAATGTCATCACTTCATCATGTAATCCTATTAGACATTTCTGTGAAATTGTCGTAATAAGCGTATGAATTCTCGGGTTATGGCCCAAAATGGGTTTTGTGAGGTCTCATTAACCTTTGACCACCAAATTTTAACAGGTTCAACCTTGAATGCAACAGGACGTTTGAGTAGTGGTGTCGACATGGTCTAGCTAGCTGATCCTTTGATTGAAGGACGACCTTGCTCCCACAGTACTATTCTGGGTAAAAACACCAGAATAGTACCGGGATAATGCCACTGACAGTGGAGCACAGGTGCGCAGCCATGTGAGCAAAGAGATCAGAGCTGGTACTGAAATGATTAATTAACCAGCAGAAGTTCACCTTGGAACGTAACCTATACGCTCACACACCCTTTCATTTGAAAACAAACACCTCCCTCCCTGTCCGGTAAATAACAGAGATGAACACAAACTTTCATCCAACCAGCCACTGCTGCATGAAAACTCTCCACCCCTCTGTCCGGATGGGTGCATGAAGTTGCTGGAATGGAAGATGGGATGTCAAACCTGAACATAATAGCTTGTCTGCTGTAATGTATTGCAGAGCAATCTAATCGTCAGTGACTTGCGTACATCGGAAAGTTAAAATGGCTGCTAAGTGGTGCAATTTATTCAGTCTTGTCACATTCAATTCACCACGTTTCACATTTTGCTGTTCTATTCATTCTGTTAGTGTTGGTAATTGCCTCTATAATGAGAGTGCACATTTGTAAGTTAAAGACGCGAGAGACACCTGTACTCTCAAAGAGGAATCTTTCAAATGAATACTACATCTCAATCAGTGTACATCCAGCTTCTCAAAGTTAAACGTCTGTTTCCTCCAAAGGGAGTTCGACTCTCCCTTGACAGCAAACATTCAGCTCATCATCCTCCACCTTCGCTGACGACAAATCGTCGGAAACACTCAAAGAACAAGAGGCGTCTCAGAACACGAGACAATTTAAAGTTACAGGTTGACTTTGAAGGACGTCTGACATGCTGAGTGCCAGGATGAAATTGAAGCGTCAAGGTGCCGCAAGATGAAAAAAAAACAAACAAAAAAAAAACAACACACAAAACAAATGGCAACAGTTTGCTTATGAGGGGGGAAAAAATAAACTTGTACTAAAAGGAAGCTCTCTAGTTATGATGAGGCCTTTTTTTTTTTTTACCCACTGAAAGTTTATTAATGTTCACAATCCAAACAATCAAAATGTGTTCTTTGTCTGGTGAAGGAGCTGAGATGTCAAAAAACATACTTCACTAGCCTGAATTCAAAATGCATGAACATTAAAGAGTCTAATTTATTCATTACCCTTTCTTTTTCTAAAGTGAACCTTTAAGCTCTGTTCAGATATGAACACGCCTCATATATTTCCTGCATGTTAAATAACCAAAGTAACCTTGCAACGGGGCTGCAGGAGTGAGTAACAGTCGCGAGTGGTCCAAAGACTTCAGGTTGGCGTTAACGGCTCTCAACAGCGCTTTCACAAGTAGAGTTAATGGACGAATGTTATCCACATAATGGAAGGCTATTAAGGTTGCGACTCACTGATGAGTAAAATCACATTTTTGAATGCAGTCCTGTTGAATAATAGATATAATCTTCTGCCACCCTCATAACACAACAATATAATGATCTACAATAATGTTTCTAAAAAACCTGGACAGAGTATGCAAGACAGACACAGCTGATAACCTTCACAGCCAAACTCATTGACGCGGTGGAGACTCACTGGAAACTTGGCTGCATGTGACCACGACCATGCACGCAGTAGTATCAGTTGTATCGGAGTAGTTTTACCACTACGAGCACATTTTCGGACCTATTGCAGACACTGGTGTAAGCATTGGTGCAACCCTTCCGTAGATTATTACTTATCGGCATTAATAGATCGGTGGAGAAGATGATTTCACAATGGAGGATTTCAAAATGTGCACAGCTTATAACAGGGGAGTGATTCTATTAAATGGTTGCTCCTTCCCGGTCTGTTTAATCTAATTCATTTTTTTGTAATTTATCACCGTTCTTGTTGGTGCCATTCTGCATTTTTCAGCCAGAAAACAATACAATTAGGCTGAACTGCAAGAACCTGAGAAAGAAATATTAGTTTGTGCATGGCAGCTTCCCTCTGGATACCATTATAAATGCACTTCACCTTCAATCCACTTTGAACAAGTTAGGATTTGTTTTTCTTTTCAAAAAAGGTAAAGGATGTCCACTGCAGGGTCAAAGGGTTCATCTGGCCAAACATCAAGGTTAGTCTTTTGACCTCCTAAACAGCAATATACTGTATACTGAAATGTACTGATATGTGCAGGTGAGGTGTTTGGAAGAAAAGCATTCCCCCAGTGAAATATTCTGACTTCATATTTCCGGAACATGTCATTCCCAAGAGGATCCAGCACAGTGAGCGAACTCCTGAATGACATTCAGAGTTGATTCAAACAGTAGATCTCTATTGTTTGAAGAGAAAGTGACAGCTTCTCTGACAAAAGTACTTGACACCACAAAATGATTAACTGCACTGCGAAGTTGAAAAAACAAATATAAATGCTGACTGATGTATACTTCAGGTAATGAGCCTTCTCAATGATCCGAACGCCGCAAGGTTCCATTTTGCTGTCAAAACCATCCTCAAGGTTACCTAAATGTTAAGATATGGAAATGATTTTATTAAGAGACAGGAACTTGGAACAAAAACCTTGATTAATAATCTTTGCAGAAAATGCTAATTCCTCCCCTTTGGAAGAAGACCAACTACTTTGCCTCGGCCACTCCCCCGCCAAACTGCAAACAGGCCAAGGGCAGAGTCTGAAGAAAGTGCAGAACTAATCCTCAAACATGTGGTCTGAGCTGGTTGAGGTTACTTTGAGAATACAACACAATGCAGAAAACCAAATTGCATGCTTAACCCTGGCCCTTAACCCTGGATTTTCACTTTCATTTTTGTTGTAAGAGCATCTAAAGTTAAGTTAGTTGGCTCGTTGGATAAAGTTTAGTGCAGTCACAGAAAAACAGATTTACTGGACCTGAAGACTATGGCTTTATAACATAACTTTGACTGATTTCGTGCAATCTCAAACTCCATCGGCTATCGGTCTGACGACGGATAAGCTTCCCGAGTCGAGGGTCTTTAATTTCGGGGATCTGGTGTAGAAAGCAGTTTTCCTGGCAAAGACTTCCTTTTCCATGTAAGACCGGATTGTTTCACAAGTAGTCAGTTTACAAGATGATTTTAATAAACCACTAAAAAGCTAAATCATTGTCAGACGATAGCCGGTGGGTCCTGAGAATGCATTTTGGCCATTGATTTCTACCTCTTTTGCCCTCCACTTGGATTGTTTACCTGTTTACCATTCAACCAAAGCCTACTCCAATACGATTGTTTAGTATTAGCCGTACATATGCATGCAGAAGCTGTGTATAGAGATTAGATTCTGTGTCACAAATTAATTGTACAGCAGCTGTTCAAAAGAAGTTACACCATGTTTGACTCGACCACAGAAAAGGATTCCCAAACAATACCATCACTGGTCTCTTCTATATCTGACTTGGCGCCTTGTAAAATGGAAGTGCCTGAAAAACAAACAAATGGCTGCTTCATGACAGCCAATGTTTGTCATTCAATGTTTGTCATTCAGGTGAAGATATTTACCTTGTTTTTCTTTTATAAATACATATGTATTCTGTGCCTCACTGATGAGATGGCATACGCTAGCCTGTGTCGAGGGAAAACACACCTTTAACTTTGCACTTCAGAAAAATATTGTTATGCTGCTTCCTTCATTGACACTAATTGTTGCCACCAGCCATTAATTAAGCACCCTTCCCACTGGACAAAAACTAAAAACACACACTTACACCCACTAACATCTGGCTTTTGTCTTAAGCGGGGAACGCTACAATCAGCATTCATTCCCAGGATAGAAACATGTTGGACACACTCAGTTTTGCCCATTAGCTGGAACGATGCTATATGACATGCGCTGAAGTGAATATATCATAAATAAGATCATCATGGATTTGGAAAATTGTTACGATTAATTTACGTCCATAAAATTCAATTGATATGCTATTATCCTCAAAGCCTTCAGACTCCAGTCAGACAGCAGTGATTTAACCTAGCTGTTTGTCGTTAAATACACTTCTTTCAAACTCGACAGAAACAAATTAAAACTCATCATAACCGTCTTTGTTCGTCTTTCCACTGTACAAAAACCAGAGACGGCGAGTCTCTGGTAAAGAGACACTAACGTCTAATGTCTATTTTTATCGTGTTTCCCAGCGTTTACAAAAGCTGCATAAATACTCATTTTGGTGGGAAAGGAGTAGTGCTACATTATGACTGCCTCTAACACAACTCATAGACGAAAGTGTTGTTTTCGTAGCTTGATTCAATTCAATGTCTGAGAAGTATGCGACCTGTATCACTGTAAAGCCATTTTGTTTGTTTTTTGTGACATACAGCACGTATACATACAAGTATCATCCGCAGTAATGCAATTCTAAAATGGCAGTGAAATACCTGCTGGGCCTGAATGCTGTATAGGCCTGGCGGGGAGTTGCAAGGCTGTAATTAGGGACTGGATATTTGACTGTGTGTGTGTGTGTGTGTGATGATCACGGGGGGAAGGGGGGGTAGTGGTCCAACACCGCAAGCAGCATTCAAAACATCTGTGAAAGGATAAACCTCTGTCACCGCCTGCTGTGCAGTTAATAAAGTCAAACTGTGACTAAATGAGATTTACCTCCCCTTTCCTTTACATAACAGCCTGCTTCAAACTGCATTGTGGTGCTACAAAGTCAGATGGAAATGAAGATAATGTTTTACATAATAGTTGAGAGAGAAAAAAGCCTTCACAGAGAAGCAGAGGAGAGTAAATGAGACGGACAAAAAGCAAGAACAAAAGATGATCGAATGGGCAGAAAGTCTATTAGAATTGATGCTGGTGGTTGTGCAGCTTTAAAAAGGATCACACAATGAAAGTCAGTGACCAGCCGCCTTTGTGTTTACCACCACATCACTGGAGGAAAAGGGAAACCGTAAAGAGATAGCGAGGGGTAAAAACAGGAAAGAAAAATGAGAGGGAATGAGAGTGAAAATGGAAAGAGACAGGGCAGCGTTTACAAAAAGAAATACGGACACAGAAGGAGTGAGACGTGGTGGAGCGAGGCGGGTCTTTATTTACACTGTAGGATTTATAGCGCCCTGCGTATGCTGTGTGGCATGGGAGCCATCGCCTCCTGGCCGGAGGAAGCAACATCATTTCAAGCTCGAGTGCCCGCTGCGCTGTCAAGTGTCCTGCCAAAAAGCACACGGCTGCGGAATACCAACAGAATCCACTGACCTTTTCCCCAACAACTGCTGTGTTCATCTGAGTCACAGCACAGTAAGGCCTCTCTCTCGTTACACTGGAGCCTCTGTCTCCCCGCTGACTCTAAGCGCTCACGGCCAACATGACTTTCCCATCACATCCGAGCATGTTACCGTCGAAAAGAGCTTTTCCCATGATATGCCACCGATCTCTGAGGAAGAAAATTATGTTTTTAGAGCATTTCTCCTTGAAAGGAAACACACAAAACGTACATGTTGAGGATACAAACAAGGACATAACAGGAACTCCACCAATTCAGTTGGGATACTGGTGCAACTAAAAACGTTGATGATGGCACAGCACACATAATAGGCTCTTTTCCATAGAATGTATAAGAAGTGGACGCAGTCACCGTGACCAGTAGAGAGAATGCAAGTTTAAGACACTCCCGCATTGTCTGCACATTTTCAGAACTGGTGATTGCAGCCAGCTTAAGACAATGCTGGACGACACTTTTAAAATGACATCTGCTCTTTTCACCACAGCCATTATACCGTTATACCTGCATTTGCACTAAAAATGGCTGCTGTAAAAATGACATACGAGCTGGAACAACCACATGGAATGCAGCCTTCATTAATGCCATTTGTTACAGTCAAAATGGCTGCCGTTAGAGAGGTCTATTAACGTGATTAGGCAAAGCTCAGGCTTGATGGATGCACATATTTGTACGATAATGATGTTGGCCGTGGCTCCATAATTGTTCCAACATAGTCAATAACATTCCATCTGACATGTTTCCCTGCTTACCTCTCTTTATCTTCCTGCCTCATCTCCCCTCTCCTTTATCAGAACAGCAAAGGTATAATGCTTTAATGTCATACAAAGGCCAGAACTAGTTTTCTATATACAGAATGGATGCGTTTATATTCTCATTGTTTCCCTTGTAATTCCTTTCAAATTGCTGTAAGACGGATGTCTATTCAGACCATTGCTGTTCTCAAACCTAGACAATTACACCATTCTTAAGATGAAATGTTCATGGTTAACTAGGCTCTCGAAGAAACTGAGGACTCTCTTGATTCAGAGAAAAGTAGCTGGATGGCTGAAGACTTCGGCAAACAACGTACATCAGCTGGAATACCTTAAAAAGACTTTCCACTATCGTACGTTCAGGGCTGTTTCTGCTGTAAAAGGAATGTAGTTCTTTCAATGCTATCAACACTGCAGGCTATCTCCTGTTCTTGAGTGGCGTTAACAGAGTGACTGCAATCAGCTTTCATACTGGGTGCAAGGTGCAAATAATTACCCAAACTGACTGCTGTAATTGTCAATATAGATTTTGAGGAGATGTTCTTCCTGGATCAACTGTTACTAAATTGATTACAATAAAACCGTTAACTTTAATGGATGTTTCAGCCTGAAGGGTCAAATTTACTTTTATTTTTGTGAAAATTAGCCTGAAAATCAGGACACATTTGTCGAATTGGAAGCAAATTTATGATTGACAAATTTGCTTGTTTTGTGAAATAAGGTTGCTTTTTTAACACAACTTTAAAGCTTTGTATTTTTTTGTGTTTTAACAATTAGTTTTGACGGTTCCACTGTTTTGCCTATTTTATTGCTTTAGTTTTTTTCAAGTGCATCACTTATGATTGGCCTTTTATTTATTAACTGATTTATTGTATTTACATTTTTGGGCAATGTAAGGCCCCTGGTCTAAAATAATGTCATCTTAGAATACGTTTTAGTTTGTGTTAGTAGGTTCTCTGATGTCGTCTACTGCAACCTCTCTTTTATTCGTCAATGTGAATTGGCATCTAGTTCAATAGTTTACTCATCTTATTGTATACTTAGCTCATTTCAGGATCTAAAAATCTATAAATAGGATAGGATATGATGTCAATTTCACTTTCGAAAAATGTGGGTAAATATTTTGAAATAAGGCACAATCAAAACCATGCAGACACGCCAACATGTCCAGACAGAAAGTAAGCCGCAAGCACCCTGAAGGACAGCAGACGGACAGACGAGACGAGAGGACGATGCACAATAACAGTCTCCCAGAGCTCCAATATAATACCACCACCTGTCTGTCCTCACGCCCCGTCTGACCGCAGGCCTTGTTTGACCGCCGCCTAATAAAACACAAGGCAACAGTCACCAATGCCAACGCCTCTGTGGAAGCATCCTCATTCTGCATCCCCACCACTGTCATCAAGGGCATCCGTCCCCGCACAGTGGTTCAAAGTTGTCTGAAAGTCACGCTCAGAGAGAAAGAGAGAGAGAGTTTGGGGAGAGGGAAGTTAAAAGGCCGTGATAACAGCATTAAACGCCTCACCACCATTACCACCGACCGGCCGGCCTCACCCACCCAGGCGTGCACAGCACTCTGCAGTCGGATGCAGAGACCCTGGGCTGGGGGGCAAGGGCAAGGAGCCCCTGGGAAGCGGGACTGGCAGGGGTTGCTGGTACACTGTAAGAAAAGTCAGTGAATTTTACAGTGAAAAACTGTTAAATCACAACAGTAAGAGACCGTAAATTGTAAATCGGTTATATTCAGTTTATCTGACAGTGAAACACCGTAAATCTATATATCAGCCAAAACAATAATTTGTGCATGTATTTCTTGTATAAAATACATTTTGTCACTGTTAAATGTACTAAACATTGTACTGATAACGGAAATACACCGTAATATGAAAGAAAAATCCATACCGTAATTTTTGCATTTATTACTTTTTAAAAATACATTTGGTTAATGTTAAATGTACGGACCATTGCTCTGCCAATGGAGGTAAAACGCATCATACAGTCAACAGCCAGCCCCGTATTTTTTGCATTTATTATTCGTAAAAAAATCAGTTTGTCACTGTTAAATGTACTAAACATTGTACTGGTAACGGTAATACACCGTAATATGAACAAACATCCATACCGTGATTTTTGCATTTATTACTTTTAAAACATACATTTGGTTACAGTTAAATGTACGGCCCATTGTGCTGCCAATGGAGGTAAAACGCATCATATATTCAACAGCCAGCCCCGTATTTTTTGCATTTATTATTTGTAAAAACATCAGTTTGTCACTGTTAAATGTACTAAACATTGTACTGGTAACGGAAATACACCGTAATATGAAAGAAAAATCCATACCGTAATTTTTGCATTTATTTCTTTTAAAAAATACATTTGGTTACTGTTAAATGTACGGACCACTGTGCTGCCAATGGAGATATGACGCATTATACATTAAACAGGCAGCCTCGTATGTTTTGCATTTATTATTCGTATAAAATACATTTTGTCACTGTTAAATGTACTAAACATTGTACTGATAACGGAAATACACCGTAATATGAAAGAAAAATCCATACCGTAATTTTTGCATTTATTACTTTTTAAAAATACATTTGGTTAATGTTAAATGTACGGACCATTGCTCTGCCAATGGAGGTAAAACGCATCATACAGTCAACAGCCAGCCCCGTATTTTTTGCATTTATTATTTGTAAAAACATCAGTTTGTCACTGTTAAATGTACTAAACATTGTACTGGTAACGGAAATACACCGTAATATGAAAGAAAAATCCATACCGTAATTTTTGCATTTATTTCTTTTAAAAAATACATTTGGTTACTGTTAAATGTACGGACCACTGTGCTGCCAATGGAGATATGACGCATTATACATTAAACAGGCAGCCTCGTATGTTTTGCATTTATTATTCGTATAAAATACATTTTGTCACTGTTAAATGTACTAAACATTGTACTGATAACGGAAATACACCGTAATATGAAAGAAAAATCCATACCGTAATTTTTGCATTTATTACTTTTTAAAAATACATTTGGTTAATGTTAAATGTACGGACCATTGCTCTGCCAATGGAGGTAAAACGCATCATACAGTCAACAGCCAGCCCCGTATTTTTCGCATTTATTATTCGTAAAAAAATCAGTTTGTCACTGTTAAATGTACTAAACATTGTACTGGTAACGGTAATACACCGTAATATGAACAAACATCCATACCGTGATTTTTGCATTTATTACTTTTAAAACATACATTTGGTTACTGTTAAATGTACGGCCCATTGTGCTGCCAATGGAGGTAAAACGCATCATATATTCAACAGCCAGCCCCGTATTTTTTGCATTTATTATTTGTAAAAACATCAGTTTGTCACTGTTAAATGTACTAAACATTGTACTGGTAACGGAAATACACCGTAATATGAAAGAAAAATCCATACCGTAATTTTTGCATTTATTTCTTTTAAAAAATACATTTGGTTACTGTTAAATGTACGGACCACTGTGCTGCCAATGGAGATATGACGCATTATACATTAAACAGGCAGCCTCGTATGTTTTGCATTTATTATTCGTATAAAATACATTTTGTCACTGTTAAATGTACTAAACATTGTACTGATAACGGAAATACACCGTAATATGAAAGAAAAATCCATACCGTAATTTTTGCATTCATTACTTTTTAAAAATACATTTGGTTAATGTTAAATGTACGGACCATTGCTCTGCCAATGGAGGTAAAACGCATCATACAGTCAACAGCCAGCCCCGTACTTTTTGCATTTATTATTCGTAAAAAAATCAGTTTGTCACTGTTAAATGTACTAAACATTGTACTGGTAACGGTAATACACCGTAATATGAACAAACATCCATACCGTGATTTTTGCATTTATTACTTTTAAAACATACATTTGGTTACTGTAAAATGTACGGACCATTGCGCTGCCAATGGAGGTAAAACGCATCATATATTCAACAGCCAGCCCCGTATTTTTTGCATTTATTATTTGTAAAAACATCAGTTTGTCACTGTTAAATGTACTAAACATTGTACTGGTAACGGAAATACACCATAATATGAACAAAAATCCATACCGTGATTTTTGCATTGATTACTTTTTAAAAATACATTTGGTTACTGTTAAATGTTCGGACCATTGCACTGCCAATGGAGGTAAAACGCATCATACATTCAACAGCCAGCCCCGTATTTTTTGCATTTATTATTCGTAAAATATTCAGTTTGTCACTGTTAAAGGTACTAAACATTGTACTGGTAAAGGAAATACACCGTAATATGAACAAAAATCCATACCGTGATTTTTGCATTAATTACTTTAAAAAAATATATTTGTTTACTGTTAAATGTACGGACCATTGTACTAATTACAGATATACACCATAATATAGCTAACAGCCAACTCTGCAACTTCTGCAAATATTATCTATTACCCATATCCCTGGTGGAGGCCGCTAAGGTATTCAAAAAGCTCCTTGCTGGCAAGGCGACGGGGGTGGATGAATTCGAACTTTGCCCATTCATTAAGTGGTTTGAAAATCAATGGAAAATTCCAAACACTTTTTGCGTAGTGAACTATGGATTTTTGACCATATTCGGCCTAAATACGCCCAGAAAACAATGGACTAGGAGGCTGAAATTTTCACAGTCAATCGACCTCTGCCCATTCATTAAGTGGGATGAAAATCAATGGGAAATTCCAAACACTTTTCCCATAGTGAACTATGGATTTTTGACCTAATTCGGCCTAATTACCCATAGGAAACAATGGGCTAGGACCCTGAAATTTTCACAGTCAATCGACCTTTGGCCAGAGATCAAGTGGTATGAAAATCAATCGGTAATTCCAAACACTTTTCCCATAGTGAACTATGGATTTTTGACCTAATTCGGCCTAATTACCCATAGGAAACAATGGGCTAGGACCCTGAAATTTTCACAGTCAATCGACCTTTGGCCAGAGATCAAGTGGTATGAAAATCAATTGGTAATTCCAAACACTTTTCCCATAGTGAACTATGGATTTTTTACCCAATTCGGCCTACATACCCATAGAAAACAATGGGCTAGGACCCTGAAACTTTCACAGTCATTCCACCTTTTCCCACAGATTAAATGGTGCGAAAAGTTGAAAATTGACTGTTTATTTCACCCAACAGAAAGGATTCTAACCCAATGGTACTTATGATCCGAAATGGCCTTCACCAGTCTTTTCTCTCAATTTTTACACTTTAAATCAAAGTAGAAATTTGAATCCTTTTCCTGTTTAAAGAGGGGCTAGTGAATATGAATTCCCCCAAATTTTACGGTCGTAGCTGCAAGTTAAGGTACCCAAACACAGCCCCAAAGGTCAAAATTGAGGCATATAGCCTTATTTTTCGGCTTTTTTTGGCAAGTGAGAAACGGGCCATTAAATCTTAGTGAAAGGTTGAAACTGCCTGAATTTTGTATTAATCATTCCCCTGTGATAACGTAATGCAGGATCTAAAGCAAGATCTCTGCAGACCCTTGGGAAAGCTAACTTCTGTTAGCAGCATGCTAATGACTTGAATCCAATTGAGCCTTTAAGAGGGTCCTCTTTTGTCCATCATATGTGAATATTAGGACAATAAGCCATTTACAAGTGTTTTCAAATGCACCCAACAGAGATGATTCGAACCAGATGGCACCAGTTTTCACCAGTCTTTTCTCTAACTTTTTATACTCTAAATCAGGGTAGAGATTTGACTCCTTTTCTCCTTCAAAGAGGGGCTCGTCACCATTACCTACCTATAATCTGGACTTCGTAGCTGCAAGTTAAGGTCCCCAAAAACAGCCCCAAAGGGCTTAATTGATGCCTTATTCCCTGAGTGGATTTTTTGACATATGCAAGAATGGCCATAATCTCTCAAATATGGGTCCCAGAACCCACAGATTCTGGACACACATTGTGGACTAGGCCTACAATGAGGTCACCTGAACAGAATTCCTCTAGATTATCTAGAAAAGATTTTTGCCTGTATGACACTCAGACCTCAGCATGGTGTACACGTCCTTAAGGCGTACACCCTGTTGTACTCTTGGTGAGATCAGACCAACTTTTACTTCTAAAGATGTCAGAGCCCTGCTTTTTTAATATGTTGTAGACTTGTTTGAAAACTCCAGAGTTACCTCTTCTTGTGGACAGTCGTAAACGCATACGTTTAGAAACGATGACATAAACACCCACGTTGTCTTTACTAGCAGCTGTTGTTCAGTTAAAGTCTGCATTTCTGCAGAGGAAGCAGCTGTTATTGGAGCGATTAGCGAGCAGCGTGTCCAGCGACGTTAGCAGACCTACGGAGCAGCCCCGTCTGAAGTCACGTTAACCTAATTCATGATATAGATTAGACCACATGGGATCACCTTTCGGTTTGTTTTTTTCCACATGGAACTATACATTCTGCCATTTCTCCTCGACTCTTTCCGCTTTGAGTCACTCAGCAGTGATTGTCAGAGCTAGCTGCACCACAAACAAACAGTCGGTTTGGACACCTGCATTTACTTTGACAGTCTTTTATGTTACAAACACTGAAGCGCATTCAAAAAACATTTGTTTTTTTGTCGATCATTACAGGCTTACATTTATGATTGTATTCAGAGCTGAACTCAAAACATTCGAGGCTTAAGACCTGGCAAAATGATCTTGCTACGCCACTGGTACACGCAGGAAATATTGTCTAACTCGTGCACGCAGTGTCTCATGGTCACAGAAAGCACGGCCGCGGCAACTAGAGTCCTGCTAGTACCCTCGACGTGCGTGAAGGTGCGAGGGCCCGATCAATGTTGCTTGCATTCATTATTTGTAAAAAAGACATTTTGTCAAGGTTAAATGCACTAACCATTGTGCTGTTTTTGTAAATACACTATAATATATAAAATATAACACTGCAGTTTTTGCAGGTACTATTAGTAAAAAGAAATACATTTTGTCACGGTTAAATGTACGAACCATTGTGCTAATAATGTAAATATACCATAAGATAAATTTGAAGGCCAACACTGTAATTTTTGAAAGACATTGTCAGTTTCAACAGTCAGAACTAATATTTAACCAACAAACAAAACAATAAGTGCTAGATGCAAACTAGTCTGCTTATTCAAAGCAGTAGAGAGTAACCTTCCATACGTTTTCCTTGTTTTGTAATCCTTTTTTGCAGAGCATAAGTTGCATCTCACCCCTCACCCCATCCCCCACCTCTCTTTTGATCTCTGTTGGTTAGTATTTTGTAACATTGCAGGTGCTTGCAGGTGCAGATCTCGCGACAGTTTCAAGGCACCCTGTGACATCTATTCCTAATGTGTGTGCAGTGCACCCTATATGATCATACTGTTTCACTGTTTAGCGATTCCCTCATGACACTTTAAGACCAACAGGTGCCTGTCTCAGTGAATAACCTGACCAAATGTGGTGGGAACACAGAGAGACAGACAGACAGAGAGAGAGAGAGAGAGTGAGAGAGAGAGAGAGAGGGACGGACGGACGGAGGCGGCAGTGATCAGACCTACACAACAATTTAAAAAAAGCAACGGTTGGAGGCTGAACTTTTGAACTCATTTCAGCGCCTTTTCTGCGCGCTCAGGCAGCACGTTACTGATGATCAACGGCCTGACTCCTGGAAACACAACACTTCTTCTGAAGGTAAGCATGTCAGCTAGCTAACGTTACATTTGAATTTGAGGCTTTGTTTTCTGCAGTTTTGTGTCGCCCTTGCAAAAACGAGTCATTCAACGTTAATAGTAAGTTCACTTAGCTATCTAAATGAGTTGAGAGTTTACTTTTCGTGGATGTAACATGGGTTATGGGTTTCTGTGTTAAACATTAGCTAGCTTACTTTACCAAAGGTTTGCTAGGAAAATGTTTAGTTGTCATTTCTGTGGCAAGTCAGTTAAAGCTAAAACATCGAGGGGTTATGTGCTTCATTGCAAACTTCATAGTGATGAACCACGTTGTTTATTTAAGTGCGTTGAAGCTGGTTGCAAGCAGACCTTTGTTAGATATGGAGCTATAAGGCTCATTTCTACCAGAGGCATAATGGTAACCTATCAGCTAACGTTACAGCTAAGCTAACGTTACTGTTGGGACGGCTGTTAACTTTACCGCTTATAAACTGTCTGTTAACGTTACCGCTTATAAACTGTCTGTTAACGTTACTGCTCATAAATGTGCTATGTCTGTTAACGTTACCGCTCATAAGTGCGCCATGTCTGTTAACGTTACCGCTCATAAATGGCTATGGCGTTATTTGAAAGCACATGTCCAGACACAAAGTAGCTAATTATTAAAGTGAGTGGATGGTCAAATGTTTTCACGGTCAGATCTTCATTTACTGCCCACATGCCACGGAGACACAAATAGCAGACAGCAGTATTAGTGACATGTACAGAGAATCTGCTTCTCCTCAGTCATCAGCTGTTCCAACTGAATCACATGACTGTGGCCCTCACCTGCATGACTCAGAAAATGTTATAGAGACCAGCACAGATAAAGGTGATATGGATATTTCTGAAAACTTCAGTGATCTTTTTCTCTGTTTATTCTACTTGAAATTGCAGGGACAGTTTCTACTACCTGCTTGGACCAAACTAACTTCACTGTTTAAAAATGACACACCAATATCAGATGAGGACATCAGCAAAGTTTGTGAGTCTTTGAGAATTTGATCTTTTCTCTGCATGTCATAGAGGGCCAATGAGGACAGCATACTCAAGAGCTCAGTCTTTCAAAAAAGGGTTCAACTATGTGGAGCCTAAGAAAATGTTTTTAGGACGAGATGAGAACAGGACTGATATGTTTTCATATTATGTGCCTGTGAAAGAGACTTTAACCCTTTAGGCTCTGCAAAGACAATACATAAAATATTAGCTGTCTATGTATCTGATGATAATTTGCCAGTTCATGTAAGGTCTGACACAAACCACATGTCACTTGTTTTATTGTGTAGAGAGAAAGATTTCAAAACATTTGTGTTCTCTGAATTACTAACAGACTTGAAGGATTTGGAGGAGAACGGGATCGTAGTATCAGATGAAACAGTAGTCAAAATAACCTTATATTGCATTGCAGGACATAATTTGGGCTCTCATGGCATTGGTGCCTTCACTGAAAATTTCAGTCACTCGCAATATTTCTGTAGGTACTGCCTAATAATCCGATCTGAATTTCAGGGTGACGATCCAAATCTGTGCGGAGCAGAGCGCACCATTGACAGCTACAACTCTGCTGTTGATCGCCTCCAGACCCAAGATAAACCAGATGTGGAAGGAGTAAAGTTCAAGTCAGTATTCAATTCTTTGAAATACTTGAATGTCTGTCAAAAGAAAGACAATTTGTTCCAGTGCTTTTGTGAAACTTCTAGGTCGAAGGCAGGTGGCATTGCTAAGAAGAATCTCCTTTAAAGTAAGTAAATTGTACACATATCTAACAAATATCTGAACATTTTAATTGGTACAAGAGCAGTTTGTGCAGATAATTAAGACAATTTACTCTAATCTTGCAACATTGAATTAATTTGCTCCTGCCACCTTTCAGACATTGCATTCAAACTCTAGTGGTTGTGGACTTGGATGGGAACAACTTGCTGGCTTTTATGACAACCAGGAAAACGGTGGGATTTTAATCCATTTAAATGCCCAAAGCAAGCAGTTGTTTTTTTTACTTTTAAAGATGATTTTTTTGTCATTCGTGTTTTATTGGACAGCAGAAGTAGAGAGACAGGGACCACAGTGGAGTGAGAGGGGATGATCTGCAACACATGGCCCAACGGGAATCAAACCTTTGTTGCTGCGATAACAATATGTGGTACGGGCTAAACCAGGTGAGGCACTGTTTTTATTTTTGAGTGTGAATTTAGCCATTTCATTTTAATTTGCAACCTTTGCATTGAAAAGAGTAAAAGTTGATGCTTGACATGATTTCATCTTTCACTTAAGAGGATGTATGTCCACCCCTTGTCTTTTTTCTCTTTATTCTTTCTTTCAGGTGTGATTACGACTACCAGCGGTTGTACTTCAGATGGACCTCATCACCCTCTTTGCTGTCCTACTAGTGTAACCTTATGATCGGATACATACAAGTGTTGTCAAGGATAAACAGAGGTAAGTTGTTGTAAAGTTCAATGTATGTTCATTTAACAAGAGAAGGCTTTAGGGTCTTCTATTTTTGTAAGCACTGTTTAGCCATTTCATGTTCAAACAGTGTATGCATGTATTGTTGATGTTAAGTACTGCATAAAACTAGGCATTTCATGATCCAATGTGATTTTAACTTCTTGCCAGAATAACCTTTTTTGACATACTGTGAATTTATTTTGACTTTATTGACATACCATACGTATTATGGCTATTTCTTATTCATGAATCATATTTGTAGCTTGACCGTTTTATGAAATCTTTAACCCTACTCTTTGTTTACCCTTTGGTAAGTTTGTTCTGTTTTACCCTCTTTAATGTTTTGTGTTTTTATAGTTTGATTGTTTTTTGTGTGAAGTATGAGAACCATTTTGCAACTGTGTAAGTGCTATATAAAGTTATATTATTGGTGATGTTACTGTTATTATTATTGTTAGTATTGTTAATGTTTTCTATGTTGTCTTTTTTTCTGGCTGGAAGATCATGCTAGCCCACAGCGAACACCAGATTGACTTGTGAGTCTTCAAGCAGAAATTATGACAACACCTGCCTAAAGTTCCAGTTTCCTGAACAGCATACCCTGTCTGTATGAGACTCTGTCCCACCTGTCTTCAGTCAAGTCTGGACCCAATGACTCAGACACCAGTCTTGTCAAGGCTAATTAGAGGTAAGCAGTGCGATAGGTGCAACTCAAACTTCACTCAATCAATCATCCTCAGGTGCACGGTCTGAGCCAACCGCTTCATGCAAACATAGATGAAACCACTGGAATATAGTTTTGTATTAGTACTATTTGTTTTTTAGTGCTCTGAACTGATATCCCCCTTACATTACGTTTCACGTAGCAGTAAAATGTCATTAATTCTGTGTACTATCTTTCCAAAATCCACCCAAAAGGGGTTTGCACCTGTGTCTTTGCACCCAAGTGGGCCCTACAGTGCACTCTTATGTTTATTTGATGGTAAATGCTGGGGGTCATTGTTTCCTATTGAACTGGGTCTCCGCCATACAGTTTGATTTTTGTTAACGAGAAGGCAGTTATATTAGCTATTGTACACTGAATAGCTCAGTTATTCAAATGCAATACAACTCAACAACAGGATACAGCTTACTGTATTCTAGTTTCTCTATTTATTTTGCAACAGTAATGTAATTGATTTTAGAGATATTTAAAAGGTCTTAAAAGTCATTGAATTAAAAAAATTAAAACAAAAAATGTAGAATTGATGGAATTAATAAGATGTGCAGATACCCTGGTTGTATCAAACATGATGATTGTCTTTACACTGTGTGCACAATTAAAAGGCAAGTTGTATTTTTGAGTATTAATTGTATTGAACAACTACAGAGCTCTCGGTCAATCCAAAATGTTATAAACCTCAAACCTGAATATTTAATAAAGTAAAAGTGAGGTTTTGGCTTTCTTAGGAGAATATATATGTGTGCACAATTATTATGCAACTAAATGAAAAATGTTCCCATCTCACTTGTTTATTTTTATCTGTTAAAGTGAGAATAATAAACAAACAACTCAAAATTTACAAATAAACGTTATTGATATTTAAAAAAAATAAAATAATCTGTGACACTATTATTTTTTATTAAGTATAAAGTGCTGGTTTCTTCTAGGTCATTGGAGCTCAGTTTAACAGCAGAAGGCAGTAAATGTTTCTGTAGGCATCATGTTGAAGCACTGCATCAATCTAACTTTGCCTTTGTTTCTGTTTTTGGGTGCAGAGAGGATCATTCCAGTCCACAGTGAATACCTGATGGTCAACATACGAGTCCTCAAGCAGAACTGGTGAAAATACACGCTTCATGTTCCAGCTTCCTGAACTTCATGTCCATGTGAGACGCTATACCATGTTGAGTGCCCTCTTCAGTCAAGTCTGGACTCAGTGACTCATTACTCTTGATCAACTCAGGGCAAGTGGCTAATCCTTTCATGTTTATTCATGGTTATCCTTCATATATATATGGACACATGCTGTTTCTTCAAGATCTCAACACTGCTTTGTGAGTATATTGTACAAGATATTGTATCAGTTCAACCTGTT
The DNA here is from genome assembly GCF_050575085.1 of Anarhichas minor. Classification (NCBI taxonomy): domain Eukaryota; kingdom Metazoa; phylum Chordata; class Actinopteri; order Perciformes; family Anarhichadidae; genus Anarhichas; species Anarhichas minor. The sequence goes on along the minus strand of NW_027466473.1, from coordinate 20,553,327 downwards.
TTTCACAGAGAATGTTAGTTTCTTAAGGTATATCAATGATGGTCTGTACCTTGATTTACAATCTGCTTTATTTGATATTTCCTTTGTAATTTACAATAATCAGAAGTTGACTGAAATCTATGCCAACCAATTGTATTACGTTCTATGTTGTACCGTATTTTTGTACCGTGATGTCTTATACATTGTCACTATATTTTTTACGGTAAAGTTCTGGCAACCACAGCTGCCGGTAATTTACCGTTAAGTTGCATTTTTCAATAAAATGCCGTAATGTATCATACAGTTGTACTGTGTTTTTTACTGAGAAAAACTGTAATTAGCTTCACAATATAGTTGCTGTTTATAAGGTTATTTACCGTAAACACGTTTATAACATGGCTGTTATTTCTAAAGCAAATTACCGTAAACAGGTTTATGAAATCTGTTTTTTTTATAGTAATTTACCGTAAACAAAAAACAGTTCTCAACTGTGAAATCTACGGTTGCAAAAATAATATACCGTGATGTATTATACATTCTCACTTCATTTTTTACGGTGAAGTTCTGGCAACCACAGCTGCCAGTAATTTACCGTTAAATTGCATATTACCGTAAACAGGTTTATGAAATCTCTTATTTTTTATAGTAATTTACCGTAAACCAAAAACAGTTCTCAACTGTGAAATCTACGGTTGCAAAAAATATATACCGTGATGTATTATACATTCTCACTTTATTTTTTACGGTGAATTTCTGGCAACCACAGCTGCCGGTAATTTACCGTTAAATTGCATATTACCGTAAACAGGTTTATGAAATCTCTTGTTTTTTATAGTAATTTACCGTAAACCAAAAACAGTTCTCAACTGTGAAATCTACGGTTGCAAAAAATATATACCGTGATGTATTATACATTCTCACTTTATTTTTTACGGTGAAGTTCTGGCAACCACAGCTGCCGGTAATTTACCGTTAAATTGCATATTACCTTAAACAGGTTTATGAAATCTCTGTTTTTTATAGTAATTTACCGTAAACAAAAAACTGTTCTCAACTGTGAAATCTACGGTTGCAAAAAAGATATACCGTGATGTATTATACATTCTCACTTTATTTTTTACGGTGAAGTTCTGGCAACCACAGCTGCCGGTAATTTACCGTATATTACACAGAATTTTTTTTACAGTGTACAAGCAGCAGGCTAGAGGGCTCAGAGTGCGTCGGGAAGGTCTGTGTGCAGTGAGAAGTGACCGAGATTAATGCCAGCACCCACGGGTGAGCAAGCCCATAGTGGGTGATGCTCTTGCAGCGTTGCCAAGCAGAGCTAAAAACGCTCTGTTGTCCTTGAAACGGATGATTATTCAGCGCGTCGCTCCCCGCTGATGAGAGAAAGAGACAGACCATCTAATAGAGACGAACAATCGTTGCTTGCTCAATTTTAGACCCATAATTCATGCAAATGTGCCGGGGGAACGTCCCGTTGTCCAATTCTTTCAGTTCCATCCAGCTTTTGCTGTCTTGTAGTTTTCAAAAATTGACTTTGTGTTTGACTTTCCTTGTTTTTCCCCGTGCTCTTGATTGTGTTTTGATGAATTACATCTTGTGAATTATTTCTCTTTTATTTATTTGTCCGTTTGTTTGCCGACTGACTTGTTCATTTGTACAGGGGTACGAGGGGGTGGCAGACGCTGAATGGATAAGCAGCTCCCAGTGAAATTCCTGATAGAAATTAGACAGAAAGGGGACAGGGGGCTCTGCTGATGGAGAGAGCAGTAGATTAAGTGGTTGTGGGGTGGGAGTGTGGGAGAGGGGGGTAAAGAGACTGGGCAGATTGGCGAGTAAAAGAAAATGAAGAGAGAATGGAGTGTGGTACCAAATGAGTGAACACACTGCACAGCAAAAAAGAAATCCACACTAATTTTCTTGCCAATTGCAACGAAAGTTCCACACTCCAAATTATTCCAAATCCTAATGCAAAATAGAGCTGTTAGTAGTGTAAAATCCAAAATCTAAATACAAGTGAACACCAGCAGTGGAGCACCAGAATGCTGAATATCGCAAGAGAATAATTCATATGGCAGTCAGCTCGGGGAAATTGGAACTCTTTGAAAGTTTCTAATAAACGAACACAGTGGTCTGGCTCACCGTGAAGTTACCTCCCTCAGCCGTCACCTTCCAAGAGTCTGTTCACGCATACTGAGGTGACATGGCCGAGCAGAGAGGGAGACACCAACAGTAACAGAAGGGAAGGAGAGAGACGGAAGAAAAGATGAGAGGAGGAGCAAGCAGAAAATGAAAGAAGAAAAGTGAGAATGAGAAAAAATAGAGGCAGAGGAGAACGAAAAATGTTGAGAAAAAAAAAAAAAAGGTGCACAGAGGAAAGAGAGAAACCGAAGATGGAGTACGAGGAGAAAATGATCGAGTGGCTGCATGAGAAGACTAAGTGAGAAGGAAAAAGGTGGTGAATAAAAAGAGAGGAGATAGAGAACGGTCTCAGAGACTGAGGAGAGAGGAGTGAAATAAATGAGAAGGAGTGAAGGGGTAAAGGGAGGATAGAGGAGAGCTGGAGGAAAAAAGAAAGGTCACAGATGAGTAGAAAAAACGAATGTAAGAATTGTTCCCTGAAGTGAGGAGCACCATGCAGAAAATGAGCTGTCTGCTAATTTTTCCTTTAGACAGCAAATACCCAAAGTAGAAGATTATTATTTCTGCTTATATGCTGCAGAGGCGAAGCTCACAAAGACAGAACTCTTCCCTCCCTTTAAATGGAGCAGATACAATTCTCACTACCTGCTTGAACTTAAATGCATAAAAATCTGTCTTTTTGTTTCTGGTTGAGCCGGCCAACTCCCTGTAGATCTGTCAAAATTGGCCAAAACTGACATACAAATATTCGTTCTAAAAGAACACACAAAAGTGTGAACTATTCGAATGACAATTTTTTTCTCATTATGTCCATGACACCCTGTCCTAACGGATGGGGAGCGACGCAGCACTGTGGAGTGCACCGTTTTGAGCTGCACTTTTCTCGGATGCCCAGTTTCTTTTTAAGCCTTTCACTCGCTTTGAAAGTGCAGCAATGGACGAGGAACGGCTGACTGTTTAAGTTGAAATGAGGAGTTATCTACAGTATATTATGTACCTTCTCAGTTCACTACAAACCCTAAATGAGGTGGCAGCTAGCTGAAGGGAGAAAGGGAGCTGAAAGTTTCCTACTTGCTGTTGGCTATATTGTATGTCATTTCCAGTATATATCACAGTGTAAAACGTGTGCGTGTTCTTACTACATTAGATCTGCCTCACAACACAGCACTGGTCCTGGTGGCTTGGGAACTCTTCATCCGCCATTACGGGTAACACTAAAAACTTTAGCTGTGTAAAAGGAAAGTGAGCCACCACTTCCTTTTTTTATGTTTCAAAGAACTGACTCTTTGTTCTCTATCTTAAGTTCTGTAAAAGAATATTCCAGTGACTCAGAGATGCCATTAATCTTTGAAGGAGTGTCTCTCTTTTTTCTTCTTCTTTTTGAGTAATTGCACAAAGTGTTTCAAAATGAAAACAAGTGGAAGACTTCTAAACCCGAGTAGGACACAAAGATCTCTTTCTATGAATGCATTTGCATGAAGTGACCCAATAAAGAATGGTATGCAAACGTAATGTTTATGGTTCATCATTTAACTCTATATCTTGCCACAAAGATACAGTTGGTTATTGCGTTTTGGCTTGGCTTAGAAACCAACTGTTTACTGAGAGAAATTCAAGAGTTCATCAATATCATATTGATATGAGACTAGATACAGTCTTAGATTTTGGTCTGAATATCTTAATATGGCATAAGTGTTGTCTTTTCCTGGTTTTAAAGGCTGCATTAAAGTAAACTTATGTGATTATTTGAACTTACCAGACTTTTCTATCATTTGCCTTTACCAACTTAGTCACACTTACTGATAATTATATATAAAGAAAATACCATTAGGTAAATATTTCATAAAAATAACCAATAGTCAACACAACAATATCTTCAAAGTATTGGTAGAGGTATTTTGTCCAAAATATTGTGATATGTGATTTTCTCCACCGTGCCCTGACCTAACCACTGATTGGTTTTTGTACGGGCACGAACAAGCTCTCCATTGTATGACCTAATTGGTCCGAAGTGGGAGAAAACCTCATCATGTCTCTGCCCTTTTCATTCCAAATGTTACGCTTGAGTTTCTTCAGACAGCTGTGATCTGGTGGTGGAGGATATGAGAGTTATGTTTCGCAGTATGAAAACTACTGTGCAACTTCCAGAAAGAACAGTGTGCAGCGGAAATCCACGAGAGAATGAAGGATGAATGCATCAGCAAGGACCTGTACAATGGCTCCCACTACCTACCCTCCTTCCAGCAGTGATGTAGTGATTTCAATCCCTTCAAAAGGCAGCAGTGTAAGCCTGTGGATGTGCCAGGGTCCCAACAGGGTCTCTTAGCTGCTGGTCTTATAGGATTCCAGTGTACCGGTGGTCCTGCAGGACAGCACGCCATTACGAGCAGCCAGGTGCAATAATCTACTTTCAATGTGAACCCATTGTGATAAAGCATATAAAAGCCCCCTTACAACGTGTCACCAAGGCAAAGCCTCTCTCGCTTCCATTTTCATTCCCAAACAGAAAATGACACAATCTCTGTGGATGTCTGCAAAATTACTCAGCATGAAATCAGCATATTGTAACGCAAAAGCAACTGGATGCCAGAACATTCTTTGCCTTGCAGCAATGCGGTAATAAGGCTGGCCTGTGTTGGACGACTGGACATGCTGAAGCTCAAATAGAGTATCTGCTTGTTGAGCTATGAGTATCAGCTACAGCCAAGGCAGCATGAAGGGATTAGATCAGGAGACTAATTTCACAAAGTTATTACAAACATCTATTTCACTCACTAATGTAAGAAATTCATATCTGTTATTTATATTTACTTATATTATATAGATCATTCCTTGACACAGTCACACAACTGTAAACCTGGACATCGTTTCTTTAAAAGTGATCAATATAAGATGTACGGTTTTGTTTGTCTGAATGCGTTTGATCTTCTCACAGAATCAGCTCCTGAGAGCCTGGATGGCTGTCGCTGTCCACGGTGCTGAAAAGTTACAAACCAAGTGAAATAGTGGGCTCGGTCAACTTAGTGAACAATACAAAGACTATGTTCCAATTCTGTACTACACAATCATTTTCTAAACTATGCAAATCTATGATGAATCTATGACCTTTATAGGATACAGTGTTTGTTACATTACCATTTACACTAACAATAGAATTACAGAATGGGTGGGTTCACCATCAGACGTGCACCAAACTGCAACTTTGACATGCCACTGCCAGTAAAACCCATCTATGTACTATATAGTGACCTTTAACCTCCATTTGTAGGCAGGAAAGTTATATCAAACAACAAAACCAAATGCCAAGCGTTCCTTCAGTATACCCTCCATCTCATGTGTCAAATCAAACACCTTCACCTGAACCAATACTCCACTGGTTTAACTGTAAACAGATCCCTTACTGCGTTATTCTCCAACAGTCTGTCGACACAAAACAAACATAATTTAAGAATTGAATTGCCATTTAAATTGCTCGCTAACATATTATTGAATCTGATGAAGATGCATATGTAATGTGTTGCATTACAGTGTTTCATTTTAAATGAATTGGTGAAGCAATTGAGCCCGCTGTGTGTGGCAATCTATATTTTGCTGACATGTTGTATTAAAGAATATTTGAAATAATATATTACGGGTGAAATTGACATCACAATATAGAGTTGATTCGGTACCTCAAACATCAAACGCCAAAGTGAATATTACAAAGAGAAGAGAGACAGTTAGCTGATTGGATTAGAAGATGCTACGGTTAGCCATCTACGGGAGTCAGACATCATTCAGAGTTATAGCTGTGATGTTATGATTTAAACAACTTCATAAGGACCACATAACAATTAGAATGTCTCTGCCAACATAGATCAAGATTAATGTATTAGTAATAAATGACGAAGAATGCTACTGGCTGTTTACGAATGCTTTCCATTCCTCTTTTGACTCCGAGTGAGCCATTTGTCAAAAACCAATATGCTGGAGATTACTGAACGAGCATGCTGCTGATTTCAGGCTGCAAAACAGCAGTACATATTTGTGTGGTGCATGTGCGTGCAATAAATTTCAGGGAGATTGCATTGTCACCAACGGTATTGGATTCAAATACGCTTAGCACTATTAACATTAATATCCATCAGGTACTAAATATATGGTCCTCACCATGGTACAGATCTATGGGGATTAAATTATTCATTATGCCTATTTGCAGACCGGAAAAGAGAAATGCTTGGCTACGGAGGAAAAGAAAACTAGAATAGAAATCTAAAATAGGGGGAAAAGAAGAACAAATAACTCGGCTTAGTACTTGCATATCTTTCAGCCATGACAAATGTGCAGTTTTCTGTAAGTTTTACCACGGCCTGATGAAACTCTAACCACATGAAGTCATATTTTTCTTCTTTATTCCCCCCCCCACAACCTCTCCACCTACAGAATCCCCTGAACTAGTCAGACAGCATCAGCTGTATGTATGTCAGCACTCAATTTAATGATGTAACAAGAAGAGAACTCGCAATGCATCAACTTCATGCCTAGAGGCCACGAAAGAGCAAACTTAGGTGGATTATTCAGTGCTACCAACAAAAAGTAAAACTACTGGTAAAGTCTGAATGATGGCAAAAGTTCTTAAAATGTGTTTAGCTTGAGCGCAATAACAAGCCTCATTCTTAGACGCAGTATATTAAAAACAATAGGCCAACTGGTTCAGGTAAAGCACGGTTTCAGTCTAATAGGTCACGTAAAGTACTTCGTTATTACTGCTGTGTTTTAAAAAATAAATACTCAAGCCTATGTTGACTTTGGGTACAAGAGATGGCATCAACTGCAAACCCATCCACTGTGAGCTCCACACTCTGAGATGCTTTGTCAATGTGACACAACATAAAATCCTGCTTCCTTTGCTGCTTAAATTGGAGACAGAAGATTTTTGAAGCCTACAAGGAGAGTATACACTCCATATATCATTTCCATCAGGCAGTCAGAATAGCGCACATGCTGAACACCTTAGTAAATAAGAAGACTAAGATCACAGTTGTGTTGCTAGGCAGAATTGTTCCCGGACCAATACAGAAATGGATATCCATTAAAAAGATGGTTCAACGTTGTCCAATCAGTTGTCACAAAGATCATATTTGTAACGGATTCAACAATCAACTCTATTACAGATGACAGTCATTACGCTGGTGACCGTGAGAGAGTCACTTGCCAGGAAGGGCAAAGCATAGGTTGTTTTAAGTGTGTGAGCACAAATGCCGACTTTTCTATTTCTGGTGAGAGCAATCTCTCTTGAGCTATAATTTCCAAGTTAAGTGGAATTATTTTATGAAATCAGATTTAAAAGGCCAAAGTGCTGACTAAACCATAAAAAACAAAAGACACATAAGCAGCTGGATTACAGATGTATCACAACAGATGGGTTTTAAAATGGGATTTGGTCCAACTAGCATTGATAGTTTGCTGCAGAGTCTTGGGCTTTGACTCAAGGGTCTGTTCAAATGTGTGAATCATGATGAACGCTCTTTGCTGATGCTTTTTTTTGCGAACTCATGAGCTCACCTCCAACTTCAGATCTCGCTTTTGTGTGGAAAACGCAAATGCATATTTTTGGATCTTGCATCTTACCTTTTGTGAAATGCAACCCTGTCTAAAAGCAAGAAAGTTTGAAATATATATATATCAATGAGAAAATAGTTCCTGTATATTTCTGTGCTGTAACCTCGCTCTGAAAACAACAAAATCTGCATTGGGTAATGGGTAAAGGTAATTTCCACTCTAAGCTGCAGTGTTAATGCAATGCACCATTTGTCATCATTCAAGTAAAGATTGCACAAATATTAGATGATGGCACAACTCCACCATTTCCAACCACCTTCTAATCCCCTGGTCAATGTGAACAACAACAAAAAACACACAAACACTGACAGCAAACAACTCCAGATCCTGCAAACATCGATCCGTGTCTCGCTAAGGGGTCAGCTGATTATGAGCCAGCATTTTCTCTGCACTTTAACAACCATTTGTGTCTGCAACAAAGGGATTGGAACAATGAATAACACTCAAAGCGCTCTGCCTCACTCAAAAGACAAAATAACAATCACTTAAATCATCAAGACAACCTATTGTTCACAGAATTCAATAGATCAGAACATAAAGGCCGTCTAATACAAAAACACATGCTCTTTTGAAGCACGAGGATGATTGAGAACTGGACAATTATTGGACTTTGATATCAAATATCTTATGAAAGTCACTTTCTTCACATTATGTTGCGTTATTGACCAGAAATGATTTTAATGCAAAGAACTTTAAGTACTCATTTGTGTGTGTTTTGAAGTGGCATTACTTTAAAGTCGAGATTAAATGAAAAATGCCTTTTTGAACCTTTTAGCTCACATCCCCGGTTGTACTGTGCACCTATTTAACAATCCTTCCTTTTCCTCCTGTAAAACTAAATATGAAGTGTGCTTGCGTGAGATAGTACCAACCAATTTCAACAAAATCAATTGCACTTAAAAAAAAAAGAAAAAAAAAAAAAGTCCACAACGTGCCAAAAGTGAGGAAAGCTGCAGGATGAAAGCAGGATGAGAGGTTTTCTTCCCCGCACACAGATTCTGTGCCACAACTTCAAAACTAAAAGAAATACAGAAAAACCCCTCCAGTTGCTGTGAGTTATTCACAAGCTTCTTCTCTCTCCCTCTGTGAAGCGAGATAAATCTATAAGGCCTGCAGCTGCTCAGGCAGAGGGAGGGCCAGTGTCATGACTGTGAGCATCAATCGCAAAGTTCAGTATGAAACGAGCTCGGGACGCCTCAGCCCGTGTAACACTCGCATTGATCAGTGGATATCAGTGGGGAGAACTGGTCACATGTATACAACTGTTAGCGTAGCCCCAGTCAGGGTCAAGGCATGATCACTGAACAGGGGGATCGCTAGTCGATATGTTCACTGATGCAGGGAAGGCAAATCATTGTTTTTCTTCTAAAATAAAGACGCAGATCATTTCCAAGGTGAAGCTGCACATCACAAAAGTGGACAGCTATCAGCAATCAGGCGGTCTCACATGCTAAGAATAGCCCTGTTGTTCAGAAATCCTTGTCGAGCCAAAAATAATTCCATTTCATTCATTAAAAATGTAATTTTATGGCTTTATAATCAAAGCTTTCCCACTTAATTAATGTGATTCGAGCCAAGTCAACCAAGTCACCGTGTATGCCCGGAGATTTGGTTCTTTTGAATATTAATCAGTGCCAATGATGATGATGATTCAATTAATATTAATTTAATATATTGAAGTCAAGAGATAGCAGCAACAATACATATATTCAATACAATTATTCATTATGGAAAACTAACCGTAGAAAATAGATCAGGAATTCATGATATTATCTTTTGTCTCCAGGACAACATATTTCTGAGCATTATTGCTTAACCTTTTAATCTATGTTCAATCTACTTTGAGTATTTGTGTTTAACATCATCGTTCTGCATTCAAAGCATGCAGGTAGGATTCAGTGCAGAGCAACATGTTTTAGAATGCTTCATGTTTAGCTTGGTGGATGTAATAACCTGGTATCCCTAAAGAAATCCATTTATGTGTATATTATCTTTTCTACAACTGTGAATTTCTTGTACATCTTTGATGACTCATCCTGCATTTGGGGATCCCTTCACATGAAACAGCATTTGCATTTGTCTGTAGGAGAGTTTAGTAGCTTGTGGACACCGTTATACTTTAGAGGTGTGCGATTGGATGTCAGTTCGCAAAAACAGCAAGTGCGGTTGAGGTCTAACATATTCATTACTTTCTCCTCTTCCACGTCCAGATCTAACAAAGCAGGTACAGGAGGTGTGAACGGAGAACAAATACCCAAGAGTCTAATTCTGTTTATTCCATTTCCCTTGGAATTTGTCACAATGCCGAGGCTAACGGCCAGGCTACATTGAAGACGTCACGGGTGCGGACTGTTCACGGAGCGGATGTGCCGTTGGAATGTATCTTTTTATTTGCTACACCTGCAGCGCATATAGAGCGAGTTTGTGTAGCCTAATATGGGTAAGTTAACATCTGCGGACTACATTAGGCTACGTAAGGGATAAAGTTACGAAGCAACCGCCCACTGCCAGAATTAATGCTGGCAGACACTTTCAAAACCAAACTGCCAATACTCCAAACTCCTGGATGAGGATAGGTAGTCACTGGTATAACCTGTGCTGCCCCAGGCTATTTAGGAAAATAAATATTCTAATATTCAATCTACAATGTAAAATGACTGTCATCAGTAAAATGCTTGGATGTATTCTGACTAAACCTTTAAGAAGCTAGAGGGCTAAAGTGACTGAGCTCATGTGTCGCTGAGGTTTGGAGACAAACAACCACAGGGATATGTGAATCCACACTTTTGCACAGAGCTCTCCGTGTTAGAAAATGAAACGTCTCCGGAGAAACGTCTCGCCACACCACAGAGTCATTAATTCCGCATCGTGACCCGTCTGTCTGCTGGCTGCAGCTGGGCAAAGTGTATCCTGTGGCATCATTATATTAGGAGTCGGATCAGAACAGCAACAAATAACAGGAGAGTGGTGGGATGGGGTCTGACTTGATTCTGTGTCGGTGCGTGTGTGATGTCGGGATTCCTTTAGTAAATTCTGAAATCAAAAAGAAGAAAAAATAAAACCACATCATAAAACGAGTGATGCCATTATCTAACAGTGTGATGTAGAGGAATCCACAGAGCCACAGAGGCTTAACCTTGTTTCTCTTCCTTTTTTTTTTTTTATCTGCACACTTCCTGGGAGGTGACCTACAGCATTATTTCACACAATGGGGTCCCCCAGAATAGAGAACGGAACAAAAACCTGGAGCTTTTACAAGCGTATCTCACCAGGGCCAAAGCCTTTCCCGTAAGATAAAAGCAAAAATACAAGCCTACACTGAGGATTAAAGGAGAACCACCTACGACAGGCAGTCATGTGAGCCGGACCAACATCAAGACAGCTAAGAAAAGAAAAGGAAGAAAGATATTACAGCCCACATAGATTATGAGTTTTATTCTGGCAGGAAATACTGAGCTCGTCCAGAAGTGGTTCATTGTGTATTTGTATACATCAACTCAAATTCAACTCAAGAATACCTGGCCTGCCACTTTAAAGGATGTACATCTTTATACTGTGTCATCTCACTCCACTAGCATTTTCTCTGTGCCTTCAATAATGACATAGATAGCTTTACATTGTAGTTACCTGAAAGCCAGAGGCGTCTCATACAGATGTTAAACGGTGTTTTGTTTGCAGTATCAGATTCCGAGGGACGGGACAACGCTTCAGTATTTAACACCCTGGGAATGAGAACGGGCGGCATGAACACTTTATTTCGGAAAATTGTAATTAGAGAAACTGCAAGTGCTTGATTTTGGTTCAGGTCACAGGAGAAACAATGTTTTGCTCATTTAAGTCATCAGGTGCTACAGGGAATCATCTTTAATTTGCACAGTTAAAAGAGCATTTTATGAAAGAATAATGTAATAAGCTTATGTAGCTCTCAGCAGGTTTGCTTCCAGAGTTCCAGAATCTGATGTGCACTTTTGGAAACCTCAACATGAGGTGGGTGCAGAGCGTCCCTCCCGCTTGCTAAGATGTTCTGCAGCATCAGAACATAAAGCAGGTAACTGATGCAGGACTTTAAGCTGTACACCTCTGATATAATCCTCTAACCAGTACACAGACATCTTCTGTTCATTTAGCTGGCGCTTAACACCACATGTTGAGCACATAGTAGAAGTTTCCCTTGAGGGCTCTCTGCCAGAAAAGGTTTATTTTAACCCAAACCACAATCTTTTCTTACACCGAAAAGTAGAAACGTAAAAAGTAGGTTTTTCGGGTAGTATGTGCCGGTTTAATAGAGCTCTTACTATTTTATGCAAGTTTCAAATGCATCAAAGTCAACCTACAGATATCACTGCCAGTCTCTGGTTAAATTGCTATATTCATAGAAAAAAAACGAAGGGGAGTCGCATATTGACTCATTTGTGAGAGCTAACTTGTAGGAATATTGGAGTATCTTGTGAGACAGACAGGTGATGTACATCTAGAATGCAAATTGCCTTTGAATGTGTGCAACTAAGAGCTGTGGAGATCAGTGAAAACCATTCAGATTCAACAGAGTCTCCTGCACGTTCTGTGCCCTCCATTAGCACAGCAGCAGCAGCCACTGAAACCTATTACTTCTCAAAATGCTGCAAAATAGACCTCGGTAGACATATTGTTGCACAAAACTCAAGCCTTTCAAACCACCAGTTGCCGGTTCATTGCCTCAGTGCCTTCCGGCAATTGAAAGAGCAGAAAAAGATTTGATCAGCTCCTGGGAGTCGAGCAACAGTGCAGCAACGGTGAAAACGTGAGCCTTTTTCTGATACAGTAATAGGAGCATTGGTTCTCTTTCCGAAGTTATGTGTGAGCGGTGCCATCAGCTCATCGGGGAATAAGACCGTCTTATCTACAAAATGGCATCTTAAACTGAGCTAAGCATGAACATTGCATCTGTGTTTATTGGCTTGAATTCACATTTTAAGACGATATACTCATTTTCTTGCAAGATTAGGTTTTCAGCAGCCACGTGTCCTTCTCCCCTTTCCAACCGCTTCTCACTCCAGCCCGAGGCGAAAGGAAACAAAACGGGCTTTTTAAAAGGAGCATTTAGATTGAAATTTTAAGTATCGCAAATAAGGTCCTGATCTCGTTTGGGTATTCATTCATGTGTGATGGCATTTACATTTTAAATTACAAAATGTCAGAGGTGTTCTAATTTTCCTGACATTTGTAGTAACTGAAGAGTCCCAGAGGCTACTTAGAACCAACTGTGACCCTGTATTTCTTTTTTTCCCTGTTCATTTTAGCTTGACGTTGTTTAAGGGGCATTCCACCCATTTTACACACCACATCAAGATGTATATTCCATCCATATCGGCAATGTGCATAGCAATATTATTAAACATTTTCTATCATAATCAGGATATTGTAGTTGTATACTAGAGCACTATACAAGAAGCCACTGAAGTCGTCGAGGTGGAGGGACCGCAGGGAGTAAATCTCGTCTCATTGGCGGCATCACAAACAGTAAATTCATTGAATTCCGTGCCACATCGCTATTTTCCAAGCTACTGCAGCTGTCATGTTTGTAGAAGCTGTGTCGGGGAAGTGGGTGTGGCTTCTCTTGTCGCTTTGTTTTTTCTGAATTATGCAGTGGGTGGAGTTAGACTTTAAATGCTCTGCCTAAGTCGTTTATTTCCTTCCAGTGTGCAATTATACCGGTTTGAAATAATTTTCTTTTTAAAGTTGCTTGATTTGTTTGGAATTAATGATTCGTTAGTTTCAGAGCTTCCTGTGCAACTAGCTGCATTTGAATAATAAACTCACCCAACAATCTGCGTTGTGTCTCAATACATTTGCTTTTCAACGACAACAACAGTGTTCTTTGTTACATTCAAAGATGCTCAGGAGGAAGACAATGTACACAGATAGTCACGATGATGTGATGAAAGGACAGTAGAACAAGCCAAAGCAGCGAGTGGCAAACAACAATAACAAAAGGAACGACACTCCATCTATCCTGGATATAACTTTTTTGTTTCCAGGTTTCTCCCTCTCACTTTATAATGATTGAACAGCACAGATGCCAACAAAGACTGATCGCCTGCATAGAAATGTCAGCACTAGTCATTTCCGCGAGAACTCCGGAAAGTGACTAATTCAAAAGGCAGGTTTCTAATGAGAAAGAGGCTTTCACTCCTTGCTGACATTAAATAACCGACAAAGAACATGAACAAGGGAGAATCTGTGAAGAGGAAAATGTATTTTAGGGAGGATGGTTAATAGCAAAAGACTGCCTTCACTCAATTCATACTGGTATGGCACCTAGAGTTGCACTTTTGCTCGTTTTTTCATAAGTTGTAATGAATGCATTTTGCTTCGCTCAAGGCAGGGCCTCCAGTTGTCAGTCATTCAGTCGGTCTGTCTCATGTCTTGGTCAAAAACAGGACATCATCTCTTGTCAGCAATCAACTGTTCAGACAGACTGCCATCATTTGCAATCGTTCCACTGTTTGAGTAGAAATCCAAAGCACAAGTTACTTATGTAACTAGGGTACTGTGAATTCTGGATAACAGCCGGTAATGGATTTCTACAGTCCGTAGATAAGTCTTGATAGGGGCAGTGAGTTCAAGATATAAGTGACTTTAAGAAAGAGGATCTCAAGTTACACTTAAAGCAAGTACAGGATTAACACAGTTTCTGTAGTATATCACTGCACATGCAGAAATATAATAGTTTGTATTGAATAAATATACTCTAATGTAAGTGCAGCTTCAATTAAGCAAAGTGTATTATACTTTTTAGAAATATATGTAGTAAATAGTAGTGAAAATAATAATTGAAAAAGTATTATTTAAGATAGACTTTATATGCTTAACATAATAGTTTTTTTTCTAGATGCACATATGGCCCTTTTAGTAAGTCTGTTAGAGTGTCACTAGAGTGTGACTTTACTGAATGTACTGGACTTCTAGTACGTGAAAGCTCACTAGAAGTATCATAAATTACACAATATGGGTAGAAATACAATAAACTTCACACATTTCAATGCATTTTGAAAATTAAATTTTGTATCCAATGGAGGAAGATTAAAGCTTGATAAAAACTGGAATTTTAAGTGTCAAGAGTCCAAAAAGTCCTTATCACTTCTGTGTTTATGCAGAGCTTCAAATGGAAACTCCTAGGATAATTCACTCCACCAAAAAAATGCCACTACTTAGCATTCAAAAGGCGAGCAGCAGCAGATAACTCCCCCTTATCACTGGACTGGGATGTAATAGAGTTGAACTGTATTAAATTATTCAGCCTTTTTCTTTGTTTTTGCCCAGAGAAAATATTAGCAGTTTAGATAAATTACTGAACCACAGTCTTTATCTTACTTTTTACAACATATTATTTTACACACTGCCTCTCAGTTTGGGGACAGAAATAAGCAAGGATAATGGAAAGTGCTTCATATTTCATACAGAGGGTTGTATAACGAGTTTATGACATAGGGCTTTCCTTTCAGATGGCCATCAGGTGCTGTAGTGTTGGAGGTCTTTAATCAAAATTTACTGGAATGTCCAATTATACGAGCAATTTTATTGATGCATTAGCGAAAAGATGAATGTCTTCATTCAGAGGAAGATGAGGGATGTTGGAGTGACCCTGTCTAAAAGGGCCCTGTATTTGAAGTTACTAAAAAGATGCTAGGACAAGGAGGACTGCTTTTGACAATGAGATACAATCTTTATCAGCTGAATAGTTCTCTGGCCAAAAGGTAATCAATCTGAGATGCTTTTTTGTGTTTATACATCAACTCTGGTGTATGTTCTGAAAAGAATTGTGATTGTACGAATGAAGTGACTGTATGACGCAATTAAGAGGTTTTTGTCCTTGTTATCCACCGTGACAATACACATTTTTGCAAGAACCTCTCAAACAGATTAGTTTTTTAATAGTTTGTACTTATGATTTGGGAGATTTTATTTCATTCACCACGAACAACTTGCTGTGGCGAGACGTTTTTCATATAAATGGAGTCTTCTTTATTGCAGTGACAGTACGACCCTCAGGTGACATGGCGTTAACAGCACTCGTTATTTTCCCCATTCATTTGCTTAAGCAGGTCCCCTATTTCCACTGCTGACGCTGTTAAATAGTATAGACTTTCCTTTATAGATCTCCGATAGGGTATATGTCGGACATATGGGGAAGGCCGCGTAGCCTTATAGTGTTATTGTGACATTAATTATGCTAATTGACCATTTTCATGAATGCAGAAAGTTAAAATAGGAACAAAAATGTTCTTGCATGAGGTCCAAAAGTGTTGCAGGTCATTGTGTTCTGGACCAGTGTTTCACAGACGTTTTGTCTCGTGATCGATGAAAATCAAGGCATGAGTTCCAAATTCTGTGAAAAATACACTTTTTTTTTTTAATCGACAAATGATGTCATGATGTCCCATTTTTCGACATTTTGGACATTACATTTTGCTATGACCTCAGCTGCAACTCCGTTGTGAATGAAGGACATTTTAAAAAGTCCATTCTGCTCTTACTTGGTCCCTGATGATAAGATATAATTAGATAGACCAAACGCTCAGTCGCTGGTATGAAACAGACCACACAAAACCCAGAGAATTGCAGTAATGGCTTCGTAAACAGCCCGCTATTCTGGTAAGTAATGACCCATGAAGGGACCCTTCTGTGAGCCAGTGGCTATATCTAGCCGACGGCTTTTGGCCTGCTCATGAAATGTGCTCTGACACTGACAGAGTGGGACAGGTGGCAGAGGCTGCAATGGATGCCGAATCTGACGCCGCTCACTGCTTTTCCAGCCGAGAGGCGTCTAGCGCTCTGAGATGGAGAGTCGGAGCTGCTGAGGGGTCACCGGTAATTCTTCCAGGTCACCTTGCAACGCCGCTGAAAAAAAATGGAGCACCAGAGCCAACACTTGGTGCCTGGAAGTTAATCTGCCATTCATCTGTCCTGTAGGGACCTTAATTACTAGTTGTGGCAGTGTACGGTAGATGTACCAAAAGCTACATCATTGTGGAGTGACTACATATGTTCTTGCAGATCTTGTCAACCAGTCAATCCATCAAAGCACTAGAATACACTGAGCAGCAAGCTATAATGTCACACATGTTGTACACCACCATGGAGGTCCAAACACTGCACTGTAACAGCTGAACAACCGGGCTACAAAAAGACTTGATTATGAATGTTGGAGTCTGGTTGTAGATCCATATGGTAGAATGGAATGAAGGCAAACTGTTCACAAAAGTAAAAAGGAAGTGTGTTCCTGTTCACCCCCTTATGGACAGTCTCTTAAAAGTGGATTTAAACTGTTGCTCACACACTTTTTAGTAGTCTATTTCAAAACACCCGGTGTTAATACGCTCAGAATAACTTCATAATAACTTTAACTGAAATAAATTTGGGACTTTTGCTAGATTAGCTAAAACAACCCATGTCAATGTAGACATCCATCAACTATAGTAGCAACTGCTTAGGCCAGTAATATTGGTGACAGATAGATTTTTCTATTTTTAAGACCATATTATGCTGGACATATGGTCATAACGTACTTCAGCGATAGACACAATAGTACAAAATATATAGTCAAATACCCACCTCTTCCTCAATTAATTTAATCTTAATGTCAATGAATGGAGGAAGGCCAACTTCAAGAAAGACCAACACGCTTCTAGGCAAATACCATCTCTTCCCTCTCTGACTCTAACCTCCACCTCCTCTGTCATCCTTCTCACTTCCTCGCGACAGTCTTGTTACTTGATATACAGGGGGCTTCCATTGCTATGGCGACAACACAGGCACTGTCTGCCGATGACCAGCCCTGGGTCATCCTATCAGCCCGTCTGTCTGCCTGTCCCGTCTGTTTTGTGTCATTGCTGGACTTAAATTGACTTTGTTATGTTGGGGTTGCAAACCCAGAGTGTCACGTCTTTTGCAGCCGAGACAAAAGAATGACAGGATGAAGCTGCTGCCGCTTTGTCCAGATTAAAAGGAACAGTGGCAGCAAAGATGTCAATGTAATGACTTTGCACCTCTTTAATGCAATGTTTCTTAGATATTTGAATGAACTTTTTTTGTGGGTTGGTTGACAGATTGTGTGCAAATAAAAAAATCATAACATTTTAAATGAAGTGATCGTGATCTACAGAATGGGCAGTTACACATACAGATACAGAGCAGGGCTTGACTGAATCTCCTTTGGATTAAATCAAACCATTGGGAATTCTCTGTTTCTGTCTGACTGCGCATATCAAAAAACCCTTTACATGTTATCTTTGGAAATTGTAAAATGCCTGCAACAATTTCTCGCTCATGAATGATTCATCCAGCAGCCACAGCTAATTCAAGTCGATGTCAAGCCGATGTGTTTACTGGACTCTCATGTGACTAATTTTGTTGGAAGACATGTCTGCAAATCGGCCCACATCTGCACGCAGCGAGTCAGTGGGAGGAAGCTGAACAGTGAGAGTGGAGGAAGAGGTCAAGGATGACGGCAGCAGAGGTGGCATTTTACCTGCTTAAGACGAATGCTGGTCTTAATGGCACTTCAGCACATATTAAACTGCGACCGAGCTGGGTTCACTTGGAGGATACAGTTTGTCAGCGATGCAGAGGACTTTAGCAGGCGAGTGTGGGAAAATAGATGGAGGGCAAAACGGGAGGGGAAAGGAAGCTGTCTGGCATTGTTTCCCCTTCTGCATTCAAACTGGAAGAACGTGTCCGCCCCCCTGTGTGAATTCCATGTCAGCCAGAGGACATGACAGGTCTTCTGATAGAGATGGTACGCTGCATGCCGTTTTTATGATTTATGTCTCATTTCCTTTACCTACCCCCCCGCCGAAGGCAGACATGAGTGATGCGAGCACCATCAACATTAGGCTTAGTTTTGTTATTACTTCTTGACTTACATTGAAAACACAAATTAAGACACATGCTTGTGTGCTATTTCCATGTAAAATTGATGCCATTCTTCTTCCAGAGAGGCAGATAATCGCAAAGCTAATTCATATTTTAGTTGTGAAACTTGTGAAGACATAAATCAAACCAAATCACTGGTGTGTTATTTGTTTTCATTGTGATTGTTCTTTACAGTTTATTATAGATTATAAAAAATATTTATTCTAAAATCTATAGTTGCAATCCAACCCCTCCCACGCTAACAAAATCAGAACTTAAACTCTGGAGCGCAGCACATTATTATGTATTCAAACTAGGCTATATGATTTTGTAAAACAAGCATATTTATCATTCCCAACGGGTGAGAGCAAAATAAAGCTTTTGGAAAACAACACTCCCTCGAACTTTGGAGAGTGAGCTGGGCACAGCTAAGCTTTGGAGTGTTGAATCTGAAATTATTTTCCCTAGTGGGATACTGTATTTAAATTTCTTTTTTTTTCCCGTACCAATGATAAAAGTCACACAACCACCCCAGACAACGGCTAAACCATGTTTTTTGTTGCTCGTTTCATCTCCCAGCAGGCCAAACTGACGATTTACAAAGACAAATCCAACATAATTAGTACTTCCAGAAATACGAACCTGTGAAGCAGCTCAGTTTGCCAGACTGAGTCCGGAGCCTTGCTGTGGTCTTTTTAACCTGTTTGGAATTATGGACCTCAACTGAAAAACATGAGTTCAGACTCCTGAATCAGCATGAACGTAACATTGCTGCTAAGGGGTCTGACTGAGATTGACCTCTGAGCAGGAGAAATTTCATTGCAACATTCATTCAAAGACTCAATGACATTTTGATCCAGTTGGATCTTTCCAGTTGGAGCTTGTCTGTCTTCTGATGGTTTGTCCACTGAAAACTAGAACCGTTCTCGTTCATTAGCTGTATTACAACGGTTTCCACAGCATGGATGGTGTACAGAGAGCTGGATTCGGCACGAGTCAGCCTTTAACACCAGTTTGACCACAAGCAGGAATGAACACACATCTCTACTGAGGTATGGTGTATTCACTTCTTCCTTTACTATCGTTACAAAACCATGAAATACTAAAAGCAGTGTATTGTAGCACTATTCATTCTGTCTCAATTTGCATCCCTCCATTCTTACACTTGCTATTTGGAGGGCATGAGTGCGTGTATGGCGAAATGCAGTGCACTAAGAGTACCAGGATGGTGTACTCACAACGGTCAAAAAGTTCATCGACAAAACTTGGACACTTCTCAACCATCAATGAATGCCACCAAGACGAAGTAGCTGTCAAATCATTTCGGGTAAACAACAGGCGTGTTTGACACTGTCGAGATTCACGGGCTACGCAAATAAGTACACAGCGTACTACATGGAAGTGTAGTGACCAAACAAATCTGAATTAGGACACAGCAAAAGTCAACAAATGTTAGCAAATTTAAAGTTAACATCACCTAACATTCACCACCATAACCAATTTTGTAACAGCATTACACCTGAGAGTAGGGCCCTATGAAATCTGTACATTTTTGAGTTTTCAGAATTCCTTGTTTTAGGATTTAAGCACATTTTGTCATCAAAAATGGTCTTTTAACGATTCCATTAGAAAATATTCCATATTTAATGACATTATTGGAGGAATAACTGGCGACCCCTCCCCATGCCCTCCCCCCACTCAACACATCCATCCACATTTTGGCAAAATCCATGTTTGACATGATTCCATCCTTCACATATGGCCCTACAGCTTTAGTGTGTTTTACTGCTGATGAAGTTCATGTCCAACTTGTTTTCACTGGAAATTGGGAGTAGAAACAACTATGAAGAAGTTCCATGCCAGACAGACACATTTCCATGCAGACAGGACTCTGGGCCCACCATGACAACCCAGCAGGCTAACATGCTGATCATGTTCTTACTACATGATGGTTTGACAATCATCTCCTGACCCGTGGTGCATCAGCATCACTCTCATAATCTTTCCTGCCACCGTCTAATTAAGCACAACACCTTTGATATGAAAACTCTGCAGATTGGCCATTTGGGAAGACAGACGGGCTGACAAGACAGCTGGGTATTTAGACAGAGTGCTTTCTGTCACAGCAGAGGAGAGCTGGTCCTTCAGTCCATCAGGGCATCTGGGAGGATGTGTCAGCACCCGCTAATGTCGGATTGCTTGTTGACTCTGCGGGGGCGGCGGGTTCCTGCCAAGTGGAAGCTCCACCTCGTCTGAAGGGGATCTTGTGGGGTCATTAGCCGAAATAATTGATTATTTATAGTCAGATAAGAGATGCCCTTGATGGCCGGAGCTGGGGCGGACGATTGCTCAGCCTGCCGGTGGCAGTGTATGAATCAAACTGTGTTTTCTTTATTTTTTTAATCCGGGATGGAGTGCTGAGCTGAATTGAGAAGTAGGAGGTGATGTTAATGATGCCAGCAGATGTGGGTTAAGTGGAGAGGACGGCCGACTTCACTGCTGGTCATCAGAAACACAAATTGGTCACAGCGTGCGCCTTCACAGAAACTAAATAAACAAGTCATTTAACAAAATACTACATTTTGTGATGCATTTCCCCTCTACTGTTTGACCCTCACAAGGAAGATTAATACTTGAGACAAGCAATGAAATTTCATAAAAATTTTTTACTGACGATTACGTGTTTGAAAAAAATTCACTCCATTTTCTACAATTTCCTATAATCATATGTTGATACTATTGCATTAATCTGCCTCAATTCAAATAAGATATAGACCTAAGCGCGATGCATGCGAACAGATGTTTGTGTACTTTTGTTCTGGACCTGGTTTTTGTGGTTTGCACATGGCTCCCTAATTTGGATGAATCACGGTACAATGACATCTTAGACAAACAGTTAGCTGCAAACCTTGTGATAGCAGTTTGTGGAAGGCCCTTTCCTTTGACAATGTGACAATGCAAAGCTGGCTCCATAAAGCCAGTCGAAACAATCATATATACGGCCGTATTGTGTCCACATACCGTCATGCCAGGATTCCTATCGCACCTTCATTTATTCATATTCCGCTATCTAAAAAAAAAAAAAGCTGAATTCCATTGAAATAAAGTAAAAAACAAAACAAAAACAGCAGTTGACTGCATGCGTCATCACCATCTTCATCTCACTGACGACCAGAGAAAAACCATGAGAACTCAGAGTGGACGGGAGGCACCGTGCTATCTCAGGCCTCAGCATGATTCTAAACGACACCATTAAACAAGGTCGTAATTCTCATTTCATCTGGATCCACATGAACGCCGAAATGATGACCTCCCGGAGCGCTCTCGAGGCCGGACGCTCGGACTCGGCGAGGGGAGCCAGCAGGGTAGCTGAAGATTAATGCAGATAGCCGGAGGGCGGTGTTATTAGGGAGCAAAGACCTGTTCCAGCCTATCGTCGGTGAAGACCCCCTAACAGCAGGATGTGGTTTATGTCGGGTCAGGTTATTTCAGACAAAATGAATAAAACATCCTCTGGTTTCTCCTGTGGGGCCATGTTGGAGCCGACTTGGAGCTGAACGGGCCAGAGCCAAATTCAATATGTCAGTAATACGGAGTCAATTGCACTCACTGTGTACAATCCTGTATACCATTCATTGCTAATGGCAAGTTCTTCCTCATCTCTGTCCATTAGTGGTATAACGGATCATAAAACATACAGATCCCGTTGTTTGATTATAGTAGCTGGTCTAAGGCTGCATCGCGGTTCAAATGTGTGCCGAACCGTGAGGATGCTGCTGAGAGTAATCGCAGTGACCGCCAGAGTCCTTCCCTAGCACAGTTCTGCTTATTTTTGGGGGAGATGGGGAAAAAAAGCTAGTCCGGAGCATTGCTGTGGATTATTGTAATAAATCGGAATGAGAAAAAAAAAAAAAATCAGAATCAGCCAAGAAAATGGCAATCGGTGCATCTCTAACTTGAACTTAAGTTGTCTGAAGTTGACACATAACACAAAGCAGCGCCCCCAGCCTTGCTCAAGGGCATCGCACTGGAGAAAATTAATCTTGCTGATCCAGGGATCAAAACGGACCTTCCTGTCACAAGCTCCTATAACCTTTGAGCCACCACTGCAAACCCGTAAACCAAACATTGATATTATCACTACAGTATTGAATGTCACAGAGCACATGAGAATTGCTCTTTCTTGCAGGCACTTGTTCTTTCAAGTGGACACGCACTTAATGCATCTTGATCTGAGGGGACAGCAATGTGCGAGTTACCGCGGATAATTAAACTGTGACCTTTAATAACAGACAGTCGGTTGGTCTGACTGTTGCAAGGACTCTACATAGATGGTGCACGAAAGGACACACACGCACACAAAACGAGTTCCCACACAAGTGTGCATGTTCATGCAAAAACGAGCATGCATTTACCCATGAACACAGGGTGGCCCACCCGTGCACAGACACACGTACGCACTGCAGTCCTCCTCTAGTCCTCTAGCCGTTATCTCCTGACAGCATTTGTTCTTTCTTTCTACCATTGTCTAACCTGTCAAGTCCTGCCAAAATATGTTTTCTGTCTCCCGGTGGCTCTGTGCACACAGACGCTACCTTCCAATTATCTGAAGAGAGAGGCAGACAGAGAACTGGGTTGATAAATCTGAGGAACTTTTGACAGTGAAATGTTTCACAGGGTGATTCTGTTCCCTTTTCCCTGCTTTCCTTACTTCCTCATTTATCATTTCCCTGATCCTTCCTTATGTGTCACATAACCCAACCCTTAGTTGCCTGACTGCTCTTTTCTCTCCGTGTGTCTCTCAGACAAAGAGACACATAGCTAGCGAGGCTATAAAAGGTGAGTCCAACTGTGTCAAAAGGACGACTGGCTTCTAAATACCCAGTTTGTAGCATCTGTACTGCGTTTGTGTCTGTACGCAACTCTGATTGGCTGTGAATGGGGTGGACTTGAAGTGTGCATGCTTAACGTGCGTGTGTGTGTGTGTGTTCACATATCTCAAGTCCAGCCATCTGCCATTCCTCAGCGGAACAATGCCCTGGTGAACTGAACACAGTAATTAAGCTGAAAGTATTAATTCTTCAAAAAGAAAAGATATATATATATATATATATATATATATATATATATATATATATATATATATATATATATATATATATATATAGCAGTCATACATAGTGAATTATTTCATTATAAGCTATATAAACACAGACTGTAGCTGTACAGTGATTATTAATATTGATAGGATGTGTTGTATAATCACTAAAGCTCATATGTCTCCATAGAGGCTAAGCTAATAGCCGAGAACATTTACAGGGTTTCAAATGATACCACGAGGGCCATGCTATCTCTTTCAAAACAATTGGGAAAGGTGCCAAAGCACCAGCAGCGAAGGTGCACTTTTCTCGCTGGCTAATGACCATAAAGTGAATATACATCTCCTCATCTCTTCCCGACCACTAACTGCAGAGGGGAAAAAAAAGAAAAATCTTCTTCTCCATCATGGCTGTAACACAGTGGAAATGATATAATGCGATCGTAAAAATGTGGTCTGGGGAGAGCTGGAAACTCTCAGCTTTTCCCCCTTCAGTGATAATTCGTTTTCCCCAGGAGGTCCCTCGGCCCGGATTTTACCCGCCACCTCGCCTGCTTGGCTCCCAGCATGCAGTGGGGTGCAATGAGCGTGCAGCTTTGGTTCATATCAGTCATTGTAATGGTTTATGTCCTCAATGGGAGGCCTGTGGCCACTGACAAAAAGGAAAGGAGTAATTTATTTACGTTGCTTCCTTTACCATATATTCTAAGTCCAGTATTGTCTACACTGACACAGATTTCTTTTTTTACATATTGCTGCCTATAGGCTCCGTCTTTTTAGCCTGTGGTTAAGTGGGATAGTACAGCCTGTCCTGCACTGCTTAGTTATTAAATGTATCCAGCAAAAGCTTTTTGCTGAAAATGTAGTATGCTGTTGATCAGTGCTGACCTGCTCCACTTTAAGCAGAGCACACACACTCGTGCTCCTGAATTACCCTGGGTGATGACATATCTTCATAGTGAGGAGGATATTACACATTCATATCCCCCACTAAGAGTTTTAACAATTTAAACAGAAAACTGCATGCTACAGCAACAAAAGGCACTAATGCACAAATAAATCAAACATGAATGGAAACGAAACCAAAACACATATCTGTAAATTAAATTGCAAATTATGTAACGATTAGCTTCACCATCTTTTGTGGGTCCCAAGTTTTATTTTTGCAGTTTTCAGCCGTTAGTTCGTATAGTTTGAGTATACATCCAGTAACCAATATGTAGGTGTGGGAATAGCACCAGTGACAATTAAACTGTACCTGAAACACCAGGTCAAGCTGCACGACCCGACCAAAAAGGTCAACAACGGTCAAAGAGAATACATAGGAAATGAGCTGGCACACACGTTGACGTTCACACAATAAACAAATCGTCCAAACGAAAGTAGCAAGGTCCTTAAACTGACAGAGAAATATGTACTCACTGATCACAGGAGAGCAGTTTTGTGATCATCATCAGGTGCATGACGCACGGCGTGGACGGTTGTCTTTTTCTTTAAATATGGTGCATCGCCAGGTGAAGTTCAGCGGACAGATTGTCGTCACTCACTCCATAATGTTGCGATCTTTTTCCTGCATCACCGTCAACGTCAACCTTCGCTGGTTTTAACGATTGACAAATAGCACGGCACGCAGCCACGGAGCGAAAAGGTTTGACTCTTTGCAAACGTGTAGTTCAATTGGTTTATTTATCCAAACTTTTGCCAGCGCAGCGCCGTGGAAGGAGAACGTTACGCATCACCAAACGTCTCTCTCTGGCGCATACCAACCAATCAAGACGGGGGTCACCTGCGGTCTGTTTTGCATGGAAGTAAAACAACTATTTGCATTTTAATATTAATCAATATTGTTTGATTCACTTTCATACAAACGTTTAATTAAAGACAAATATTTTCTTTTAATTAGAAAAATATATTAGAGGACATTTTCAGTGGGTGCTTAGGTGGCTCGAGCGCCCCCTTGCACGGCAGTAATCAGCTAATCAGATATCAAGTCCCCTCAACATACTTTTCTAAGCCACATACTGTATTTAAAGTGAAACCAAAGGAGGAAATACAAGGTAAATTAATGTTATTTCATGTAATGTAATTGTTTTTCATGTAGTGTTTTCTTTTTTATGCCTCTTTGTAATGAGTGAAATAGATGATGAACCATCATTGTTTAAAAACGTGTCGTATTAATGTCATTTGGGAGACCTAGAGTGCTATACTCCTGTTGTAAAACTTTTATGACTGCTAGCTCTCTAAAACGTGATATCTAGAGAAGTTAAAGGTTTTTTTGTTGATGACACAAGGTTATGTAGCACATCAGACCTTCATGTAGACCAGAGTTGGCATCCTGCTGCCACAGATGCGCAGTTTACATTGTCGAGTGGAGAGGAGTGAAGAGGACACATGACAGCCGCACCACCTTTGCCAGTCGGTTTCAGATGTCAGTGAGCTCAGTCAAACACGATCCAGACTGCCTTTTACAATCGGATGAATGGTTTCCTGAAGGTCATGTCAGCTCTGTAAAGAGTATGTAAACACATTAAAGTGGTAGGTAACTGCTCCCTAAAAGCTACAGACATATACATGCCCCCCCCCCCCCCCCCCACACACACACACACACACACACACACATACTCACACACACACAGACAAACACACAGATCAAGTCGTGGCCTAGATTAATCCTCCCAAGAGGGACAGGAAGCTCACTAAAAGACTCTCTCACTCTTAAAGGCTTTAATGGATGACATTTTGCCTTTAAGGGATTCAAAGTCAACTAAAGTATAGGAATAAGAAGCGTTGTAATGATACACAACCTAAGTCAGGAAATAGCATGAACTTCACACAGTGCGTTTAGCCTTTATCCAGGGGCAGGGGAGGTTTAGCAGCCGACACAAAGAAGAACACCGTGTGTGAAGACAGAGACAATTGGACGGAGTCAGGCCATTTAAGATAATACTTTGTCAAATTATCAAATCCAGGCTCACCACAGCCTCACAAAGTCTTAACACATTTCCCCGAATTGTGAAATGCAAACGGAGACTGAACTTAACGGTAGATTCACAAACAGTTTTTTTCTTTTGACACCTAGAAGGCTGCAAACCTTTTCACTTGTGTCTTTGCCATATCGGTGTGAAAAACCATTTGGATGTAAGAGACATCAAGACCCTGCCAACAACAAAAAAAAAACTTCTTGAGACAGATGCAAGATGAGCCAAGCGTGCTGCAGATAAGACACGCTCACACAGCGTTGAACGTCAGCTTTGGTGTTTCTCGCAGACTGTCTGCGTCTTCAGTTCCTGTCGAGGCTTCACTGATGCCGGTTACATCAGCTGCAGGCGACGCACTTTTGAAGGCAGACAGCTCATCGGGTTGAGAACATGACTAAATGAAGCCGATGGGGCGGGACTTGTGTGTGTCTCGAGGCATTTTGATACTTTAAATGTGCTGCAGATGGTTTAACACTTTCAGGGGTTTAAGTTAGGTTAAGTATCAGCCAGCAATGTGGACAGGAAGACAGAGAGATGGGAAATGGAGATGAAGGGAAATTCAATGGACTGTTGGCCGGAGAGCAAGAGGAGGAAATAGGATGGTCAGCCTGAGACGAGAGAGAGTGAGAGGAAAGTAAAGAGAGAGTGATAGATAGAAAAGTGGAAGCTGGATAAGGGAGGCCTATCTTCTCTGATATGTGACAGCATAAGTGGGGGAGGAAAGGCTCCGTTCAGCCTGTGGGAGAAAGAGAGAGCGATCTGCAAAAAGTCCACACCAAACTCTCTGACTACCTGTACGGATAATCTCATCTCTCACTTTTCTGGCCATCTTTCTTTTTTGTTCTGTCACCGAAGCAGGACTACAAAGATCTTTTTTTTTTTAACGCAACACAAGACTTATTTAAATCACTGACAAAAAAGATGCAAAGGAGCCAGGCTAGGCTGGGGCATGTGCATACAAATTGTGTAAAAGGACATCTTGGTGTCCTGATATGAAAATCTTTGCCTCTGTCTGGTTCCTTATCTTATCAAGTTCTCGTTTATTATTGGGCCCTAAAAGTCTAGGTCTCTTTAAACAAGAAACATAAAAAATATAGAAAAATAAAGTTACTTGTGAAGTAGAATTATTTCAACCTGTTTCTGATACAAATCAACCTATGAATTATCTGGAAATGTGTGTCAGAATGTTAAATTAATACAGAATAAAATATATTTCCATACTAGAAAGAAATTACATTTTTGGTTTGTAGGAGAAATGTTTGTGAAAATCTCACTAACACGCACATACACACACACACACACACATACACACACACACACACACACACACACACACACACACACACACACACACACACTTCAGGGCCTCCACTCACGACATTCATTCAATCAGCCTCTATACTCTAAAGGCCGGACCCTTACCAGTTCAACTTTATGTGCTCCTGCATTCTGTACACGACTGAGTCACCATGGAGACAGGCCTCACAGTGGTCATGTAGTTCACACAATTCAAGGCAAAGCAGAGAATATTGCACTCACACACTTAGCGCAACATGTGCTGCCGCTGAAATGCAACATGGTCCATTTTCTGTGGAGAAATCGATGTCTTTTATGAAGCATTTGTCCTGAGCTGCTTTTCATAACTGAATATGTATTTCTATTAATGCTTTACATTTGTATGCTTTCTCCTGTCTTCTTCTTTGTTATATTATACAGTTGGCCAGGTCTGCATAGAAGTAACAAACAAGCAAACAGGTCCAGACATCTACTTTGATGAAGCACAGAAACACACACACATACAGCCCCATGCATCAGGCATGAACCCCTGACAGATGAATTTGCGAATCAGCTCTATCCGGAGGACAAATGAAAGTCAGAAGCCGTGCGACTCCTAACAAGTTTATTTTCCAACATGCGCCGAACAGAGTGTCGCTCTCATCATCGATGCTCTCATCCTTTCTTCTTTTACAGAACAAAGAGTTTTTGAAGGAAGAAAACCACTCTAACACAGCGATGCCGGGACCTGAGGGATCCTCTGCATTACAATTCTGCCAGGTGAATCCCTTTCTTTTTTATGAAGTGAGCCAGCTCTTATGCCGTTATCTACAGTGTCTCTGCCGTATGAATAAAAGTCTCAGTGCTCGACTTACCGTACGTTGGTTTAGTTTATAGGAAAGCTAGCCCTCTAAAACGGTCACAATGGCAATGGTACACATAAAATGGCCGCCATTCTGACTATCACGCTACATTGATTTGATTGGGAATGTCCATTCTACTCCTATTCTATTTCTATGGGTCCAATTATTGTTAACGTTAGGCAAGTAGCCAATTGAGATTGAGGGATGGGAACCTCACATGTTGGTATTGAAATATGTAGTCCAACAACATGCAATTTGACATCCAGTGATCGGATATTGTGACTATTTGTCTCTGCATTTTAAAACACATCAGCTGTGCCCAGAAAGTTAGAGAAATATTTCTACCAAAGCCCCATTACAATTTGCTAGAATTCTCTCTTTTTACTGACTTACCGGCTGCTCGCCTTTTTGCTTTTATTCACTGTACAAATATAGAAACACGTCTCGCCTCATGTATGGAAGTCATACATGAGGGTACCATTCCCACGTATACTACAATCTTCCCATATATGCATTCACGACAATGTAAGAGGCTTTGGATGCGGGCCACAGATAACACAGGATATGTTTTTACCCGTCACTCACATTTTGTCAGTGCGTTATGTACACAATGCACTTCGTGGACGGGAAAACCACATCATCTTTTCTTGGGGTCCAGCCTGAGCGTGAATACTCTCAGTCGCGTTCACATGCAGCACCGAAGGAATATACTGACTGAAAGCTGCTCAAAGTGGCTAACGGAGCGTGCCGTCACCCACGTCATAATTACATTATTACATTACATTACAGTCATTTAGCAGACGCTTTTATCCAAAGCGACTTACAATTCAGATTCTATCACATTTCGACACCGTAGGCACAGCTACGGGAGCAATTTTGGGGTTAAGTGTCTTGCTCAAGGACACATCGACATGCGACTAGCAGAACCGGAGCCGGGGATCGAACCACCGACCCTCTGATTGAAGGACGGCCCTGCTATCCACTTAGCCACAGTCGCCCCACCATAATCCCACTCTGTTTGACAACACTGCGTTTAAACACACGCCTACGCGCCTTTAATAGCCTCATATAACAATGGAATGTGCTGTAATGGATGATTCATAACCTGCACAATAATCCACGTACCTGCTGGTAGCACGGAAGCCCACAGTGAGAATGAAATAAATGGTCAAACATGCAGGTGAGGGTTATATCAGCCATGTCTAATGGTTGCTCGAGTCAGCTGTAACTGGAAATTAGCACTTTTTATTGTCCCTAATGTATTTGAATGCACACTTGAGAAACATATAACTCATATATGTTCGAACAAAATAATCTTTATGCTCTTTCATACTCAGTGTGACTGTATTATTGCCCTATTTATGTTGTCGTTATGGCTGTAATGCTGTTTTTATGCCGGTCTCTTAGCCAGGAACCTATTAAAAGTGTTTTTAATCACAGTGAGACTTTTACCTTGTTAAAGAAAGGTTTAATGAAAAAATTGTAAAACATTTTGTTTCGTTAATACAACTCAGCTGCGTGACTCATTTACCCAGACTGGGCCCAATCAACATTATCTCCCAATTCATTATGTGAACTGTGATTTGCAGTAATGATGATGGGAGACAAGAGTTCATTGGCACATTTTATTGCTGCATTTATTGAGATGTGGACAACCAACCAGGTAGCAATTAAAAATATCATCAGCATGCTGATGTTGACTAGAAGGTGAGACAGAAACGACTCACTGTTTCACAGAGGTGGGTTGTTAAGTCTTAACGTTACCATCATTTGCAAGTATTTATATTAAAATGAGTTTTCAGCTCAAGCCCTAGAGATAGTATTGCAGTATAATGAAGTGTCAAAACACAATCGATCAAATAAAAGTAAAGGGAAATGTCCGACCAAGATCAGGTAATTTCAAATATTTTCAGCTTTGGGAAACTTTGAGGAGCTTGTGCCTTTAAACAATTGCAAACCATCTTAACTGTGCTGACATCTCAGGAAACAGAGGACAAAAAGTGTAATTAGGATACTTACAATGGAAGGGGTAGTATAGTTTTGTATGTTAGCCAGTTTTTTTTTTATCACATATTTATGTTTGAAAGTTAGCTTTGGAATTACCAATTTGTCCTTTTGTTAAAAAGCGAGTTCACTCTCTACTAGGTGGACTGGATATCTAAATTTGGAGCTACAAAACAAAACATTCATTAAAGGTGACAGAACAGTCACATTTAAAGTCGTAAAAGCAATACACACTCTGATATATTGCAAAGGGACAGAGTGAGAGCCAGGATTGACAGTAGAATCACACACACACACACACACACAACATTATTCCAAGTTTATTATTTGTCTATTAGATCTTGTGTGGTGGCCCCGACAGTCCTGGCACAGTTTGATTGTGCTGTTACTGAATTCCAGCCAATCAATCAGACATGCCCGGGGCATCAATTACTGCCTGCATTGTCTTCCAGATGGGGGGTGTGGTGGGTGATGGCAGTGGATTACCTTATGCCATGCTTGTTAAAAGCTTTTATTCTCTATAATCATCTCTCCCTGGGACGCACACAACTCCCTTAATTAGAATCCAAGTCTTTATTTCCCTCCCTCAGTCTTTTAATTCCACATCGTAAAATTCAAAGCAAGAGCCCGGAGTCAAAATTAGCTAATTCTTTTTTGGCAAGAGAGTACGACTGGAGCACCTGTGCAGGTCAGAAGAGGCAGCTTGCAGTCGCTGGTGTTATGGCCGCAGGCAAGAGGCCATGAGAGGAGGAAATGAGTGCTGGAGTGTTTTAATAAGGGCTCTTTTTGATCACTTCTGCTTCATTCAGTTCCCTGTGGTGGAGAGGTGGGATGGATCAACCCATCTGGAGGAGCATTTCCCCTCTGGAGAAGGTGAGACGAGGCTCGCAAAAGGACCCTTGTACACTGCGACACTTTCAGCGCTCATTTCTAATGTTCGGTGCATTCAAAGATAACCGCTGCTATTTTGCTCTGAAAGCTCTTATCTGTGCTTTCATTATTTGTGCTTTTATCCAGCTGGTACTGCAGAAATATTTACAGAGAATTGTTGCTTTTCTCTCTTTACATCACCCGTTGTTTTCTTTTGTTGTTTTTTTTGTGTGTGTAAATGTCATTGATGTAACACTTCCATGTCCCTGTAAGGATCACAACACACACACACACACACATACACACACACACACACACACACACACACACACACACACACACACACACACACACACACACACACACACACACACACACACACACATGTTTATGCATACAGTATATGTATATATTTACTTAAATAAAAACATGTTTTGACTGCTGAAACCTAGGCGCCAACCTCTGGTTCTGAAAAGAGTTGAATTTCGTTAAGGGCCTTACACTGGCATTC
The DNA here is from genome assembly GCF_050575085.1 of Anarhichas minor. Classification (NCBI taxonomy): domain Eukaryota; kingdom Metazoa; phylum Chordata; class Actinopteri; order Perciformes; family Anarhichadidae; genus Anarhichas; species Anarhichas minor. The sequence goes on along the minus strand of NW_027466473.1, from coordinate 20,521,110 downwards.
TTTCTAATGACCTTCAGGGGGCGACTATCTGGTTGCTTAAAGAAGTTTGATTGATTAAGAGTCTATGACAAAATGATGTTACATCTCACTTGATTTATCAGTAAACATTGTAAACATGAGTTTATCGTCTCAAATGCAAAATCAATCCTGCTTGCAAAATCAAGCAGGATGTTCATTTTGTAAATTTTGTCCCCTTTTAGAGTCAAATAGATGACAAAGCAGGATATGCTTTAGAGAGTGGCTACCTCATGATTAATAGTCTTTACCACAGCGTTGTCCGGTCTGGGAGTTTTCCATGTTTTCGTCTTAAAACTTCAACTCTTTCATAGTGTGTTTTTTGTTTATGCAAGGTAATTATAACATTTTGGTCGACAAAAATTGTCTTATTCAATGTTCGTTGTACTAATCCAGTCAATATCCAAGATGTGGGCAGCCAAAATGCCGAACTCAAGTAATCAAAACCATCGCCCACAAACCAATGGGTGACGGGACGGTGACTACATTCATTCTCATATACAGTATATGGCTTCACTCTGTGTGGATAAATCATGGTTTCTTCTTTTTATCCATCCAAAGGTAAAAGGAAATAATGTGCTGTGTACTTCAGTACTTCAGGGTAAATTGACTTTAGTACTAATATATTTACATGAGGGATTTTTACAAGCTTCACTGGTAGAAAACACTCACACAGTCATGTTTTTATGACTTTTGGGGACATTACATTGACTTTGATTACTTTCCTGGGAGACTCACACTAACCCTAACCATAATCCCTACCAAATCCTGAGCCTAACCCTAACCTAAACCATGTTGTCATCCTAAAATGTAATGATATACATTATGGGCATGCATATTTTCTCCCATAATGAAGGCAATTTCACTGTGAAACTGATTTATGTCTCCACAAGATTGGTAAAACATGCCCACACACACAAAATGGGACCCATTTTGGCAACACATTACTTTTAGTCCTGCACCTCTTCTGTTTACAATGGAACAAAAGCAGCTCTCTAACCAGAACAGATTTACACTGTTTGCAAGGGGTGAAAAAAACAAGAAAAACAAAGGATTGTGGGCAATCTTGGGCTGCAGAGCTGAAAGACTCGCTGACTCACAGGGATGGAGAAACCAGTACAGTGTGGACGTTCAACCAGACCCTGATGTGTCTGATGGCATATGACAGGAAGCTGCCACAGCACTGTGAATACAGTACAGTTCATAGGACAAGAACCTGACATAATGTATAAACACTCACTGGGACTGCTGTGTGAAATCAGTGACAGCAGCAGCTTCTTCACCACATGGTTTTCTTTTTCTGAGGCCTACTCTGAATTGTTTGGGGACATATTTACAATTTAACAAGGCCCCTTTTCTGGATGCTCCAGGCACCCTATAGCCCTATACACTGTGACACCTACGTCTTCTACTAAATAACTGTTGTATGTGTAATGATTTTGCGGCAAAGGTGAGAATGTCATCGTCGATGCTGCACCGATGTTACATTGGTAGTGCAGCATGAAATATAGAATAAAGAGCGTTGGCTACACAAATCCCCACGGTATAAATTATGCTGGAATAAACAAAACCACCAGTGGGGGTGTTTGATCATGTATAAGCGCCTTCCTTGTTGTACAGTTTAAAGGCAATAGAAAACAGTGGGAAGGAATGCTAAAATGTAAGAACTGTGGCATTATGTGACAAATACCAAATGTGTGTATGTGCCGCAGAGCAGCAATTAAACACATCAAACGCCTTGCTATACTATCCTGAGGTATATCTGTGCTGCCTAGTAATTGCTTCACTGCAGCATATCACACACAAATGCATCAGTTTCAATGCATTAGCATTTGTCAGACCTTGGGGGCTTCATTTTTGACTTGTACAGTATAATAAGTAAATACTGTATACCTCTGAACATTCAATCTATCCTTCCGCTTAAGGTGGTGGAGTGACTAACAAACACACCTTTAGCCACATCATCAAGTTGGGGGCCGGTAGAAAGGTAAACTTTGGTATGAAAGCTCATGTGTGTGGGGCATAGAGAAAGCAGTTCTTGAAGGTGTAATAGATTACCAAACTGCATCTGCACTTAAGAAATTCCAGAGAGTGCTTAGCGAGTGCCATTTCCTGTATAATTCTTTAAAAAAAGCTAACCCATCTCCTTCATGGTTTTGATAATATAATTTATATACAGATTTGGTGTTAGTATTGATATTCTGGTGGAGCTGACTCAACGTGTTAGCTAAATGCTAGCGGAACCTGATAGAAGGAGGATCACAATTAAAGCTCTTCATTTCTTGGCAGACACTTCCTTCTTTAATGAGTGGCAGGCATTTATCTGCTTGGTCTGGTCAGCGAGCAGCGTCTAATAATATGTCAGTACATTTTATTTTTGCTGACAGAGAACAGCCATGAACGTGTATCGAGCAGGAATATGGGGGGTGTGGAGCACAGAACTGTAGAGGAATACAAAGTGGAACTGGATGATTTGGTGACTAAACAATTCTCTGCGACTCCTGGTTTGTTCAGAAGAGAAATATTTCTAGAGCCGCATGAATATTTTCCAAAATCTTAAAGTGAGGTTAAACTCGGGGCAGACTGGAGAATGGCTACTTAAATATAGTAGCAAAAAAGAAAAAAAAACACTCGCAAATAAGTTACTTGCAACCTAAAATTGGGCTCTTTTGGTGTGTAACAGTAGTGGTCCAAATATATCCCATAAAATGTGGATCAAAAGACCTCTGGATTTCATTTTTTTTTCATTTGAAATGTATTATTTAGTTCAGCATTCTGGGAAATGATACTGTACATATCATTTCCATCTTGGCACACAACAGTACGGCTTATGTGCTCTCTTGGGTAGTTTCCCAAATGCCTACAGTGCTAAAATGGAACATTAGCAAAAACATCAACTCTGAAAATGATATAATCACTCTTGAGCTCATTCTTTTTCAATTCCCTTGGATGAGCTTTCCAAAGCTTGATCCAATCACAATTAATCCATCACAATTAAGTCACACATGCTTTTCACCCAGTCCCATCAGATGGTTCTTTTTCAACTAAGTAAATTAATTCGATATTTTCTCCTGCAGCATCTGTCTGCTGACAAAACCAACTACAATAAAACATCCTACTCTCTTGACTCTGTATTGTTTTTTTTGTGTTTTTTTTGGAGTTGAGGAAGCAGGATCCAAGGAACCAACAGTAGATGAGAAAACATTCCTGACTTTGCTCATGACCGACAAAACAGACGCCTTCAAATGTACTTTGATTTGCAGTGTCTGTAGTGCCTTGTGAGGGAGGAGTCTGACTAGATGTTGGAGAGATTGGAACTGGGAAACGGGGCTGGGTATGGGGAGCAGGGGGGGATTCACTTTTGTCACATCAACCCAACTATTTGATGCACACTTGAAATATGCCCACCGAGGATTTGTGGATGTTTTCGATAATTACCCATTTTTCATCTCCGCTCGCCTTCCTCTCCGCCTTCAAATCTTTAATTTGTGCCAACCATCCTTGCGAAATCGGGACTTAATAAAAAAAATGAAAAATCAGACAGTCATTAGTCAAAGCAGCCATTCATTCAACAGGTGAATATGAACATCACTCATACAGTCGATACGAGCTTCCATACTGCTGGCCTCAGCGATTTAGGCTGTGGATTCCTGTGGCTAACTCTGCCCTCGGGTAAACAATGAAGCCACGCACAAACACACAGACAAACAGGAGCAAACCGTGCACACACATGTCCATATAAATAAACATGTATACGCAGATACATTACCACTGCAAAAGCACATTCACACTCCACTGGCGTTCCAGTCAGTGAACACGGCTTATTATGTGGCCGTAATGCTTGTTAGAAAAAAAGAAGAAAAAAAACAATAAACAAGAGCCTCAATTCTGACTGACATTATATTCTGCTTCTGTCCGATACCGGATCAGGCTTCTGCCGGGAACATCTGCATTCAAATGATACGCCAGTTTTATTGTGCACATGCACCAGGGGCTCTTAGGCTGAGCCGGTTACAGTGTGGGATTCAGTGGCTGGTGTCAGGAGATGGAAATCAAATAATGAATACATTTTTACATCCTGACTCATTTAATCTTCTCGGCGGCTCAGGGAGAAGAAGTCGTGTCTTGAAGCCGGCAGTGATTTCCTCTTTCATGTAAACGCCACCGGACGTGAAAGTGCTAGAGCGCTAAGCATGCATAAATACACACACGGACGCACAAGCTCTAAAGCACATCCACATTCCCACACAAATAATGATCTGTACAGTATCTGCTCACACTGTTTATAAGAGTTCCTCCCCTGAATGTGGCGTTATCGCAGGGATCCAAGAGCAAACCAGCACATAAACATTCATGAATAAAGATTTGAACACATCACAATGCTAATACTGCAAACAAGAGCTAGCTGCAGATTTCCATACAATATGTCCACTTTAATACTCCATCTATTCATATAACACAGCATAAAGACAGCCACTTCCAGCAGCAGCAACAGTAGCACGAGGAAAACAAAACAAAAACACATCGCTAACTGTGTCAAAAGAACATCTGAAGACGTCACAGTCCTGTATTTTGACCGTAACAAAAAAACAATGTGGCATAATGAGTTTATTGAAGTCATATTTAGTATTATTGTTGTTTTAGTAAGTATTTGTTGTGCCATTTTATGCAAAAAGATGACAGGAAAAGAGGGTAGAGAGAGATTGGGAATGACATGCTGCAAAAGTTCCCAGCCGGACACAAACAAGGCCCCCACAAGGCCACCCAATGATGCAACACCAAGGTCAGTCAGTACACAAATAACGGATGCGTGAGGATGTGTCTTCTTGGCAGGAGCGGAACATAACAGAAGCCACAACTCAGGAGAGTTGAATGCTGACCCGGCCCTCATGCACACTAGACAACACCAGGTCCAGGTGTGTCCCATACCGCTGGTGATGCTGCAACAGGACACAAGACGCAGGGAACAGCAGGCATGACAAGCAGGGCTGTCACAACTGTGTGAAAATCATCAGAAAGGTCACTTGGCGTTTTAAAACATTTAGCAAAAAATGAGTTACGTCTAAATGTCACAAACTAACTGACAAACTGAAACTTGAGGGAGAAGCTGAAAGTGCAGATGGGGTGAGTCTGAGTTTTGTCCCACCAATGACCGGCACATATGATGAGACACTGGGCTTCTTGAAGCCAAATCTAATTGGATCTCCGTATTTCTCCTCACTTTCGCCATCAGTCTCCTTCATTATCCGTCTCTCATTCTCTCGCTTTCTCCATTTCACTTTGACTCTGTCATCCCTCTTTAATCTTCTCTGCTTTTCTTTCATTTGCTGCAGTTTTGTCTTCTCTTCTCTTTTGTTTTTCTCCCTTCCTTTATATCTCCGAAGCTCTATATCATTGTCGCTTTCAAGTTTCTGTCTCTTTTATTTTCTGCCTTCGGAACGGCTCTTTCGCTCCCTCCACTTGTTTCACTCTCACTCTCCCCTCCGTTCACTCTCTCTCTTTCTGAAACAATAACCATCCTTCACGAGGCGCTGGCGTTCACACAGTCGACTACTCATGGTATGCTGATTACGCAATGCTGTCTGAAAACACTGTCTCTGAAGCGACGTAAAACCACCGATGCTGTATGTCAGTGTGAAACCTTTTGGGAAAATTAAAAAAGAAAATGTCTGGCCCTTTTGTTAGTGTTCAGCAATTATGTTCCCCATGAGCTTGTCAATAAAATCCCTCAGTGAATGATGAGTTTAAATGGCCAGTCAGCAAAGTGGTCATATTTCAATGCCTTGTTTCAGGCTCCAATAATCAGACATACATCATACAAACTATCAGCAGGGCCCCCCACTGCCCTTAACCTAGGTGCCTTATGTCTTGATTTACAACAATCAATACCTCGTCAGAATTATTCACCCCCTTTGACAAACAAATCAATTCATGTTCTTTAGCCCCGAACCAAACATCTCAGCCATACTGTAATTCATTGCCAAAAACGGGCCCATGTTTCGAAGGACAGCTCCCCGGACTCACATTCAGTTCCTTGCTTTATTTGACGGAGTGAAGACAGGAAACGCTAACAGGCTTAACAGTATTGCAACAGTTTGTGCAACGGAGAATGCCAGGGATGAATTTTCATGAACAGCAGAATTCCATAGAAGTTCTGCATGAAGTTTCATAAGTGTCATATTTATTTTGTGGAAACTCCAGTAATAATAAAGAGACTAATAAAAGAATCGAAAAAATGTACCAAACGATTCAAAAAGCAAAACAAATTATCTTATAGGCAGCAATTGTTGCTCTCCGAGTAAAAAAAGAAAAAGAAAAAATCGAATTTACTACAACAGTAAATGATTCTGCTTCAGAGCATCAGTCCCTCTTTTCAAAAATATGTATATTTTTTCAACAACTTCTCTTCATGGTGTCGTGCACTTTTGTGAGTCATTTGAAGAAACATCAGATTACAAATTAACAGATTTCCCGAGGTGAAAGTGAGTAAAGTTGACAATCATGCATCATTAAACTTAAAACAGTTTCCTGCTGGGATCATCGTGAAATGTTGATGAAGTCGACTTTTCCTCAGAACAGCAACATCAGCAGCAGCCAAATGTCTCGACAGAGGTTGATTTATGAATTATCAATGCAGGTGTGTTGATCCCGTCAAGACGCGAGTGCAGATGGTTCTGCTCACACAAATACAGAACCATAATTTCAGCAGTATTAGCAGTTATTATATAATTATGCGTGATGTTAATTCAGGCTATGTAAAGGTGGACCTCTACGCATAATCGTTTTTTCATCATTCCACCTACGCACGACAAGACGAGAACAAGACTGCTTAGCTCGATCCTTATGTGGGATGAAAAGGGGTTATTATCTGCTCTTTGTAAGCTGGAGTTCTGTTAATAATTTAGGACAACAATTGAACTACTAATAGAAACAAACAAGTGTTGAAGATTTACCCACTTCCTGTTACATCTTCCCAACACGCAGAATTTCCCCTGCCCATTACCAAACCAGCAAGCTTTTCACAATTACTTTTTGTTTTCGGAACATATTTCTTTTTACCTCTGGTGTTTCTACTTCTGCAAAATGTCCATAAATGTCTCCCTATGTTTTCATTTATTGATTTAAAAGACTGTAACTGCAACCATCTGAATACCACTCTGCTAACACCTCTCTTTCCAAGCGTGTCCGTGAACTTGTGGTGGCCTTCTCTAGAGAGCAAGTGTTTAGTTTGTCCATTCTGGGCTACAGTAGAAACATGGCGGTGCAACATGGCAGTCTTCGTGGAATAGGACCTTCTGTAGATATGAAGGGCTCATAAGCTAAAGAAAACACAACTAGTTTCAGACTAATCAAAACATGGATGTAATATGTCTGCCAAAGATATCCCCCTAAATGCTACACACGGGTCCTTCATTAATGGTCATATAGATAAGCAGTTATAACATAGGTGTCTAAAGGTTCCACAACTCGCCCTGTTTTATCCAGGACATCTAGACGTGTTTTGCCCAGCAAATCCTCGACTCTACGCATACAGAGGAGCATCTCAACGCTGATAGGCTATCACGCTGGGGCGTAACGCGAATATTTCGCCGAAGTTGAACAATTTCGCGTCACTCCAGTCTCATCGCGTCTGTGCATACACTTTGTACTCGCGCGAATAATTCGCGCCGCGTTTGGTGTGAACGCACCTTTAGGCGATCAAAAGCCCATCGGCTCCCTCGAGCACTTGCCTGTCTGTCTCTCTGCACAGCTGTCTGTCTGTTCGCGCAGAGTTCTCTAACCTTCAGTTGGACCTATGTGTTGGCTTTTGTTCCTCCCTACAAGACAAATCAAATCCAACAAGGACTCAAACTCTTAAGTGAAATCAGTTCCAGGTTGCTAATGCAGGCTGTCAGCATCGTTCAGTGGCAGGGGGAGATAAAGCTATTTATGGAGAAGACAGGAGATGGGAGAGACTTACTTTTCTTGCTCTGCCTGTCCTTTTCTACGGTCCTGAGACCGCCGTTTCATTTAGAAACAGATTTGAGGACATGCACACAAAAAGACCTCAAGGAAGATGCATTAAAGAACCATCTGTCAGCACACAACATAAAATCAATTCCATTTTTACTCGCGATTTGTTAAATTTTTTATTTTTTTTTCTCATATAACATTTTTAGCTTCAAGCATCCAGGTTTTAGTCCTGCTGTAAGCAAAATACAAGTCTTGTTTCATGCCTTTGTTTTCCCTGCATTAGTCGTGTAGACAGCAGCAGCCACTGCAGACGGCCCTCAGGTTATCCTGCCTCCATTCCCACGACAGACATTTTGTTCTTGGAAAAAATGCATCAGATAAACATTTGTATTGTGTTGTAGGTTTAAAGTTGCAACAAATGTCCTCCCCTGCTGTACTGAAAGCTACCCCCCCCCCCCCCCCCCCCCCCTCGTGTTTGTGTTACTAATCTTCCATCTGGAAATACAAAGATGTGTTATTATGACCTTTGGTTGCACACATAGTGCCACGGCTGTAAGTCAAATGTATTCACAATCCACAAACATTGGAACTACGCAGTGAATTTTGTAAACTTTTGGAAAGTGGTGTGTTGAATTTTATTGGCAGTTCTGTCTCTTCTGCTGACTGCCTGGTCGAGTCCAAGCCTGGAAACACTGTTGGAACCGCATCACAGTCAATACTCATCTGCATAGCATGATCTTTATACTGTACGTTTTTATGACTATATTATTAAGGTCACCATAATATCTTAGCCATATTAAAAGGCAGTGTTGGTTGAAGAACAATTGTGTTGGTTTGCATTGGATGCTGTTCATATTAATATGTCCATTCCCTTTTCCGTGGGTGGCAGTTTTAAAGGAATATTGCAGCGAGCAGGGAGCCATAGATATCTCAGTTTTCATTTTGATACTACAATATATTTACTCAACATGTTGAGCATTGTACATTTTATATTGATGTTTAATGCAGAGTGCCTTCTCCCTTCAAATAACCAGGCAGTTCCTCTGAGGAGACGGATCCCCATCCAGCAGCAGTTACTCTGCAGGTTACAGGTTGTACACAACTTCAAAGCAGATCTATGGACCGGCTGCTTTGTTCTGCCCTCTCCGCCCTCTCACCGTTTCCCTGCTGCGTTTATGTGACTTCATGCTGCTGGATATTTAAAGATATCAAATGCAATGCGAGGCCCTGACAATTAGTGGGGACTGTTGCTGGGTAATTAGTCGAAAGAAAGTAAGCCTCCAGTTGCTCCTGCCCCCCAGAGAGCATCCCTGCACACACACACACACACACACACACACACACACACACACACATTCAAACCAACGCACATGCATGCACAAACAATCCCACGTTTGCACGTCCACAAAGATTTACTGAGCAGTGCACTGCTGACAAAGAATAAGAAGAAATATTCAAAGTGGATTCAGAGAAGCTGTTGTTGTCTTTGTAGTATTATTTGTGAGGAATTGCGATGTTGCTAGAGTGACTAATTGGACAGGAGACTGGACATGTAGACAAGACACAACCAGACAGACAAACTCACACTTCATATAAAGTACATAGACACTACGGTGGAAGGAGAGAAATGAAGGATGGGCAGAGGGAAATGAATAAATGCAATGGAAGACTGACGAAAAAATAGAAAGAAAGAAACGAACAACACAGGAAAAGAAAAAGTGAATGCCAAAAGCAATGAAAGACAAAGAAAGAAGGCTGGAAACAAGGAAAACAAAAAAGTAGGACAGGAAGAAGATAAGAAATAAGGAAGAAAAGAATGGAAGTAATAATTAAGGAATGTAACTCTTTTCAACTTGTGTTTGTGTTTCATGTCAATTGGCAACAAGGGGGTGTGGCAGTGAGGATATAACAAGAAAAACATAAAAGTTCTAAACAAATTTGCGTATCATGGCCACACTCATGAACCGTTTGTCATAGATTCTTGCAGGAGGCGTCATTGCACTAAAGTGCAACTTTCTATCTATGAGGCTGACATTTTCCATGGAGGTCAAGCGTGTGTGAGGTTGTGTGTGTGTGTGTGTGTGTGTGTGTGTGTGTGTGTGTGTGTGTGTGTGTGTGTGTGTGTGTGAATGCATGCACGAGTGGAAGCGCGCACGTACGTGATCACAGCTATGGCGGATTCTAACGTCCGTTACCTGATTCTTTGTTTATCAAAGAAAGCACACAGATTAAAAAAAGCACCTTTTCTATCCATCTGACAACATACACTTTTTAAAGTGTGTATCCCACGACTAAACAAGGTCAGTGAAGGCTGTCAGCTGACCACTAAAATGAGTTGATTTGGTTAAGGTGCTGAGACATTTGAAGGACGCAGCCGCTCGTCCTCAGGCTCCAAATCAACTTTACTGACTTTTAGGTGACGCCCTCTGAGCTCTAATGTAGTTATGCATCGTGTGTGTGTGCGTATAATTGAAGTGTGTACGGGCTAGTTTTAAGCCTACGTAATTCATGCTTGCTGAGGTAGAGGGGGAGTCATGTAGAGAAACACCCAAGAGCTTCTTCTCCTTGCTGCAGTATTCATCACTACACCTTTCCAAAAACTGCATCACTCTTTTTCTCGTGAACGGTTGTCTTGTCCAAGCGCCAGTCATCGCGGCCTTGGTTTCCGACGGGGACTTCGTTCTCTGCGACACTCGATCAACACCTGCAGTCCCGCTGTTCTCATCTCTGCCTCCCTTCATTGTCTCTGGTTCCTTCCTTGATTTCCTGCCTCTTCATCTCTCACCTCCCTGTCCTCCTCTATCACTTCGCTTTATAGCTCTCATTCACTGTACCTTTCCTTCTCCTTTGACCCCCCCTCGCTCTCTCCTCACAGAAACTACAGTTTCGTTTGTGTATTGTTACATAAGGCCTTTTCTGACTGTATTATTCATCTGGGTCCATCATGCGTATCATGTGTTGAAAGCAAGCTCCATCATGAGGTAGAATGAATTCAAAATGAATGAATACGTACAGAATAATCAACATTCCCATCAGCCTCAGTTCTACTTGGTCTTTTGCGCTAATTAGAAAATGTTAGCATGATCGCATGCCGAATTAAAGCGGCCAACATGATTTCCATGACCATTATACTGTTAACATTGCCCTTGTGAGCATGTTGTGCTGCGTTAGCATTTAGTTCAAAGCTGCACAAAGAACATTGCACAACTGCTAGGCAGGCCCTAGACTCTTAGCCTTGTTGCTTGACGAGTTACTTAAAAGATAAATGAATGGTTAGAATTGTCAATGACTTTCAATCAACGTTTTAGTTTGTTTGCCAAGCGACAGCAAATAATAATAACTGAGATGCCTTATAAGAGTCATTCATCCATTCATTCATTTATTAATAATTCCAATAATATCACACTCGTTTATATCAAAATGATATCATATATTTGCTGATTATTAAAGGGATAATGTAATCCAACAGAAACAACTCCAAAATTAATGAACCACTGCACAATATCCAGGCAGACGCTATTGTAGTAGGCTTGAGTGACCATGTCTGAGTAAACCATTAACATGAGAAATACTCTGGTGCAAGGGCATTGTATGACTGAACAAGACAGACAGGATGTATTGTAAGTGGGTTCAAACTTCCTCCATCGCTGTTTGAAGTCATGGTTGGTCATGCAGCTGACAGTGAGGGCAGTGTAGCTTAGTAACCGGTTTCTGTAATTACCGAATTTCAACATTTGAAACACATTCCCTGCCTTGGCTTCCAACAGTGCCGACAAATCCCCAAATTGCCCTTCCACATTCAAGCTCCTTTCATTTTTTTTTGCATAATTTCATCCAAAAAACATTAAACCATTACACATATCCTGCTTTACAGCTACAGCCCGCTGACAAAAGAAAGATAAAAAACAATATAGTGTTTTTTAACGGTGTTATAAGTTCTTTGGCAAAGATTGTCCAAGTCTGGAACACTACTGGAGGCACGAACACCATTCTTCCAAAAGATATTCCCTCATTTGGTGTTTAGATTCTGGGCAAGAGTGTTTTTGTTTCTCCACTTTCCTATTAAGGTTTTTGCGCTCAGTATATAATCCTCTTTTAATGCCTACATGACAATGCGCTTTTGGAAAAACTTCTCTTTGTTTCCACCCAAAACTTATTGAAGAAATTCAAGTTGTTGTTCTCTTTTAAATAAGTCAGGGAGCAAAGATGACCCTTGTACTGCAAGTAGAGTTTAACGTTTACTAAAAGGACAGCAGGAAGAGATTTTGATTTAAGTTTCCATGACAGTTAAAACAAGTGCACTGCACAATCATTTTCCATGAATCCTTTTGTTGAGACTATTGCAGTGATCTGCCTAACTCTGTGTCACTTCAAGCTACTGACACAAAATAAAAGACAAAAAGAAAACTGCATTCGCAACAAGTGGCATCATCTCATCTCAATGGCAAAGTGTTATTTGACCAAATTACTTGTTTAGTTGGATGTTTTTTTTTTACAGTGGTACAGCCTACCCTCTGATCAGTAATATGATCTTGTTGCTCCTCAAAGAGATATGCATTGACACCACATTCCATGAACTTTTTTAATGCTTTATCAATATAGATTTTCCCAACGGTCCTCTGGCTCAAAGTCCTACATACGTCCATTCAACCCGTTCTGATGGGAAGGCGTATAAATAGCAAAGCATTTCCGTGAGCCATTAAGGCATTTTAGGCTTTTTGCGTGTCATGTAATGCCATGTGTTTACTGTGAAACCATTGCGGTTAAGCTTAGGCAATGAAACTATGATGACGGCCACAGTTATGTGAGGCAACACGACCAATAAATTAGGTTCAGGAAAAACATCACAGTCGAATTGTGCACGTAAACTAAGTAAAATACGTACCGAAACAACACAAGAAACACAAGAAAAAGGCACGTCATTAACCTCACTACAACACTTTGAGAAAGGTCTGCTTTGGAAGTCCTGTGTTTGTTTGACCACTCCACCACCCCACCTGACCACTTTATTATACTTCCTCACTTATTCAAAGGATAATATATTTACGTGGATGATTTTACATTGTAGTCAATACTGACTAAATGGAGAAGAAAGTTGTTCTTTTTGCATCCAAAATGACTTGTCGTGTCGTCCTATTGGAGAGAGCGTGTTGGTCCATTGCTTTTGCTACTAAAGCAGGATAGATGGACCATAACTGCATCTGTGAATGATTTTAGAGCATTTGATCCAAGCAGGATGTATTTCTACTTGTATCAAAAGTTACTCCATCTAGTCTCCCCATACACTGATTTTCATTTGAATAATTCGTTCGACAAATGTCAAAGAGCGGCGATCCAGAAACTACAGTAGACCTTGAAATGCAATCACCCCTTGAGTTTGAATTTCCTTTCAGGCATGATCCACTAACACCATCTGTGACTGAACATCTCAGTGACAAGTATTGGTTCAGACGCAGGATGAGATATCCCTTCTCAGTCATGTGTACCGCTTGATTCAGAGAAAGTCGCCCGTTGGCGCAGACTCTGACACTGAACGGACCGTACAGTGAAACCCTGAATGCAATTACCCCACATCCAGATCAGGGAGTAACCCAGGCAGCAGCTGAAAATACAGTATAGCAGACTTCCAATTATGATGCACA